>NC_065920.1:58294563-58644703 GCF_024586455.1 Bactrocera neohumeralis | reverse complement strand
ATAGAAGCAGGTGTGTAGTCGCGAAGCTCGCTGCTTAAGGAAGCAGGAAAGAATTCAAACTGCTTCACTATGAAATTCTATACTTCTTCGTCTGCATCCCAGAAAACTTACATCACTGTGTCGAACAGCATACTCCTGATAGCTTTTCCGCAGCTCACATGCAGGCGGTATCCCTTTTGGTTTGAGTGAAGTCGCTGGAGAAGAGGAGCAGAGTACATAGTTTTTCACGCATCGGACGAAGTTTGGATGGAGGGTTAGAGTGAAGTTCTATCTCACATACATATAGTTTTAGGCTGCCGCATCACTGTAGATTTTTTCCATCAAAGGTAACTGCCAATAAGATAGCATTAGATATATTGCTCCGAAGTGCAGCCTCTTTCTTTCAGAGAGGTGAGCATTCACAATAAAAGCCGAGGAAAAATATTGGCTTTGAGATCGCTTAACGTGCACTCAATGTTAGTTATGAAATGTCGGTTCTCACGATTGACAGTATCAAGCTACTTCATTATCAGACTCAATTGGATGCCTGGTGATAGCGGAATTTTAATCGATTACACCGAAGTGGAAATCAACTGGGCAACATGGGATCTCTCCGGCTAGTCTACTAAAACGCAGGAGATCCATTGCACAACTTAGCTACAATAAGACTTATTTGGAGGCAATCGTGGAAATTTCACGGCAGTCATATATTCGGCGAATCTGGGGAAATAGTCCGAATTTATTTTAGCCACCTCAACAAGTTAGTGGCAAAATCAAAGCATTTCGCAGATTTTTGAGAGTACTTTTGATCAATACTTTGGAGTACTTTGGTATTAACTTAACTGGAGTTCTTAGCTGGCTTTAGTTGGATCTGCATTTAGACACACATTTTAATCTATCTTTATTGTTACATGTAATATTAGGTTGTCAAATATCTCCCTTCCCTTTTTGCTCATTATTCAATGCTTTGTAAAAAGTGTTACAGTGATCGGATTTAGTTCAAATATGCGGCGTTTCGTTCGATAATCTGTTTCCATCTAGACGGCAACTTCATAATACCCCCATCGCAGAAGCGCCCCTCCTACGATGCGAAGAACTCGAACAGCCACTTTTCATAAGCCTCTTTTGAGTTCAACTCTACACCAAGAAGAGCGTTCGCCATGGACAGGAACAGATGGTAATCACTTGGCGCTATGTCCGGGCTATATGGTGGATGTGATAAAACCTCCCATCCAAGCTCCCGTAGTTTCTGACGAGTCATCAACGAAGTGTATGGTCTGGCGTTGTCCTGGTGGAACACTACACCCTTCCTGTTAGCCAATTCTGGACGCTTTTGGTCGATCGCCTGCTTCTAGCGGTCCAGTTGTTCGCAGTAGATGGTAGAATTGGAAGCGTCTGGCAATATGGGAGCAGCTCATGGTGGATGATTACCTTCCAATCCCACCAAGCACACAGCAAAACCTTCCTGGCCGTCAATCGCGGCTTGGCCACTGTTTTGGACGATTAAGCGGCCTTCGACCACGACCATCCGCTCCCAAAATGGGTCGAGTTCGTTCCGTTTCAGCAGCATATCGCAGGCGTTGATTCGGTCCAGAAGGTTTTTTGCGTCAAATCATGCGGCACCCAAACATCAAGCTTTTTTGTATATCCAGCCTTCTGCAGATCGTTTAAAATGGTTTGGTGACTAGCTCCCATCTTCTGGGCGATGTCACGAGATGTCACATGCCGGTCTAACACGATGTTTTCCATGATTTGATCGGTATTCGTTGTCACAGATCTTCCGCTGGCTGACTTATCCATGGTGTCATTTTCACCAGCTCTGAATCGTCGAAACTATTCTTCCGCAGTTCGAAGTGATAGAGTACCATCCCCCAAAACACTATTAATCTCACGGAACGTTTCTCTAGCGGATTTGCCTTTAATGAAGGAAAAGATTAAATTAACGCGAATTATGTCGTTGGTGAACTCCATGTTTATACGTCTACAACTGTTGAACGCAATATCCAAACTAATCATGCATAGCGTCGTTTTGTAGGTTATGTCAAGAGTAGTATTGCCAGATACGAGCTCTGTAACGCTTTATATAATACATAGCCGCAAAATTCAACAAAACAAAAAGACGGAAGGGAGATATTTGACAACCTAATACTACAATTTTGTTCTTCACGATCTTTTTAATGAAAGTGTGTTAATCGAGTTATATAGAGAAACAGTATGTGTACTCCTCATAAAAAGCTTTTAAGTGTTCTATTTATCTAACATCCGAAAGAAAGATTTAACTGTAAATCTCAGGAAAGTTGAGTATTTGGAACTAACTACTATTCCCGGAATATGATTTGAAAACTTATAACTTAGTAGAGCTTTTGTTAGTTAATATTATTATCGATACCTACGTTATGGATACCACAACCTATCGACGTTATAAAGTGTCGAAATGAGATCCCTTTTAGGATCGACCATATAACCACGCCTAACCTAACCTATTATTATCGATTTCTTATACACTTATCTGTGCAATAGACTCAGACTTATTTCATTATAATATTCGAAAATAAACACTGCCTCTCTTTCTCTCTCCCCCTTTCTCTTACTTTCAGGCATTCACGTGCAACATGGCGCAGTAATCACATAACAACTATTCGAAGCGCTTTAGACTAAAATAAGCTACTTGTGTTAAGCGTTTTGCATACCACCCGCCCACCTTAATGTACCAATACACAATCTAATTAAATTAATTCGACATTTGTGCAAAGTTCACGCTGAAAATCGACGAACGAATTGCTATAGCATACTTACTAGTTGCCAGTTAAAACGTTATGCCGCTAGCGTGCCGTTATTTTAAATGTTACTGCAACCGTTCAAGCGAAAACTACGTGCAGGGCTGGAACAACTGCAACAGCAACAGAAACAACTGTGGTAGCCGTAACAAAAATATACGCAACATTGACATTGGCCTCGGACAGCGGGGACGGCAACTACAAAAATAACAACAACAACAAATATAATAACAAAAACAACAAAAGCAACAAAAATCAAAACAACAACAGTAACGAAAAAATAACAACAACAACAAAAACAATCATAAAATCAGCAAAGAACAATAACAACAACAACTAAACAATCAACCTTTCGCATTCGTTCATGCCACATTCAATATACAAAAACAATTGGGTGGCAACCTTTTGCTGGACAACTAACTACAAAGTGTGCGCGCATAAAAACGCCAAATAGGGAAGGTGGCGCAAAAACAAAACACAAAAAAAAACTAAAGTTCAGCGAACAGTAAATGCGGAAAGTCAAACGAAAACGGAAAATATCATAAAATGGCTACAATAAAAATTCGACAATTGAATTCATTTAAATTGCAACAGCAGCAGCAGGAGGAGTTGCCGAAAGCCAACTGCCGCGGCGCATTCGCTTTGCTGTTTAGCCGTTGTTCGTATTGCGCAACAAATTATTTGAAAAGTTATTGCCGCATTAAGCGTCATGGTGTTAATAAAAATAAAACTTTATGTTGGCTGACATTGACTTTGATTTTATTGAGCTGCAGCAGTTGGCATGGACGGCGCGGCGGACGTGGTAGCGGCGGTGCTTTCTGTTATGCGCTCGATATCGGTAAGTGCTAACAAAATTTACATGAATACACACAAACATACTGAAATACCCTTCACGTTAACAAAATATTTCTTACCTCCACTTGATTTTGATCGGTTAGTTTGTATGGCAGCTATATGCTATAGTAGTTCGACCTGAACAATTTCTTTGCATAATGTAGCGTTACCTTTGAAAATAATCTGTGCAAAATTTCGTGAAGATATCTCTTCAAATTCAAAAGTTCTCCATACAAGAATTTAATTTTGATGGACCAGTTTGTATGGCAGCTATAGGCTATAGTAGTTTGATCTGAACAATTTCTTCTCAGTTTGCACTGTTACCTTAGACAAGAACTCATGCAAAATTTCGTGAAGATATCTCTTCAAATTCAAAAGTTTTCCATACAAGAATTTGATTTTGATGGACCAGTTTGTAGGGCAGCTATAGGCTATAGTAGTTCGATCTGAACAATTTCGCCGGAGATTGTAGCATGAACTTTCAAAATAATCTGTGCCAAATTTCGCGAAGATACCTCGTTAAATGAACAAGTTTTCCATACACAAGTTTAATCCCGATCGTTCAATTTGTATGACAGCTATATGTTATTGTGGTCCGATATCGGCGGTTCCAACAAATAAACAGCTTCTTGATGAGAAAATAATGTGAATAAAATTTCTGATCGATATCTCAAAAAATGAGGGACTAGTTCGCGTATATACAGACAGACCTAAAATAAGGCTAAAATCGACTCATCTCGCCTAGCTAATTATTTATATATTCATACATATATTTATATATACTTTTTGTTTATATGATCCTCGACGTTACCTTATGGATGCTACAAACTTCGTTGCAATCTATGCAGGGTATAAAAATACATACCAATAGCCGCGAATGCCCTCATCTACTAATCCCCCTTTTGACTTTGCAAATATTTGCGTTTAATTGCTGCTGCCGCCGTTTTCAACACCCTTTTTGTGCGCAATTTTATTGCTGCTGCCGCTATTTTGTAGCAATTTTTAGAGCCATCAGGTGCACGCTCCGCACACAATGACGGCAACATTTTGTGCAACATTTCAATTGCCAACAAATTGTATTCAAATTGCTTATAATAATTTCGATACTTTCGGCGCTTATAGCTGCAAGTTTATGTTGAAGTTTTGTAGCTGTTTTGTGTTTATTTAATTATATAATCAATTACCTGGTAATTGAAAGTGAATGATGTGTGATGATCTCAATTGGCGTATAAAACATGTTAGGCGGTGTGAAAGAGTCAGCGGGAAAGTTTGAACAAGTGAGTGCATAAATAATTCAGTGCAAGTTCAAGAGTACACGATGTCAGAGTTTGAACCGGTTTTTGTGCTAAATGAAAGAAAAAATATTATATTTATAACAGTCTTTTATTCCTTAAAATAAATTTTCAGAAAATAAACCTCCAATCCGATGCGGCTATTATGGCTTAACCGGTGTCTACGCCAATAAAGAAGAAGACCAAAACATGCGACAGTAAAAATGTAACATCTCGCCACTTGTCGCAGAATCTCAGGCGAATAACCGTCTAGCTACATAGGGAAAATTTCACTTCAACAGCTAGAAGCGCGAGCTCCCTGTGATGCCTACGACTCATACATACATATGTACGTATGGGTCAATAAAACGGTATCAAATCGCAAATTTATTGAGACGGCTAATATCAATAGCAGCAAATTTGCCAAGCTCGACAACCGAGATGATTTGACCGTAGTCTAGTAGAAGTTGGACAGTGGGGAAGATAGTGTCTAGATGTTTTCACCTCACTTTTTTTTGCGTGCTTCAAAATCTTTAATCTCATCGCATGATTACCAAAAAGATAGTGTACAGTTAGAATTTATATCAATCTCTCCGGATTGAACCTTGCTTAAAGCAAGCTTGGTAAGCGAGTAAGATTGGCACAAGTAGTTCTGAAGCCAGATAGCAAGAGGACAGCGGAGCTCGAGCTCGTTCTCATGCTGATTGAATTTACTTCTCCTGCAAGCTCATCATCTTTGGCTGGATGCTATTACTAACAAGGCTATACACTTCCTGACCAAGCTTTAGGCACACTGTCGGTGAGCTTAATCCCTCTGCCATAGGAACGCATACCTCCCTGCAAAAAATCTGCATTTCGGAGCAGAAAATCTGTTGCTACCACTTGTTGCTACTTCTGCTTGAAATAAACTACAGTGATCTAGCAGTTTAGGGAGTTAATATATTTCTTTGAAAATATTCACTAGATCACGTATTCACCAATAGTCTAAAAAGTCATTATATTGTAGTAAATACAAATGCAAAATTGTTGCGGACTTTATTTTCAGAGCAGAATTGAAGCCTTCAAGAGACCTTTTAATACGAATTAACACATTTAACATTCATAAAGACATGAAGCTCATTGATATGTCCTAGCCTCACATAGCTATCCTTAGCATATTGATAGTAGATTATTAACGCAACAAAGGACTATCTTTGCTGCTATCCAACAGAAAAAAATTTCATGAGAACTTAATTTGGAGCGCTGTGAAATACGGCTTCTAATTCGACTTTTGACCGCCGTTTACAACTTCTCTTAAGGGGATTCTTTCGCGAGCACCGTAAGTACCTCTCAACCAAATCGGAACTTCTAGCGAGACACTATCAATGTATTTGTTTATTGGCCGAAGCTGATAGACCCTGGGTAATTGGTGTTTTTAGTCTGTACATACTCGAAGTAAGAGTTAAGCTGTCGAAGCTGCTCATGGTATATTATTCTCTGCCAATTTTACCAAACACATAGCAAAATCCTGGCTTAGCCACCCTCTGCGCCGACTCATGGTGGCACGACCCGGATCGTTTTGGGTTGACATTGTCGCAAATGACCCTAAGCTCATCACATGCGCCATTACGTTGCGAAATTGATTGGTTTTGTTGCGATTCATCCGCAATTGGCAGATTGAAATTTGGTGTATGAAGTTTTTTTGTCAACTCGTGTGGTACATCGAGCTTATATCCAACCATATATGTGGGTAAACTATTTTTTGTGCAATATTTAGCTGCTAGATAATCGAAATAGTCCGACGATTTCCATCATTTTGTCATTATTATCGGAAGGTCTTCAGAAATTGCTTTACTTTGACACCAGTTTAACCCGAAGGTAAAGAATGGAACCAAAGCTGCATGTGATTGACAATTAGAGTGCCAGAATCACGAAAACTATTTAGATTTTCAGCCGACTGGCCTGCTTTTTGCCTTTATCGAAGGAAAACGGTAAAATGTAGCATAGTTTCTCTTGGCGAGTCCATCTTTGAAGCGCGCTCCCAATAATACTAAACCAGAAAACCATAACCCGAGACGATCTTATATACTTTTATAGTATATCAGAAGGATCGATGAAACCCATTTTGACCTTTCATATGGGCCTAAGAAAAGTGAAAGCGCGATTGGTTCTAACAACGGAAGGTTTTTTTTCGAAAAAACAGCGTCGCGTTAACGTCTGTGAAACAATGCTTTCGATTGCGGGAAGCTATTTGTAAAATAAATTTTGAATAATAAATTAAGAATTTTAAAATTATAAACAAAGTTTTACTATTTTCTTCTTATAGTATTATGTATTTGCCTTAGTTATTGATCATTCGGAAAAAGTATCTGAAAAGTTGAGAAAAAATAAATTTATCAAAATTAAAAAAAAAAAAATAATTTTTAAATGGATTACAACATACTTATGAAAGTGTTGTACACAATAATAATACACAATTTCAATTGTATGCACACTCGAAGAGAAAGTGCTGATATTCCCTAAGTATTACACAAGCATTTGCAGCTAACTCGCTGACCCACTTCCCACATAAATCTCCAAGGCACACAAGCAGACCGCCCAATGACATCAAAGAGGAGGAAAAAGAGGACGCACAGCGGCCGAAAAAGACTAAATTGATTTTCATAATTAAATATAATTCATTACCAGCAATCTGTCATGCACAGCGTTCATCAATATGCAATACAGCTGGGAACTGTACCAAACAGACAGATGTGCATTTGTGTGTATATGTATATAAGTATGTATGTATATGCGTGTGATTTGAAAGCTACGCGCGGACAACAGTTTGATGAGTTGGGGCCAAATTTATGATGAAAAGTTGGAAATCCAGCCAAATACTATACTTGTGTGTATGTTTCTTTGTAAGTGTATAACTGAGTGATTGCAATAATTATATTTATTTGTTTATATTCGTTAGTGTGTGTGCGTGTATTTATCTAATTATTTGTTTGTTTGTGTAGTATATAAGCATATAATTAAGTAATTGCGTTTTGTAAATGAGTTTTTCGGCTTGGAACCCAACACACACACAAATATACGCACAGATTCTTGCGGCCTTTCACTAAACTTGTTTATTTTGTATTTATGATTTTATGTGCTTGAAATGGGGCTCGCCTTGGCCCCCCCGTCAGACGAAAAGATGCTGATTAAGTGGGCCGCTGACGGCCAGCAGATTTTCTTTTTTCAATTTTTGTTCTTCGCTGGTTTTTTATTTTAAAAACAAAAATTATTTTTAACACTACGCGGCATGACCACCGCAAGAGTGCGCCGGTTTTATACCCTGAATATGGTTTAAGACTGCCAACAAATTTGTAAAACCCCGAAGGAAATGTCAGGGACGCTATATATATATACATCTTTTTCTATATGCTAATAATCAGCGTTAACAGCTGAGTCGATATCTTTCTATCTATCGCCAATACCTACATCTGTATATACTGAAACTAGAGTCTGAGGTTTTAAGATATCGATCTGAAATTTTGCATACGCCCCTTTTTCATCAAGAACGTATTTATTTGTCGGAATTGCCGTTATCGGACCACTATAACATATAGCTACCATACAAACTTATCGGTTAAATTTCAGTCTTTCTTTTGAAATCCTTTTTATTTGACGAGATATTCTCATGAAATTTGGCTCAAATCATTTTCTGAGGTAACAGTACAATCTTTGAAGAAATTGTTCAGATTGAACTACTACAGCATAAAGACGTCATACAAACTGATTCATCAAAATCCAGTCGTTGTAAAGAAAACTTTTTTATTTGACGAGATATCTGCACGAGATTTGGCACAGATTAGTTTCCAAGACAATGCAACAACTCCTGCAGAAATTGTTTAGATCAGACCACTATAGCATATAGCTGCCATATAAACTGACCAATTAAATTTAAGATGAAGATCTTTTAATACCCCTGAATGCTTTATGAAATGCAAATATAATGAAATGTGTAGGGTATTTTAGCCTCGGTGCAACCGCAGTTAACGTTTTTCCTTGTCTTCCTCTCTTAACGGCATGTTGCTGCCACAGCTTGTGCAACATGTTGCGCGAATATGCTTGGCAGCTCAGCGGAGCGCGCCAAAAAAATTGTGAGCTGAAGTATTTTAGTTGTTTTCAGTTTAACTTCACGCAATTTCTTGCACTTCAAGTGCCACTGCCTTTAACCGGCCCCCCTAACCACCGCGCTCTATTTATCACACTAAAGTTGTGCCTTCGCTCCACAATCTTTTCTCGTGTTCATTTATATTCTTCAGCATATTCATTATTTTCGTTTCACTTTTTTTTCCTGTTGGCGGTCTCGTATTTTATGCTTTGACTTATGGCGCTTAAACACTGAATGATTGCTTATAATTATTCACTTAATGATAATATTTTCGCTCGTTGATGTGCGAGCCGAAAGCAATAAAAAGGGCAATTAAGATAAAAAAATAAAACTAAAGTAAATTGAGGCACAAGAATAAAGTCTTGCGAGTACTTTATGAACCCTTCTCTTAGTTTGAGGAATCTGACAGCGCTTCTAAATTTAATATTTGAGAAAGTAATAATAATAAGTAAATCCCAATATTATTAAGAGCGACGACATAAGAGGAAATCACTTCAAATGTTTGACTTACATATGTATATCAGTTTTTAATCAGCTCTTCGTCAGTTTTCGAAGCACTCTCATTTAGATTGACATATTGGGTAGTCGAAAAAGTCTTTTCGTATTTCTAATCAAACTTCCACTTATTTTTTTAATATTTATAATGAACTTTAATGAAACAAATATGTACCACTTTGTTCGACCACGTTTTGCCATTTTTCTGCTAAAGATATTATTCCATCAATTCCAACTTTTCTGGTTTATCGGCGAAAAGCTGCGACAAATATTTTTCACAGGCTCTCTTTGACGCCATTAAGGGAGTTCTGCATTGACAGAAACAAATGGAGGTCCGATGATGCAAGGTCAAGGCTATATGGAGGATGCATCAAAACTTCTCCGCCAAGCTCTCCCAGTTTTTGCTGAGTCATCAAAGATGTGTGTGGTCTAGCGTTGTCCTGATTGAAGACGAAGACTTTTCTGTTGATAAGTTCTTGCTCTTTTTTTCGATTACTTGCTTTAATCTCATCAGCTGTTGACAGTAAAATATAGAATCAATGTTCGACTAGGCTGAAGCAGCTCATAGTGGATTCCTTTTCAATCCCACCAAACACTCAGTATAACCTTTCGAGGCGTCAATCCTGGCTTTGCGACCATTTGTTGAGCTTCATCACGCTTGGACCATGATCTTTTTCGCACATTATTGTCGTATTTGATCCACTTTTCGTCTCCTGTTACCATTCGCTTCAGAAATGGTTCGATTTCATTTCGTTTCAGAAAAGAATTGCAGATGTAAATTCGTTCTATTAAATTTTTTACGGACAATTCATGTGATACCCAAGCATCGAGCTTTTTTATGTAGCCAGCCTTTGTAAATGGTTCGAAATCGTTTGATGATGAATGCTAAGTTCCTTAGCGATGTCATGGCTGCTCATATGACGGTCCTGGTTAATCTCTTCCATAATTCTATCGACTTTTTCAACGACGTGCATTTTTCACGTCGAAATTTCAAAAACGGAGCGAGCGAAGCGTTGTTGTGCTACACGAACTGATACAGCATCGCCTCTGTAAACTCCACAATTTTCATTGGTGGCTTGCGTGGCATTCTTCACTTTTTTATACAAAAATTGCAAAATGTAGCGAATATCTTCATTATTTTCACAAATTTTTGAACACCTGCTACTTTTTTTTAACTTCCCCGAATTAATAATTTTTTTTTTGGATAAATGAAGCTTAAAATCTCACCTTTCCAACACTATATGGTATGAAACAATGTGAGTGGTTGCACTGGAGATATACGACTGCAACGACATCTATTGACAAACTACGTATCGCAAGAGATATCGGTTAGCTGCCTAGAGCTAAGACGCAGGTTTTCGAAGACGTTTTTTTATTATTTCAATGTTGCCGGAAATTATACGACAAGTCCGAATGCTTTATAATCGTCAAATGCCTGCATTTTCGATAAGAGAATGATATGATTTTCAAATAAGATTTTTGAAATCTTGGCGAGAAAAATTTCCAATCGTTTTTCGATTCTCTTTACGACGGATGAAGGTTATATCCAATTAAAAAGCAACCAGCACCGAATACCGATGTTCTTCTTCTCCTTTATTGGCGCTGTATATAGCCGAGTTTGCAACAGCGCGTCAGTCGTTCTACTTTTTCGCTATTTGGCACCAATTGGAAGTCGAATATAATATTCGCCGTGGCCAACTTCAAAGGATCATTAAATTTCCACAGAATCTTTTTCTCGAAACCTCGTAACGTCAACTCATCAGATATTGTCATCGTCCATGCCTCTGAACCATATAGCCGCACCTGAATGTTGAGTGGCTTATACTAGACTTTGGTCTCTGTTCGTCGAGAGAGACTTTACTTCTCAATTGCCTATTCAGTCCAAAGTAGCACCTGTTGGCAATGGCACGAATGATTCTGCGTTGGATTTCGAAACTGACATTGTTGGTGGTGTTTACGCTCCTTCCAAGATAGACGAAATTATCTACGACTTCAAAGTTATGACTGTCAACAGTGACGTGGGAGCTAAGTTTACATAGCCGCATTAGTTTTGCGAGGATACCAAATTCAGACATAGCAAAAGTAGCTTTAAAATCGACGATGGTGGTGTGTGTAAATTGTGGGGTCCCCCTTTTTATGGATTGGCAGAGCACACTTAAATTCCAATCGTCGGGCATGCTTTCGTGCGACCATATTCTACAACATATGAATAGCTCGGCCAGCAATATAACGGCCCCCGCTGCTTTCTTGTTCTTCAGACGGGTAATTGATATTCGAACTTATTTGTGGTCGGGCATTGGAATGTCCGCTTCATTGTCATCGATTGGGAAATCGAGTTCACCATCGTGGTGTTATGCTTTCACTGCCATTCAGCAGGCTGGAGCAGTGTTCTCTCCATAAGTTTAATATAGTCTAAGCATCAGTCATTAGATCACCTCTGAGCCTTTTACAAGAGTATGCTCCTTAAGCTCAACAGGAAATCTTGGCCAAGATCACATTTCAGCTCTCGTACAGAATCGATAGTAAAAGTAAAGGTGGCGACAACTTATCGTTGACGGTCCTTTACTTTGATATATTTCAGAATCTCAAGCACTTTAATGCTTGTAATACTATGCTTACAGTATTGGTAAAGGGGGTGGGCCGAAGTTCTCAGAGGACCCGCTGCTCTGCAACAATTTTTTGCATATTTTTTCTCCAACAATTCTCCACAATCACCTTTGAGAACCGGTTTTCTCTCTACGGCTCTGTATACTTTTCTTATTTATTCATTCCACATTCAACAAAACCCCATCCACAATATCTACCATTACATAACAGACGACAATTAAGTTATGATTAAGTTATGTGAACGGATATAGCAACTCTGTAAGCGTATCTCTGCAACAATAATAATTACCAGCTAAATCTCTCCTCGCCGCTACATTGATTGCTTTAATCAAATCAGCTTACCGGGATTTGTATGGAATTTATGGCCAACTTAAAACGATCACAACAGCATATTAAACCTAGGCAACTGGTAAATGATAGATTAAAATAGCCTTTAGGCACACAAGCCGTAGTGATTGGCTGATGCAACAACATATGCACTACATTCCGACTAAGCGGTCACTATTTAGGCCAGGCGAGAGTACACATATGAACTCAGTGGTAACCACGCCACAGTGGCAGCCGCGTAAATGTCCAACAATCAGGCTTTGAAGCGTTGAGGCAAGGTGAGGTTAATAGAAGCAGGAGAAGCGCGGGTTAGTAGTAGAAGAAAAAAGCGTGAAGTGCCGAGGCAACAAAGGTGTTGAGGTGTAAAAAGTGCAGTGGCGCGCGCGGCTGTCAAATAATAGAGTGGCGGTCGTTGACTGACGGACAGAATTGACAGCTGGCCAAGAGCAAAAGTTGTGCGCCGCAGCTAAGGAATATGTAACGAACATATAACCGTATAGTCACATGAGATATAGGCCATATCATATATTCACGCCCCATTCAAGTGACGTTATTTAAATGAGTTTATCGTGATTGCAATGTATCGCTGGTCACATGCCACATATGGATACAAATTTGTAATGGGTGATTCAAAAAGAAGCCAGTATTTGAGTTAGGCTGAAAAAATCGAATAAGTGGCATAAAATTTTAATATAATTCCGCTTTAGTTTGCTATAATTTGAAAGAAGTTGAAACAAATTTTTTTAAAATTCAGTTCTTTTATAATGAATTCCACAAACTTGTAGACCACAGAGTGAAAGTTTTGATTTCTCACGGTTAATATATAGTATGCTCTTATTTTATTGAATCCGAAGCTTTTGCTTTGGAAGCAGCTTAGTATCCGTTATCTGTATCCGTATCGTTTAGAATGCCTGTCCCCGCTGATGAAGGTTTATTATCACAAAGTTGTGAGTTCAGAGCATAAGTCTAAGTCTTTCCTATTTCATAAGATGAAATAAATCCGGCAAAAGGTCTCCCTCCGTACTTAATATATTTTTGCTGAATAGGACGTCCATTTAATGCCTAGATTTTTAGCTTACTTCCACTTCTTTTAACACAGATGCTGGGACGCTAAATCTTGACTCTCCCTGTAATTCTATATCCAAAACTAATATAGCACCGTTTTCCGCTCAGTCCAGAATACGAGCAAAAATGTACTGTTTTATTTGAGATCTCATCGACTTCTACTTTATGGATTCATGTGCTATGCTTTTTGCTTGTTCAGGACAGAATAAGGGTTTTTAGAGCGTATTTAATCTATCATACTTCAAGAAGTGTTCCTCGAGAATCTCTCTCTATAGTGGGTCAGTAATTATTTATATTTGGATTAAAAATGCTAGGATTTTTGTTTGCTCAGGACAAAATATTGAGTTTTTTGGATTTGATCCGATCAATCGTCTTTCACAGGATTCCCAACAGACCCTTCTCTACTAATTCATGAATTACATTCGACAGTGTTCTTATAAATAATAAAGCGTGATCCACTTCGAGGCTCCCTACTATTTAATGGGGAATGTTTATTATCATTCGAAAGAATATTGTTTGCGATTTATTATTTGACGCTTATCTATTTTAAATGATGGCCGTAGCGACGTCTCAAGTGGTCCATCCATTGAGTCCAATTTTCGATGACTCGTTCGAGCATTTCGACTTGCAAGTGGCGAATGACAAGCGTGATGTTTTGCTCCCAGACTTGAATCGAAGCGGGATTGTCAACATAGACTTAAGATTTTACATAACGCCACAGAAAAAACGGTGTGATATCACACGATCTTGATGGCCAATCGACCGGCCCAAAACGTGCTCTCCAAAGTATTCTCTCAATAAATCTATTGATTAATGCTAACAAACCACTTAAAACCGTTCTTTTTTCTGGATAAAATGGCAGCTATAGAATCTCTTAAGGTTGCTCTTCGTTCCAAATGCGGCAAATTTATTTATTTACCTACCCATGCCAGAAATGGGCTTTATCGTCCCATACGTCAGCTTGAGTTGCTATAAACGGCGCCAAGTCGACTTTCACGATCTTCGTCTACACTCTCAGCTACGACTAATATATTTTCTTCAGTAGTTTAGTAGTTTAGTTTAATAACTGTGGGATTCTTAATGTTTTATGTCGGGTTTGCGATAGAGCGGAGCGCTCACAGAGCAAGTGTACAACGGTTTCATAATTTTCATTGAGTCTGCAACTGCGACAAATATTTTTAACGCATATTATTCAAATAGAAAATGTCCCATTAGGGTAGCTAAAAGACCGTATAAACGTTTCGTGTACCTTTTTAATAATTCCTTAGGTCCTGCCTTATCATATTTTGGCTATATCTGACTCGTTATCTTCCTTTTGGTTATAGATTATCATCTGTTCTAAGATATTTGTTCAAATTGCGTATTAAGATCTGTCTCTTAATCGTTCCTCAGGCATAGCATTATCTATGTCTCGGTTTCGTCTTGAAAAGCTACTGATTTGGCCAACTCGTCTGCTTTTTCGTTGCCGAAAATGTTTGTGTGACTGCGAACTCAAATTTTGGATAAGTGGAGTTGACTTGCCAGTGAACTTAAAGTTTTCCTCCATGTCTTAAGTATGCTGGATTTAATCTTAGACAACAACAAGGCTGGCAAAATTGCCTGTGTATCTCTGTAGTTATTTAATAGAGCTCCACAGGCCTTTTATATGATTAGAATTTACTAAAACTGCTTGAAATATGTTGGCTGAGTTTGGTAGACGGATGGATAGAGGGTTGTTAATGTCTTTGGTGTATACCTCTGTCCCTACCTCGCAGTCCATTTTGGATCTGTCGGTAAAGATTGAGCTCTAAACGTTGTTGCACCGCTGAGTGGACGTGCACACCAAGTGCGTTGCTTGCAGTCCATAGATGTAACCTTCACAAGCCTCTCTTCATAATCTCACTGCGGTGTCATATACCAAAAATCGTCCAATCGTCTTTATCAATCGGAAGAGCATGAGGAGTGAGCTAAGAAATTAGCTTTAGAACCACCATAGACCCTGTATTTACTATACCTAATAGCTAGTATGCTTCGTCCACCGCAATAGGTTTGTCGCTGCCGCAACCAACAGCCAAACAAGTTTCTCTATTAATCCGCGTGCAATTTTTCCTCTAAGATGCCATTCACCGATATCAGCAAATCAGTGTTAATAAATTTCTCAAGCTTTTTCGCGTCGCTCAAAGCGAACACATATCAAAATGTGCGAGTGTGCGCCATATAAGGCTTTACCAGCCCATACACGCCGCACTTGCGTTCGTTGCTCGACAAAGTGTTGAAAAAATTAAATAACAATTAATAGTTGTTGTAGCGGAAAATCGCATTGCGCATGCGCGCGCTATTAATTTAGAAAATACGAGCGCTATTCTGCAGCGATTGCTGTTGCTTTTTGGTATTATATATGTGTATGTGTGTGTAGCGTAATGTAAGCGATAAATTTCATATGCGCGATTCGCTGATAACGCTTAGCCGCCAGTTGGCATTTGACAGCTGGCATGGCTCTGCGCGCTATTTCACATGCGCACAATCGCATGAAGATATTTATGTGCTTATGTGCCGTTAGTGTGCGATTGTTGCAGCATGTTGTTGCTGACATGCATTTAAGATACAAATCGCAACCAGTGGGTTTTGGGGTTTACGGACTTCGCACGCAAATTAATGGCATTTCCTGGCATAATATATTGACATTATTGCGGCTTTTACTTGCAGCCTTTATATTTTATTTTGTTTTTTTTTAATGCTGTGCATTTTGCGTTTAGTGTCGTACGTTTTGATTTATTTAGCCACGATTTAGTTTACCGTAGTTGTCGCTAATAAAGTTGCTTTGAATTATATTAATGTTCATTTATGTAAGTAATTTAAAGTCAACATTAATTAGATATTTCAATCGCTATATAGTATTCAATTGTAGGCACTAAAGGTGTATGGTAGCCTTAATCCTTTAAACGGAAACCATAATGTTAGAAATGTGAGCTTTAGACCAAGATCTATACCGATTTAATTGCTTTAAAGATGAAAATTACGTAACGTTCCTGGAAAAAATCAGCATAGTCTTTTATGGTTCCGGTATATCCTTCAATACCGTCTTCGATTCGATTTTCATCTCCTCAATCGTGTCAAAACGGTGTCCTCGCATTGGGCTTTTGAGTTTGCTGTATAGTCAGAAGTCGCACAGAGCAAAATAAGCCAAATACGTTGGTTGCCGTACGATATGAGTCAAGTTTTTGGCAAAATAGTCGCAAAACATCATTGCAGTTTGACATGGTGCATTACAGTGATTAAGGAACTGGCATAAGAGCTGTTCAATGTAAAGCTTTTTTTTCTAAAAAAAATTTTGCGATTTAGCACCAAACGAGACATGGCGCGCTAGAGATACCAAGCGTCATTCAAAATGGTTTAGGATGAGCCACACTATATTGCAACACTATAAGCTAAGTCTTTTATTCTCAATCTATGATTTTCGAGCGCGAAAACTTTGATTTTTTATACATGGCCTCGTCGGTGACGGTTGACTTGACCCACTTGTTTGTGCCATAATTTGATCACCACAGGCTTTTTGCAACAATTTCAACGTGTACGCAAAATAATATTCCTTTCAGAAATAGAATTTGATTCAACTTCTTTCCTAAGCAAAATCAACAATTGTAAGAAAAATTCACTATGGTTTGTTTCCAAAATTACCTGTAACTCGGCGATAACAAAAAAAAAAAGTCGCTTGGCAAATAACACAAATAGCCATAGTCATACTAACCTAGAAAAAAATGTACTTGCCTTCCTGATGCTCGGGAGTTGTAAATGACAATTTTATCTTACTTTTTGATCACAGTAGTATTTCTACATTGATTAATTTTAGACTGAGCTTTACTCTATTGCATGCTGTTGTGAAAGTATAAAAATTATCACTGGCTACTAATAACTATGCAGCCCCAAAAATAAAGTGAAACCTGTTTGTGAATTGCCCAGAACGTGTTAGTGTTGTTTTCTTACGCATCTTACTTTTTTAAACTAAGTCAACTCGGTTAAAAGTTATTAGAGGCCAAAATGCTACCTTAAATGATAAAATTGCATTGTCTTAGTGAAACAAGATTTTCATTTTCTTCAAATGCGACCGTTGTTCGATGATTTCGTCCTTCTAACAGTCCAGTAGCGCTGTAATAGTCTCTATTGAATGTCCTTCCCACATATTCCACTAAACATATTGAAAAATCCGCCAGACCGGCCATAATTCTGTTTTGATTGCACTATGTGATTTCATCACAATATTCTCTGCTTTACGTTATCGTAAGTGGTAAAATTATCTTCATCAGTGATCATCCGGTTCAGTTGTGTTATCGCTTTTCTTCTTCTTCTTTACTGGTGTAGACACCGCTTACGCGATTATAGCCGAGCTAACAACAGCGCTCCAGTCGTTTCTTTTTTTCGCTACGTGGCGCCAATTGGATATTCTAAGCGAAGCCAGGTCCTTCTCCACTTGGTCCTTCCAACGGAGTGGAGGTCTTCCACTTCCTCTGCTTCCCCCGGCGGGTACTGCGTCGAATACTTCCAGAGCTGGAGTGTTTTCGTCCATCCGGACAACATGACCTAGCCAGCGTAGCCGCTGTCTTTTAATTCGCTGAATTATGTCAATGTCGTCGTATATCTCGTACAGCTCATCGTTCCATCGAATGCGATATTCGCCGTGGCCAATGAGCAAAGGACCATATATCTTTCGCAGAACCTTTCTCTCGAAAACTCGTCGACTCATCGGTTGCTGTCATCGTCCAAGCCTCTGCACCATATAGCAGGACGGGAATTATGAGCGACTTATAGAGTTTGGCTTTTGTTCGTCAAGAGAGGCCTTTACTTTTCAATTGCCTACTCAGTCCGAAAGTAGTACCTGTTGGCAAGAGCTATTCTGCGTTATATTTCCAGGCTGACATTGTTGGCTGGTTCCAAGATAGACGAAATTATCTACCACTTCAAAGTTATGACTGTCAACAGTGACGTGAGAGACTAGTCGCGAAAGCGACGACTGTTTGTGTGAAGACAGGAGATATTTTGTCTGCCAAAGCAGAGCTAACGGCGCGGATTTTGAGACCGCTGATATCAATATCATCGGCGTACGCCAGTTCCTGTACACTCTTATAAAAGTTTGTACCTACTCGATTAAGTTAAGGGCCTTGTTTTAAGCCTCGTTTGGTATCGAACGGCTCGCAGAGGTCCTTCCTGATACGGACGGAGCTTTTGGTATTGCTCAACGTTTACACAGCCGTATTTGTTTTGCGGGGATACCAAATTCGGACATCGAGGCATAAAGTCAGCACCTTTTCGTGCTGTCAAAGACTGCTTTGAGATCGAGAAAAGGTGGTGAGTGTCGATTCTCTTTCACAGGTCTTTTCCAAAATTTGGCGCATGGTAAATATCTGGTCAGTTGTTGATTTGCCCGGTCTAAAACTACACTTATAAGGCTCAATCAGTTCGTTGACGGTGGGCTTTAATCTTTCACACAATCGATAGAACCTTAACCGCGATGTTTAGGAAACTTATCCCACGGTAGTTGGCACAGATTGCGGGGTCTCCCTTTTTGTGGATTGGGCAGAGCACACTTAAATTCCAATCGTTGCTTTCGTCCGACTATATTTTACTTCTTATCAGTTCTTCGCCGCCGTGTTTGTATAGCTCGGCCGGCAATCCATCGGCCTCCGCCGTTTTGTGGAACGTCTGCTCCATCGTCTTCGATTGGGGAATCGGGTTCGCCTTCTCCTGGCGTTATACTTTCACAGCTATTCAGTAGGCTGGAGAGGTTTTCCCTCTATAATTTTAGTATGCTCTGGGCAACGGTCACTAGATCACCTCTGGGGTTTCTACAAGAGCTAGTTAGAACGAAATCGTATATTTGCTACTTCAAAAAAAAAGAACCTGATAGCATATATGCAACGGAAGATATAGAATCCTTAGGTATATATTGGAAGCTGATGGGCATATTTCTAATAAACTTCATATATAAAGTATTTCGAGGTTCCCTAATTTTTTAAAGGAAACACACAGAAATTTCAATTTTGATGGGAACTGTTTATCACCATTCGAAGAGCATTATTTGGCACATATTTTTTGAAGATTATCTCTTTCAAATGTTGGCCGCGGCTACGACTCATATGGTTCATCTGTTGTGTCTAATTTGCGATGACTCGTTCGAGTATTTCGACTGGTAACTGACGAATAAGGCCTGAATCGAGGCGAGAAGTGTATGCAAACACACTTTAGACTTTACATATCCCCACAGGAAAAAGGCTGACGGTGTGATATCACACGATCGTAGTGGCCAATCGACCACCACAAAACGTGAAATTATCTGCTCACCGAAGTGTTCTCTCAATAAATCCATTGATTGATGCGATGTGTGGGAAGTGGTGCTGTTTTGTTGAAATAAAATGTCGCCGAGATCACCTTCAATTTCAGGCATCAGCCACTCCCAATCTTTTTGGAGATATATGATGATTCCACCGGACTAAAAACCACACCAAATCGTTGTTTCTTCTGAATGAAATGACAGCTCGTGAATCTCTTCCGGCTGTTCTTGATCCCAAATGTGGCAATTTTGCTTGTTTATTTACCCATTGAGCCAGAAATGGGCTTCATCGCTGAACAAAATTTCACTCGAAAACGTCGGATCTTCTTGGAACTTTTCAAGAGCCCATAGAGTGAAGCGGTGTGGCTTGGGAAAGGTCTAGCGGCTTCAGTTTCCGCACAAGCTGTATTCTATACGCTTTCAATTTAAGATCTCGACGTAAAATGCGCCAAATCGTTTCGTACGTCAGGCCGACTTCCTGCGAATGGCGCCTAATCGACTCTCCACGGTCTTTGTGTACACGCTCAACTACGACTGCTATATTTTCTTCACTGCGTACTGATCATTATAATAGCTTTTCGATAATGAAGAATCAAGTCACTAATTTTTGAAATACAAGCCTTTAACACTATTTTAGAACAGACTTTTGTTGGGTGTAAGCAATGCGGGAGAGGGTTTTAAATTTAATTTTTTTATTTTTTATTAAATCGCTTAAAATGTTTGACCTCCAAATATAAACATATATTTGCATGCGTACGTGTTTTTAAAAGTACAAAAAAGCACTTCCAATTTAAAATTCCACCGAATGTGCATTTTTTCATATCCTTGAGGAGTGCAGTGCACAAAAGTAGTGCTGCCATATTTTCGCATTAATTTCTGCGCTTTACAAACTTTATTTATTAAAGCGCTTTTAATGATTTCTGTTGTTTTTTGTTCTTTTTAATTCGTTTTCCTTATAATCAGCGATGCGCGCAGCAGTGATTCGCTTGATTTTCCGCAGCCGGCGGCCGCGGCTAAATCGAAAGCAAGCCACCTTCACAAACGAAAATACATACAAATCGACCATATGCTCGAAATGAAAATACTTTTCCGCGTATTTGTGCAGTTAATTAAATTAACGATTTTGCGAATATTTCGTTTGTACGGGCGTGTATATATGTATATATACATATATGTGTGTGTGTCTGTGTAGTCGAAGGTGCAGGCGCTGCTTTCTTGTTGTTGTGTTTTGTTGTTCAAGCTGTGTTGTTTTGCCATTTCAAATTGAATTGTTTCGTTTTTCGGTATTTTTACGCAAACTTTTTCGCCCCCGCTCCACCCCCGCGCCTTTAGTTAGCTTACTTTGTATTGGATTTTGGCATTGTTCAATAACGTTCAATACTTTATGCAGCTGTGTGTACCATATATATGGTATGTGGGTGTGTGTGTGCTTCAACGTATTTGCATTCCTGCCGGTTGTTGTTATTATTGTTGTTTTTGCTCGTCTGTGCTTTTGGTTTGCAATTCCACTGTTGCTTGCCAATTCGATTTTCGCACATTCGCAGCAAATGAAAAAGTCAGCAAACGAGCAGGCAAGCTTTAGCGCGAACTGGCGCGAGCTTACGTTGGCACGGGCGCGGGCGCGGCGCGGCACGCCCACTACCCACCAACTTGTTCAAAACAAAGTTGCCTAATTGATGTATGAGCTCCGTTGCTGTTGCCGATCCAGTTACAACAGCGGGAATGCGAAAGCAACAAGAATAACTTTACCTTATGGCGAGTTTTCATTTTTCGCTACTTTTTGCTTTTGTTGTTGTTTATACGTGAATTTTTTATACCTTTTGCCCCCCAAAAGTGTAACTGGATCCGCTACATTTCCGTTGTTTTGGCCGCTTGGTCCTTCTCTCCAATTACTCCCAAGCGCTATCCGCACAACTCTCTCGTCCCTTCGCGTTGCAGTCCTTTTGCGCTGCCATTCGCTTCCTTGCCTCGGCTCTTGCGGCTAAATCTCCATTTTCATTTCTAATTGACGTGAATTTACACCGGTGTTGCCTTTGCTGCTCCAGGTTACTTATTGTTTTCACATTGTTGTTGTTGTGGTTCTTGTGGTTGTTGCTTTTTCGGTTGTTTGTTCTTTTACCAGTGATGTGTGTAATCGCTGCTCGCCGCTTTTGGCATTTTGCACTTGCAGCAGAGCTTTTGGTAACTCGAAATATTAATTAAACCGAATGTAATATGGTATGCTGGTGTCTGGTGTGGGCCATGGAACCCTCATTATTGAGTTTGCTCTCTATTAGTTGTGTCTCGCGTATTATTTTTGCTGTTATTAGCAGTTGCTTTGCTCTTAATATTCATTACCGGAATTGAAGCTGGCTGGCTGGTTTGTTGTTTTTATTATTTTTGACCACATTTGCACAATAAATTTTCGTTTGTTACCCAGTTGCTCTGCTTTGTAATTATTTGGCGTTAATTGATACTGCAAAATATTTAGTCATATGGAGTAATATCCGTATGTGCCGTTGAGGATAATATTTGCATTTGGAGTTTTCATATGCAATATGTTCTAATGAAAATATAACTGTTTGGCTGAACTTTCTTTAATTAAGACAAATTAATGAAGTTGCTCAGTCCAAATTTTTAGCGAGATATTGTGGATCGCAATACTAGGCCGCGTGGCCTCAGTTCGACCCCAGCTTACAACGAAAGCTACTTGAAATTCTCGAGTACGTACTCATGTACCAAATTTCTCTTGAGAAGCCTTCACTCAAATAAATTGTGAAACAAACAAAACGAATAGTTTTGCAAGAACCGGCCAACCAAGCAGTACAAACCTGTATATAACCTTCCATTTCATGACTTTTAAGTAGAAATTCTCAAGGAAGCTCCAGTTACATTAGATGACTGCAATTATTGTTATTAGCATCGTGACTCAACATGGTATTCAAAGATAAAATAAAAGTGCCTCACTTACATACATTTGGAATTTCTTAGCGCTCTTTTATTCCAGAAGGTCTGTCATTTTATATCTTCTTCTTTATTGACGCAGACACCGCTTACGGGGTTATAAATGAGTTTACAACAGCGCGCCAGTCGTTATTCCTTTCAACTGTTTGGCGCCAATTGGAAATTTCAAGTGTAGACATGTCCTTTTCCACCTTTGGTCTTTGCAACAGAGGGGAGGTCTTCCTCTTACTCTGTTTTCCCCGGCGGGTACTGCGTCGAATACTGTCAGAGCTGGAGTGTTTTCGTCCATTCGGACGACATGACGTAGCCGCTGTCTCTTAATTCGCTGAACTATGTCAATGTCGTCGTATATCTCATATATCTCATGCTTCTGTCGACTGCGGTATTCTCCGTTCGCAATGGTCAAAGGAACATAAATCTTCCGCAGAACCCCAAATACTAAGCGTTGCATCTCTGGTCTGCATATAGAGGCAAGTCATTGGATCTAAAGTGAAAATGATAAGTAAGGGAATGGAGTTAGGTTAGGTCGAAAGGCTGATCCTCGCACTATATGTAAAACAGGATGACAGTTGAACAGCAGTGAACATTGATCATGATAGAAATCGCATTCTGAGTTTTCCACAAATTTGTTATGACAGCTAATATCAGTGCCAGCGAGCTCATCAGACTCGCTTAAGGTATCTCTGCTGAGATGTTTCAAAATTTGTATAACAAAATCTGGACAATTGTGAGGAAAGTGCTTATATGATTCCACCTCATTTTTCTACATAAACCTTTGATAATTTTCAGCCGAAAAAATGTGTAGCCTCACCATATTTGAGCTCATTCGCTCATTCATGTAGTCAGAAAACCTACCCTTGCGGCAAGATACAAGATGCTAAGAACAAGGTTCACGTTAAGTCCATAATTCGACGTTAGAGCGGAAAACGATAGCGGAATGCCGACCCGTTTCCAATCTGATGAAAATGGGTGCCATTTTTAGCCGATTTCGGCCGATCTCGCTGTGATCCGACATCCAAACAAGTCGCATAGAAAAGTAGCCTGGTGCTCCTGTTGAAGAAGTCAAGACAAGTCTAGAGCGGCCTATCAGCAAGCTAAAGGCGATATTGCCGCTCTGCTATCGAAGTTAATTCTTAACACTCCGCAGGAATCTAAGCTTCCAAGCAATTTATGTACTACGACTTTGATACTCAAAAGACACTATATTGGTCTGGTTACCTCAAACTACAGTTTATGGCGAGCTTTCGACAGAAGGCTCCCCTTTCGGGTTTTCCACTTAGGCTCGGATGATTGGTGAAAAAGCTCTTTTCACCTCTTTTACATTGACCGTGCCAACTTATCAGTGCAGTGAGCCTCATTACCAGAAGTGCAAGCAAAATAGCGGAGAGAATTTCAGAATGTCCCTGCTTGACGCCCTCATGTATCTAGGTTTAATGAGTCTAAAACAGCTTTTGTCGCAATGGGAATTTGCTTCGCTTACTTATCCAGTCTGGTTTGGTATCGAACGGCTTAGAGAGTTCCTTCCCGATCCTGACAGAGCTTTTGGTATTGATCAACGTCAGTTTACACATCCATATTAGTTTTGCGGGATATCAAATTCAGACATAGCGACATGAAGGCAGCTCTTTTTCATATCAAAAGCAGCTTTGAAATCGACGAAGAGGTGGTTTGACGATTCTCTTTTCCAGGATCATTTCCAAGATTTGGCGCATGTTGAAAATCTGGTCGGTAGTACATGTTCCAGGTCTAAAGTTACACTGATAAGGTTCAGTTTATTAATTCTTTATTATTTTACACAATACGCTCGATAGAACCTTATATGCGATGTTGAGGATGTTCATCCCATCCCTCCCGTTTTTGTGGATTGGGCAGCTTTCGTCCAACCATTTTTAAAAAGAAGATGAAGCATGCTCCTCATTAGTTCTTCGCCGCCGTATTTGAGTAGCTCGTCCGGCAATCCTTCAGCCCCCGCCGCTTTGTAGTTCTTCAGACGGGTAATTGCTATTCGAACTTCTGCATGATCGGTCAATGGAGGTCCATATAAGTAATAGATTGTTTGAGCTACTAGAAAGGTTCTTAACAAAGAAATTCGTGAAGGTAAATTGAAACGTTTGACACTCGAATTACAGGTCAAACCATCTAGAAAAAAATAAATCCGAAGATATCAATTGTCCTTCATAGAAATGAATTCAGGGTAATCTCTTGTCAGGGCATCAGAGCGATTCCCATTTCTTAAAGCATTACAAGTTTTTATACATTTAATATAAATCTATATAATAATGGCTGCAAATGCGAAGTTCTCTACAAATACAGCAAAACAAATTCGCGCTTTGAACAGCGCAAAAGTTTAAATGATGTGAATTATGACGGAGCTGTGTGATGCAATGACGCGTGGCAACATAAATGGCAACAGCCAAATAACAGCCAAAGTTAACAACGCGTACTTTATGACTGCAAAGGCACCAGCGTGGCAACAAAGCGCAAAGCACTAATAACAACACAGCTGCTAATGAAGTTGGCTGCGCATGATGCTGCCGCTGTTGCCGCCGCAATTTGCTATGGTATTTGTTGTTGACGCTGCTATTTAAATACTTAGCAATGCTAGTGGATGTTGTTGTTGCTGTCCATTGTTGTTTGTTATTGCTTTCAGCGCGCTTCTTTCACATTTCGTTTATTAGCGCCACTGTTGTTACTTATTTTTGTTGTTATTATGTTTGTAATTGTTGTTGTTACTGCTGCATAATATAAAGCGCCAGCATGTTGCACGGCTCATTGGCTTTATGCATGCAACAACAACAATCGACAACAAGGCAGTCAACCAGCAACAGTTGGTATTGAAAAATGTTGTTGCCTTTGGTCGGGGGAGAATTTTCGATTTAGAGAGAACAAATTTTAGAGACTGATTTTTGATTTTTATAGGTCATTTAATGGGCCCTAAAGCATTTTGATTTTAATTGCATTTGTGCCTTCTTTTAAATTTATGGCACTGGCAATAGGGCTAATTTAAGTTGATAACACTACTCAGCGAATCTGAGGGAAAAATTTGCAACTGATGAGCTGAAAAGTCTGTGGGATATTTCAAATTTGATTACAAATTTGAGTTCAAAAAATTTCCATGACGTCCAGCTCTTTTCATCCCTGACTATAACTCAAAAAGTGCCATGTGTTACGAAATTTTTCTATCATTTTCGGTTTTAGCAACCCAAAGCTAGAAAGAAACCGCCACTCACATAACAGTCGTAGAATGACTGGTAAAATTTGAAGCTTTTCCCCTTGGTTCTAAACCAAGCTTCACAATTCATAGAGGTTTTTTTTCAATAGGGCCGCTACAAAAGTAGACCGATATAAATAGCTAACGACGCAATATTTTTCTCGGCTTTTTGACATTTCTCTTCAGTAAGGTTTGCCATTTCAGCATGGAAAGATATACGAGCCAACAACGAGTCGAAGTCATTAAAATTTACTACCGAAATTCGGAGTCAGTGGCCTCAACTATAAGAGTGCTACGTCCAAATTATGGTCGTCATAATCGCCCTGTTAGATCAACAATTGAGCGTCTAGTGGAAAAATCCACAGCACAGTACAAAATGCTTCCATGCAGTGAGATAAAGAAGTGCCCGTAGTGCCGAGAATATTGCTGCCGCAAGTGCATCAATTGAGAAAGACCCAACTCAGTCTCTCACATATCGTTCCCAAGCGTTGGGCATCTCTGTGACGTCGTTGTGGCGAATTTTGCGAAAAGATCTAAGCTCACATTCTTACAAGATCAAACTGATGCAAGAACTGAAGCCGCTTGACCACCAGAATCGTCGTTTGTTCGTGAATTGGGCTGAGCAACAACATGAAAAGACCTCCTGGCTGAACCTTTGTGATTCCAAAATTTCTACACATGGATCACTAAGTTTAACCGAAGGTATGCCTAGCGAGATATTTCAACCTCATTCTGGCAAAAGTTTTGCAATAGAGGAGGAGAAAGTGCGTAGTACAACTTTATCAATTTGCATAGGAAAAGTCGCACTTCGTTTGACTCTATTGGTTAGTGTCCAGTCAGAACTACAATTGCGGCAATGGCACTAGGAAGTAATTCAGGGGACTCCAGTTGAACAAACACTTGTCAGCGACCTCAAAGCTAGTTTCGAAGTGAATGCACGCCTTTCTAAAAATCGCTACGTTTCGGAGCAGTATATCGACTGCATTCTCTGGTAGTCACTTCCGTCTCAAAGACATTGCAGTAGTCGTGTAGCCTGAAACTAGATTTTAAGGAGAGCACCTGACTCGTAAACAAGCTCGTAAACATTGCTTCTTTCCATCATCGACTTGATCCCACCTAATTATCCCTCATATTTATGAGCGCAGAGAAGAAACCACCAGGTGAAGGTCACACGATGCAGTTGAGCTAATGAGGGTTTTCGGAATGTTTCTGCTCCGGACTACCCAAGCATAAAGCTTCCTAAACATAATCGTTAGTCGATTTTGACAATCTTCCCTTGAAGCGAATTTTCAACCTTTAAAATAATGCACCATAGGCACGCACAGGTCCTATATAAGTTGTATGTATGAGAACCTTCGAAAAAAGCTCTTGGAGCTTCCAGCAATGTGTGTGGCCTAGCGTTGTCCTGATGGAATACAATTGCTTTTCTATTAGCGATACATATTTACAGATTTCTTAAAAAAACAGGCGACAAATTTTGTAAACTCGTTGAGCTTGATTTAGTACCTACTAATGAGATAATTGTTCTGTGAACACTTTTTCTCAAGCTGGAAAGAAACTACTTCCTCCAATTTGCAGATGAAGAGGGCGCGAATAATTCAAAGATCATATTACTTAAAATCGATCAGGTATAATGCTGTGGGGTTAAACTTCAGACATCTGAACAAAGTCCCCTATTTTATGGTTGAAGAAGTCAAAGCAATACAAAAAATTTACCCTCAAATATTCACACGAAATTTACTTCCGCACTTTTTTCAACCTATAAATGAGTCACACCAACAGGGCGAAGAAAAGAACAATCAACAATATTTGCTTACTTAAACTCAGCCACCTTATAAACTCCTTCATTTAATATTCTCATAATAAATTAGCGAACAAATCAATCAGTCGCAACTAAACGACCGCCAACTCATCAACTCACAACCATTAGCAACTTCCTGGCCACATGGTGGACGCGCACCAGTGAACGGCCGCAGAGGCGATTGGCGGCTATTGAACAATGTGCGGCAGCAATGAGAGCCACTGAGTAGCTGCCACGAGTAAATTGATGAATAAATGCATGTTTTGTGTACACATATATGTGTGTGTGCCAGCAAATATATGTGTGTGTGTGTGTGTATATATAAATGGGAATGTGTATGCTTCCGAAAGTCTATCTGCGTTTGTGGCAGCGCAGCCACTCGACCGCAGCCAATTGCCGCAACAGCAGCAAGCATTCATAATAAAGCCGACAGCGGCATTTATAGTAGCTGCGGAAAGCAACAACAATGACAATGATACTTAGTTGTAGCACAAGCCATACAACGCGCACTTGGTTTCGATGCTACCAAATAGAATATCAAATGACTTTGACCAAGATGATGTTGCTGCTAGTGTTGATAATGCGGAGAGGTGGCCAATATAAATACACACACTGTTGGTAGCAGCCGCAAATTTAGCCAATGTGTCAGCAACAGTAGTCCAGCCGACTAACATCCTTTCGGTTCGAAACGCGTTCATTAATAAACATGAGCGCAAAAGGTCTAAATCTTCTGTGGCCCGCTGCAAGTTTGTATGTGTGTGAGTATGTGAGGCTGTAGGGTATCACCGCTGCCAAGTTACGACTGCTGTTATTCACATACAACAATTGTCTGCAGAACGTTAACGCTTTGTTGTTGTTGCTTGTGAGACTTTGTCCATTGCCAGAGCCTTAAAGTTGTTTGTGAAGGATTTCGTGGCCTCCATATGATGATGCGTCTGCGAGTTAAGAACGCTTTAGTTTATCCAAACGTCAGCGTTCGCTTTCTGGGCCAGCTTTCGAATTTCGGTCAAACTCTGTGACACACATATACACACCCATAATTCCTGCAAGTTCACTTGAATATCTCCAAAAGGCATTTAATCAGTCCGTTTAGGCGTAGCGGCAGTAAATCGTGGCAGTCAAACAGTCAATCCATCGCTGTAACCATCACTAGCGTGCCACTCGGTCGGTCCTGCCTGCAGTCAGTCAGTCAGTCAACCAATCAGTCGGCCACCCTGACACTCGTGTGTGTCACTCGTTAGCCCGTTGTGTGTATGGACTAAGTAATTCAGTTGTTTTTGGTCATCACTAGCCCAACCAATCAGGCCATTTAAGTCACTCCGTTGGTTGTTGTTGTAACTGTAGTCAATCAATAAAAGCAATAACTTTAGTCAATCAATGCGTTTGTCGGCCAGTTAATCAGTCAGTATGATGGAGTATGCTGTATACTCCGCTTGGCCTTCATGTTGTTTGCCCCGCGTGTGGTCTCAGTTGTGCAAAGTTGATTTCTTTCTTGAGCAACTTTGTTAAAGCTCCTTAAATGGTGCCGTCAATTATGATAAAGAGTGGTAATACGGGACATAATTTATGCTTCGTTTTGCAATGCAAATCATAACAATTATTTAAGCGCGCAAGATACATATATTTTCTGTATGAAGAGAACGAAATCCCCGAATTTGTATATTTTGAACTCTCTTAGTAAGCCAACGCCAAAGCCGAGAGCTTATGAGAGTGCTTACCATGTTTTGAACCGAGCCTCTTCTGTTAGAATGTGAAATCATGGAATCAATTATTGCTAGCAGCGAAATACTCACTATGGATATTAAAACAGATAGTCTAATAATTCCTATATGCTTTCAATTTTACTTGAAAAGGACGGCATAATAGCGCTAGACTACAGGCGGCAGTAATTAGGCCATTATTAGACCCAAATTGTATCCAGCCTTGTTCAGCAACTGAGTGAACTTAACAAGATATCTGATTTTTCAACTTGACTGTCCAATATCTGCTAAGTTGGAACATTGGGAGCCGTGAAATATATCTCGTTTCAACCGACTGAGCGCTGGGCATCCCCTGAGACAGAATTCTAATGCCACATCGTGCCCCGCGTATTCTCTGCCTTCTGCAGATTTCACATTGTCAAGTTTCTGAAGATAGATTCTTAGAGTTAGATGCCCTGTGATGACCTTCTTATACAAAATCGTTTCCAAAAGTATAACATTTTTAGTATATATGTATGCCCTCAAAACTA
The DNA here is from genome assembly GCF_024586455.1 of Bactrocera neohumeralis. Classification (NCBI taxonomy): domain Eukaryota; kingdom Metazoa; phylum Arthropoda; class Insecta; order Diptera; family Tephritidae; genus Bactrocera; species Bactrocera neohumeralis. The sequence goes on along the minus strand of NC_065920.1, from coordinate 58,614,736 downwards.
TGTACTTCAAAAAAAGTTTGAGGTATTCCTGTGCTGCTAGTATTCCCAGACTTAAGGCGTTCCTTCAGAATTGCTTCAAGCAACCGTTAAAAGACTGGTTACCGAGACGATCTTCATCGAGTTTTTTTTTTACTGAAAGTCTGATTATTGCCTTTTTACACAAGCTAACGCAGTGAGACTTCTTTATAGACTATACTACCGCTGTCCAGTAAAAAGTTAATGGACTTACGGGTAAGAACAAAAATCCACTTGGGGCCTTCGATTTTTTTAACAATTTAGGCAAGAAAGACTGAAGTCATTAAGTTTAATGTTGCCTTTTATGTATGGATTGCTGTAGAAGAGGGCTGCTCATGTAACTCTTTGGTTCATCGGTGAACACACAGATTTCGCCATTGATTCGATTTCGGTACCATATTTTTATCTTCCCTGCTGGAGAAGAAAAGAGTTTTGTTTAACTCTACATACAGTGAACATTTTGGCAGATTCTCTTATGATTTTGAAGTTTACGATGGTGGCTCAAAGTTTTATGAAGAAACTGAGCTCATAATATTCGATTTCCTGCTAATCCCATCAACCATATAATAAAGCTGCCATACAACCTGAACGATCAAAGTTCAGTCCCTGTATGGACAACTTTTTATTTCACAAGGTATCTTCACGATTTGAGCATAAATTATGATCCAAATCATCGCTAGAATCTCCAAATTATGTTCACTTTGGATGACTCGTCAGCTAAGTGTTAGAGAGAGGGCAAGAGCACTCGACATCTCCCCCAAGTCCGTTCGAATGATCTTGGTGGATATTTTGGGTATGACACACGTTCTCGACTCGTCCCGATAAAGCTGATTTTTTTTTTGAAAATAATACCTTAAACAAGTTCCTTTGGACATGCTTGATCGAGCAAATTCTGATTCCACATTCATGTAAAGCATTATAACTGCCGATTAGTCATGGGGTTTTGAGTTTGACACGGAGACAAGCTAACAATCGGAAACGAGGGAAAAAAGTGAGCCGAAAGCAAAAAAAAAAAAATCACACCAAAGCAAATATTCGTGGTGTGGTGCTTCATGAATTTGTTCTGAAGTGACAGACTGTCAATTAGAAGTTCTATGTGGCCGTATTGAGACGTTTGCGTGAGATCATCCGTCGAAAACGGCCAGAATTGTGAAAAAAAATTCATGGATTTTACATGACGATAATGCACGACCGCATCCAGTCACGAGCCAAAAAAACAATGAATACCTTCGACGAACCACCGTGTTCACCAGAATTGGCGCCGTGTGATTTTTTCTTGTTTTCCAAACTGAAATCGCTGCTCCGTGAAACCCGTTTTTATTCTATCGAAGAGTTTGTTTCAAACAAAATTCGCGAAAGGAGCTAAATTAGCTGAATGCCATCCCAAAAAGAACTTGTGAAGAGTGTTTCGAAGACTGGAAAAATCGTTGCCATAAGTGCATTATATCTGGTTGTGATTACTTCGAAGGCGACAAAATATTTATTTACAATTTCCGGGTACTTTTTTGTTACAATGTATTCAAACATTTTCCACTTATTCACTGATAAAATATAAACATACATTATTTTCGAAATCAATCAATCGAAAATGTGCTCACGTTGATGTCGAAAGCTTATATAAAAATGTATATGTTTTTTTTTTTCATTAAGCCACATCAATTTCTAATATTGTACACTGTTTAGTTACCTAATCCAGCAACTTCAATTTGCTATCAATTACAATTTTTTCCAAATAATCCATATAATTCAAGGACTTGAAATTGTTGAATAGTCATTCAATGGCAGAGCATTTATTGTAAGCCGCTGCAATGAAGCAATACAAAAATGGAAAGGCTTCGAATGAAAAGCGCTGTTCAAGTGCAACTATGCGATTTGAACTTTATAATTCACTAAATTGTTAGTTTTTATATCGTGTATATAAAAAACATATTTTTTATTTGTGTACATTTTTTGCGCTGCACTCAGAATGGCAATTCATCAAATTGCTTTTAGCAATGAAAATGCATTGAAATGTTATTGCGAAAAAACGGAGATAATAACGGTAAGAGCAAAATAGAAAATACTGCGAGTGAAGAGTAATATGCGCATTGTATGTGCGATTGGAAAAAAAGACCGGAAAATATTTATATAAAAATGAAATCGTTATATGAATTTGGAGTAGAGTTTTTAGCAAAACAAAAAAACTGAAAAATATTTTTCATTTTATACCTTTGTAACATGTTGAGACAGAGAAGGAGAGTTTTATTGAGCTAAATGTTTTTAAAAATTTTAAAGAGTGGGGGCGTAGGCCCATAATATGATAATAATTTAATTGTATATATAATTTATGATAAATCTCATATCTCAGGTACGACCCAACCAATTTTAGCCACTTTAGGTGCGTAATAATTATTACTTTGATATCCTTGTTTCAAACAACGAAAATTTGGAAAATCGTAAAAAAATCATATGAATTTTTACTTCACAGTATATAACTTAAGCAGGAATAAAGTTAGCGAAATAAAACTTTATAGAAATAGCGGCATTGAGGCATATTACACTCACTCTAAAATTGTGGCAGACGCACCGCAACTATTCAGTCCGCACGTGTGTCTGAACCACAATGCCTGCACAAGACGTTATTGCGAAAATATCGGTCAATCTGTGTGTTATAAAATTAAAACCAACACCTTCTTAGCCCCCGCATACCAGCTATAAATAGTTATTTTCAAATTTCTGGTTGGATTTATATCGTACACTATATAGTGGTCACTATATAAGGTATTCTAATAAAAGTCAGAGAAGACCTTTTCCTCATGATAATATGCCATATAAGCTAAACTGGATAAAATCGGGTCACTATGACCCTGAGCTCTTAAATGCCTTATACAAAAATTACAAAGTTTTTGCTGGCTTTATACCGTATATATCCATCAATATGTCCGATATGATATGATATGATGATGGGCTATAACTGCTTTGTCTACGCCAATAAAGAAGAAGATGCCCAATATTATCAGCGAACCCTCCAAAAGTTAAAAGTTATACATCCAGTGAGCCAAAAAATTCATAAGAAAATCAACAATTAAACATTCGATAATAATATTACCGAAAATAGCATATAATATAAGTTACCGCTTTTCCATCATAAATGACACTCCGCGAATTCAATTCTTTGGCAAAAAAATTTTGCAGCTTTGTGAGACAAGGTGGGTACAAAGACATAACACCGTTCTTTAATTCACAGTCGCCCTTCCTGAAATCGTTCAAGCACTGACAAATATAAGCGAATGGATGCAGTAAAAGCGTCGAATTGTGCAACTTCGAGTTTATTGTTGGAATTTGCTGTCTCAGTGATATTTTGTCACTGACGCAGCCACTTAGTGTAATTCTGCAGAACGAATCTATCGGCCTTTCGAAAGCATCAAACGTCATAGCAACATTTGTTGCAACACAGAACACACGAAGAATGCATGCTAATCATCACTTTAATGAAATTTGTTCAAATACATACTTACATCCACTCATTGACACGATCATGAAAGATTTAAAAACCGGTTTTCCGATGAACTTCTTGAAAGTTTCATTTTGAGCCAGCTGTTACCAAAATTTAATCTATACTTAGAAGAAAAAGATATAACTGTACTCATTGAATACCTAGTCAGATGTTTTGGGAAAATCTTGCCAGGAAGCAAAGAACTGCAAAAATCGAAGCTCAAAGCAGAAGTGACGCTTTGACAACAACAATGGAGGATGCAAATTACTACGAGAATGCAAGTGCTTTCTGCTTTAAATACACTCAGTATTTGCGATAAGAATATATATCCGACGATTCATACTCTTCTTCTCGTACTTTGCACTTTGCCAGCCACAAATGCTAGCGCTGAACGATCCTCTTCTTCTTTGCGCCGAATCAAGACTTAGCTTAGAGCAACGCTGCTCCAGAAAAGATTGAATGGCCTTCTCAACATAAACTACGACATTACTGTGGAACCAGAAGGAGTAGTAGAAAAATTTAGTAAAATGAGCAAACACCGTATTGATTTTATGCTGTAAAATAAATGTTGAAATATGTGTCAAAAATAAAATTATAGTCTTCAGTTACACATTTCGCAAATCAAGTACAAAATTATATAGCACCCCGCCAAAAATTCTACTCTGACTCCGCCCCTGAATATTATATTCTACAAATTCCGTCTGTACAAACGAGAAATAGTTCTTGAGATATTGATTTGAAATTTTGAATATGTCCTTTTCTGTCTAAGTAACTACTCATTTGTCGACACCGCCGATATCGAACTGTTATAGCATATAACTTGCCATACAAAATAAACGATTGGACGGAACTTTTTTTTATTTGACAGGGTATCTGCACAAAATTTAGCTTCGCTTATTGTTCAAAGCAGCTTCTTTGAAGAATTTCTATTCTATTTCATATAGGTCCCACACAAACTGAGCTATCGAAATCAAGGGCTTTTTGTATTTTTGAAGGTATTAGTTCTACCGACGTTGTGAAAATGGATGAGATTAAATTTTGCATAAATAGCGACTTTGAAGTAAGTAAGCTTATGACTAAAAATTGCCCAAATCGAACCAAAAAAAGTCAGGCCGTTTGGATAACCGAATATGTGGACCCCACATAGTTTTATTGTATTTTTAGTTCTTTTTGAAAAAGTTCTTTTTTGATATTAGTTATAATGTTCAAAATAATACAATACTTCCCTTAGTCACCAAATACCCAATATAAAGATTTTCGAACTTCCTGTAATAACTCTTCCCTTTCTCTTTTATGTCTTTATACCTAACATGAATAGAATCGGGCGAAAATTTTTCTAGGCCCCACATAACTAATATCACAATTTTCGAACACCCGGCTGACTTACTCCACATGATTAGTGAATGCATGCGAGGTACTTTGTAAAACCACGGGAACATATTTTTTGGTATATGTCATGGTAATAGTATGTGGTATTGACAAAAATAGATAACATCGGGTCGGTACTATCCCAACTCCCTTTACTACATATAATGATTTTCGTTTTTCTAACAAACCTTATGCTGACTATGAAGTTATATAGATTATATAATATATAATGGGTGGTCAAAAAAGTCTTGCGATATTTTTATTGAATTTTTTTTTTTATTGAAATTGAAATGAATTTTTGATGACTCATGCCCAGCTCTTGACCGATGCTACGGCTGCTACTATGCTGGTCTCTTTCGGCCAATTCAGCGATTTTATCGCAATTTTCGACGACAGGCCTTCCGGAGCGTGGCGCATCTTCGACCACCTCTACAGCAGAACGAAAACGTCGAAACCATCATTGTGCGATGGAAATGGAAACTGTATCGGGTCCATAAACTGCACAAATTTTATTGGCGGATTGAGATGCATTTTTGCCTTTATCGTAGTACTGTAAAATATTTTCTCTTTATTTTGCTCCATGCTTGCGACGCTATAACTCACGAACGACTTAAAAGAAACGACAATCAATCAAACACATGTTAGCGCGTGAAATGAGCTTTCCAAAAAGGTATAGCATGACCCGATGCGACGAATAAAACTAGAACTACGCGCTTTCAGCGACAACTAGCGAAAATACTGCAAGACTTTTTTGACAACCATTGCTATATATGAAATTACTTGGATTCCGATCTTCTGGTTCACGTTTTACACCTTAGGGCATTTTCTCGCCTTTGATCCTTGGAAATTGCAAGAGTATGAAATGTTCGGTAATACCCGAAGTTAGCATTTCCTTACTTGCTTTATATTTTATTTGGTTTCATAATAAATACTAAATATAATTTCTAAAAAATATCGAATTGCATTTCACTTTTGAGTGCGCGCATTGTCAGCAACAAAGCTTTGCTGTGTTCATATTTATCATTTTTCCACAAAAAAAAAAAAACCTTTTTTTAGTTTGAACTATAATCCAAACAAAAAATGTATATGGTTTAACTGTTTGTTGTTTTCGAAATTAATGCGAATTGTTAGTTCATAGTTCAGTGCACATTCAAATGCCGCGTCTAATACAGCTACTTTTTCCATGACCTTTTTACTTTTTATGAATTTTGCACTTTTTTTGTTGCGAAGCTACTTTTTCACAGCACAAATTTACGTGTGAAATCAAATACTGCATTTGTAAATTTTAAAAATTAAATTTAGAAAGCTGCATAAAAACTAACCATTTAGCAAGTCAACAGCCAACTAACTATGAGTTGTAACAAAAACCTTTATTAATCCCTTTACAATTACTAAAATGCAATAAATATTTATCTCACTGTAGCCATTATTCGACGTTTAACATTTTTTTTGGTTTTTGTTTTCAAGTTAAAAATGCTTGTTGAGCTTAAATAGTTTAGCCAAAGTTATGTTTGGTATTTAGCAAAATTTTAAAATGCAATTTTACGCTCATGTTCACTTAGATCCACTCCCTAATCGGTGTGTTTACATGCAAGCAACTCACAAATAGTTTTTGTTAGTATTAGGTCTGCCTCTGGCTGACAAGCCCCACTAATTGATCTTCACAGTATGATATACAGTATGATGAAGAGTTGCCAAGTTGTTTGTACTTTTATTCTCATTGCACTGAATTTGCTTCCATGATTTAAATAAATGTCAACTTTTGTGATTTTAATTGTTGCATTTTCATACTAGTGCTGAAACGTATAATAAACCTGGTGTGGGGGTTCTCAAGTTTCAGTAAGAGGATAATTCCGTCTAGAAACTCGAATATCGACCGTTTTCGGCAAATGGATTCTTTAACTACCCCTTTTGATCTTGTTAATGATTCAAGAACACAAACAAAATATCAGCAACAAAAACAAAAAAAAAAAAAAAATCACAGAGATATGCATCCTTGAAGTAGAATAAAATCTACGTACTCGTCATCAGGATACCTGCGCTTAGGGCAATTTGAAGTATAGGTAAATTAATGTTTACTATAATAAATGCCATTATCGCATGACCCAACCAAACTCGACACAACTTTTAATTTTTTTTCAATTTTCTCACTAAATTTTTATCTTTCTCTAATTTCTAATTCATTATTAAATAAAAGATACTTTAAGCTATATATTAGATATATTAGATAGAGCCAAATTTGAAGTAAATCTGCTGACTGGAACTTGAGATATCGCGACGAGTTATTTAAGAGAAAAAGGCCCCTACAGGGTCCGGCACTCGAAGTGTAACCAACTTCAGACCGATCGCGCAGCTGTCGCACTGGAATCAGCTGTTTATAAATTTGCTGAATGACAGTTCGGAGTATTGTTCACAAGTGTACAAAAGCGTTTTGCCAAAAGTGAACGCAAAAAAAGTGATCAGCGATGGAATTCAAACGTAATAGTGTGATTGCTTTATATTTAGCTGGAAAATCACAGTCAGCAATTGTTCGTGAGCTCAAACACCTTAATGTAAATAAAGTTTTTGTTTATCACACCATCACTCGTTACAATGATACTGGTAGCATCGCAAAACGCCATGGAGATGGTCATCAAAAGACTGCAACGTCACGTGAGATGGTTCGGAAAGTGAAGAAGCGACTTGAGCGAAATCCACGACGAAGTGCCAATCAAATGGCTAAAGAACTGAAAATATCCGACCGCAGCATCCGACGCAAATTGAAAAATGAGCTCAAGGTCAAGCCTTACAAGTTCCAAAAGACCCATGATCTCACACCGAAGCAGCAACAAGTAAGACTTGAGAGAGCGAAGCAGTTGCTTCGCTTGGCCGAAAGCGGTCAAATTCCGAACATTGTGTTTTCTGACGAAAAATTTTTCCAATTGAGCAATTCGTAAACTCTCAAAACGATAGGGTTTACTTGACCGACCGTTCATACGAGAATCTAAGTCATCGGTTGGCCACCAGGAGGCAGCACCCGCCACAAATAATGGTTTGGGCCGCTGTCACCGCAGATGGGCGCTCTCCAATTGTTTTCATCGAGCCTGGCGTCAAAGTAAATGCGACATATTATCGGGAAAGTATTCTGGAGGCTGCTTTGAAGCCGTGGGCAAACAAACATTTCGGTCGCAAACCATGGACGTTTCAACAAGACTCAGCACCGTCTCACAAAGCGCGAGTGAACCAAGAATGGCTGAAAAACAACGTTCCGAACTTCATTACGACCACACAATGGCTCTCGAATTCACCAGATGCGAATCCAATGGATTATTCTCTCTGGGCCATTTTGGAGAGCAAGGTCCGAAGTAAAAAATACACCAGTCTCGAGATGCTGAAGAAAGCCATTGTCCGTGAGTAGGCCAAAATACCGGCAAGTCACATTCGGGCAGCTTGCGATTCGTTTTTTGACCATCTCAAGGCCATAGTTAAAGCAAAAGGTGGTCATATCGAGCAAGGGTGAATTGGTCCTTAATCTATGATTACTTTAACACATTTTGTACTTTAAAATGGATAAAAACAATTTTCCAAACCGAATTTATGGCTTTTTTAATTGGTTACAGTGTGCGACCGGACCCTGTAGCTTAAGTGCAGTCGTCTAAATACACAGGCTAGTTGCTACAACACTACTATAACTATGAAAATAAATGGAATTTTGAGGTTTAATTTCAGTGTGATATTTGCGAATATTTTAGCTACCGAATATGACCAGATATTCTCAAATATTTTGTCCTTTTAAATCGTTTGGGTAATATATTAACTCTCAGTTTATTTCCACGAATGTTGTGTTAAAGTAGTCGAAACTGACGCAGATTTTGATCTGTATTATCACTTCACCCGTATTTCCAAAGTATCTTTGATAAATAAATGTACTATTCGATGACAACCTAAACCGGCATAGCACTAGTCATCCTTGGCGTATTTTTAAACATATTCTCTGTGTAAATCTGCTTCCATTTCTTAAACCAGTAACAGGACAATAGAAATCTCCCCACCCTGACTTTAAGTAGGCTACAATCTCCAAAAGGTGCGTGCACGAATTTGACAACTGGCCGATCATTAGTCTGTGAATTGTATCATTTTGAATGAAGCAACTTCTGTTATTGTAAAAAAAATGATCCAATGAACCCGATCGAAAGCGTAGAAAAACGCAAGAGTTTGTTGTCAAATTTATGGCAAAAATGGCTGAATTTCAGAAAAAAGAAAGTGCTGTTTCGCCAAGTCAATAAACCGTGTCAGAAGTCAGTAAAAACGATAACAATATATAGAACATGTATTCGTGCGCTGAACTTAAAATTAAAACCTGAATTCGAAAGATTTTATGGTTAGTTAAGCTTCTACGTCCAAAAACTTAAACACTACAGACGTCCTGTCCGAGTAAAAATAAAACAGCAAAATATTGTTATTTGTTTTGAATGAAGGAATTTCAAACCGGTATGCATATTCATTGATATCACATGGGACGAATACTTTTATACACCATTTATTACATTAGTTGGTCATATACTGCCATAAGAAGGATCAACAACATTCCTTATTGGAAACAAGGAATGGTATCTTCGTTCGAAACATTAAACTCGTTACACTAAATGCGGTGAGTGCGGCCTTGTTTTGCTGTTTGTAAGTTTTCATCGTGAAAATGGTACTTGCTACTGAGACTATATTTATACGGCAGGTTTTAGTAGGTGAGTTTTCATCAGACAAAAGAGTTGAGCTCATTAATTTATCGATTTCTTAATCCGTCATTGAAGAGTAAGTGTGAGGTGTTGCTGATAGTAGTACTGGCTTTACCTAACTTAACCTAATATATTGAGAAACGTGATTATTTGTGTGATATATATCCAACCCCAAATTTAACTGACGAGAGTGGACTAATTACCTAAAATTCATATCTGTGTACTACAATCGCTAACTATAAATCCAATTTAAAGAATGGTCATGCTTCTTTTTATTAAATTCATTGGAAACGTTAAACACAAGAAACATATATATCGTGTATATCGCTCTGTCAAACTTGTGACATTTGGAACGTTTAGAACACTCTGATGACCAATTCATAACACGTGTCCTTATTGTGATTATTTAGTGACCTACTCCTACCAATGTTCTGACCTGTGCAGTAACTGTCAGTAATAGTGAAAGCGAAATGATTCACCAAGTGATATCTGCTCTATAAAATAATCTGCCACTGTCGTTAACATCTGATGCTGTGGTTTTTCATAAGACAAAAGAGTTGAGCTCATTAATTGGCCGATATCTTAATACGTCATTGAAGAGTAAGTATGAGGTGTTGTTGACAGTAGTACCTGCTGTACCTAACTTAACCTCATATATTGAGAAGTGTGATTATTCGTGTGATATATGTATATCCAACACGAAATTTCTCTCCAAGAAAGTGGAGGTAAATTTCTCTCGAACATTCCTAAAGTCGAATCATCAGATGATGTAATTGTCTATGCCTCCGCACTATATAGCAGAACGGAAATAATGAGAGACTTATAGAATTTTGTCTTTGTTCGTCGAGAGACGAATCAATTTCCTAACCTGTCCAAAGTAGCACCTGTTGGCAAGAGCGACTCTATGTTAGATTTCAAGACTGATATTGTTGCTGGTGTTGATGCTGGTTCCAAAGTAAACGAAATTATCTAAGACTTCAAATTTATGACTATCAACAGTAAGGAATGAACTAAATCGCGAATGCAACGACTATTTGTGCGATGACATGAGATTTTTCGTCTTGTCCTCATTCACAACCAGACTGATATGCTTCGCTTTCTTATCCAGCCTGAAGAGAGCAGAACTAACTACGCGGATGTTAAGAGCAATGCTATCAATATTATCGGCATACGCCAGCATTTACATTTGTGGATAGGTAGACAACATGGAGACCTGGATTTCCACCTTACCCAAATACTCAGTGGGCATGGTTGCTTCAAAAGCTACCTATTTAAATATCGCCATGACTTTAGTCAATACTGTCCGACGTGTACAGAGTGTATAGAAGACTCTGAACACTTGTTCTTATATTGCCCTCGGTTTTCTAGTATAAGGGAAAAGCTGAAAACCACTCTTGGAGGTAGTCTCTCGGTTGAAAATTTTACTGCACTTATGTGCGAGTCCTCTGTAAAGTGGAATGCTGTCAGCGAAGCGGCAAATCAAATTATGACAAAATTGAGACATTTAGAACAGATTAGGCGTCAGTCAGTCCGTGCAATAGAGGAGACTTAAACGTCTTCTTCTCTCCCATGAAGTAATACTTTGTCCAGTGGTCCCGTGGGAGAGATCTGAGGTGGGAGTAGCTTAGGTTTAGCGGATTAAAGTCCCGAACTCCGGCTTTCGATGCTTCCTCCTACTATAAAAAAAAAGAAACGCCAGCAGCTGTACACACTTCTTGAAGATTTTACCTTTTCTATTTAGTTCTGCAGCTCCAATTATTTTCAGCTCCTGTTCGTTTGGAATGGTCAGTTGTTGATTTAGATTTTTTTTCTACACAGCCGTATTAGATTTTCGGGGATAAACCACACTGATAAACTGTCGAAAGCGGCTTTAAAAATCCAATCAGTTTGTTGACGGTGGACTTCAGTCTTTTACACACTCGATAAGATATTATATTCCATGTTAAGAAAGCTTATTCCGGATCTCCCTATCTTTGGATTGGTCAGAGCACAATTAAATTCCAATCGTCGGATATGCTTTCATTCGACCATATCTTGCAAAGAAGCTGATGCGTGCACCTTGTCAGTTCTTGGGTGCACTACTCCCTATAATTTTAATTTGGATTACAGTTTAATTTTGAAGCGTTTGAAGCGGTTATATATTTCTATAATATCAAATAAGCCAATTTAGAGCCACCTAAAATCCTTATCACAGCACCATTGTATGCTCAGCTTGTCAAATTATAGTAAATTTTAATTATATAGCCTACTTTCAAGCGCTATAACGTTTTATTTACTCTTCAGTCTTTTAATGACACGAAAAAGTGAAGAAACCAACAAAAGAGCACAAAAGTAAGCTGCAAACAATGCTATCAAACAGCATATGTAAATATTACTGTAAGAATAAGAATAAAATAGAAAGAGAAAACCAACACACATACACTTTGTTTCTTTCCATTAACCACCTTTTCTCTGCTTTCTACCGTTGCATACTTACAGGCAGCTGCAAGCAGCCGCTCGGCATGGAATCCGGTGCCATCGCTGATACGCAAATTACCGCTAGCTCGGCGCACGACATGGGCAATGTGGGCCCACAACATGCCAGGTGAGTAACAAAGGACATGAAAAGTCAATTCTTACTTCAAATTGTTTGGCGCACACAAACACATATACACACATTTGCATATGTGTGTATTGACAAAAACAAAAAATAATAAAAGAAAGTAAGCAAAACCGCTGAGCCATTGTGACAGCACAAACAAGGTGAAATGACAAAAACGCGAGCACGCACACATGCATAAGAGACACACACACACACTCATAATTACGTATACACACACATTAAAGGTAATTTGAAATGCGCGTCCCTACGCGCTTCCTTTTTCGCAACAGGAAGCATCATCATAGGCGCAGGAAGGCAAACAAATATTCACCTGCGCATTCCGCTGCCTTTTTGTTGTTGCAATTTGTTTGTTTGTTCTTGTGTGCCTTTGACAAATTCCTTGCCTGCATGCGAATGTTTATGTGCCTGCGTGTGTTTTTTGTTGTGCTAGCTGTGCACATTTGCAACAACAACAAGTGGAACCACAGTAGACAAAGCAGCAATTACAACAATATAAAAAGCACATAAACACATTAAATGATATGAGACAGTTGAAATTAATATGAATTATTTTATGGCATGTTCAAATGCTTTTTCATGTATGTCATTTGCCGGCATTCCCCAACGTACATCGCGTGTGGCGCTCAAACGAAATGTAAAATAAAGCAATAAATAAAACAAACTGATGAGAGAAAAACAGTAATGATACGAGAAGAGAAAAATAAGAGGTAAAAGTTTGCTAAGTGCGTGACTCCTGTATGGTCAATTCATGGGATCTAAAGCCAAACATTTTATTTTACAAATAATCACACAGTCATACATCATTAGAAACCTTTAAGCTAGCGGGCCTCGCCACAGTGTGGGACTAGGACACAACTCTAAATTCACTCTCCACAATAATGCTAATGTGACTATCAAAACCTAGGTCATCAAGCTAAAACCAGTATGTTTTCACATGCTGCTTTCCACGTCCTATATTGAACTTCTTCCTACTTACCTAACTAACACGCTCGAAGCCTAGTACTATAGGCACAAGTAATCTCCAATACATGCTAACGTGATCAAATTAAAAGATGAATTTTGTTCATTTCATCTCCTTCAAAGTAATCCAATCCCGCTGCAATAGACTTATATCAACGAATTTTCCAGTCATCAAAGCACTTGGAAAAATCCTCCGTCGTGATGGCCATCCGAGCCTTCTTCGATTCAACTTTTATATCCTCAATTGAGTCAAAACGTTGTCCTTTGTTCCTTTTTTCAGAAGTTATACAAAAGTAAATCATGCGAAATGATCACGAATAACCAATGCAGCATGAGGGTTCATTATCGCACTTCTTTGTTCAATAAATTCAGACATAGTAAAAAATCGAAGAATTCACTTATAGAACATAGATGTTACTAACAGTACTCACAAATTACAAAAAAAAAAAAACAAAAAATTACCAATTCGAAAAATACGCGAAGTATAAATAATAAATTTGCCTTTCTATTTGATCACAGTAGTATCTCGTCTTCGTTTCTTCATGTATCCCAAAAAAAATTAAACATAAAATAAATTAATTTTATAGGTCATTGTATATAGTATAGCGAAAATCAGGTGTAAGGAACTATCCATCCCTTTCGTCCCATTTTATGGATGATTTTTGTGTTGACTGTTTCATAACTTCCTAATGGCTAAATAAGGTATTTTAAGAGAGATAGAATTCGTACTTCATTCTTAGGCTTAAAAGATTTCTCGGATAAATAGAAAACTTCTTCTTGAAAAGTCGAAAATTTTCGAAACCAGAGTCAGCTTTAGGTTTCGCGTGTCTGTTTTTTTCTTTTTCAAACCATTACTTCTTTCTTGAGTAAAGTAACTGAATAATTTACGATCTCATTTGAATCATCTTGGGGATGCAGTTATAAAGAGTGATGCATTTCGAGGTTCCCTACTTTTTTAAAGAAACAAACATACTTCAAATTTAATGAGAAATGTTTATGATCATTCGAAAATTATTACTATTTATTTTTTGAAGATTAACTTGCAAATCTCAGCCGCGGCTACATCTCAGATGGTTCCTCCGTTGAGTCCAATTTTCGATGATTCTAACCAGCATTTCGACTAGTAACGAACGAACGACACCCATGATGTTTTGCTGGTAATTAGTGTTGTTTTTTCAAGAATCGCATTTTATATGGTTGTGTCAGACTACAAAAGAAGCAACAAGAGAAGATGAACCGATCAGTTAGGTATAAGCCTCATTATTTTTACTATAATTCTACGGAATCTGACAATGTGTATTAAAGTCCCTATTTTGCTGACTATCTAGAAGTAGTGAATATTGTTAAAAGGTTATGAGGTTACGTATGAACCTACTTAGGCAGCTGAAAACGCTGTACCAAGGTCTTTAGAAGGCTCATTGCAAACCAATCGATACTAAATTGGTCTCACTCTATAATGTCCCATCAGCACCACGTTGTCTTACTGTTGAAGTGCATCTATACACAAGGTTTCATATGTGCAACTTCTGAGACATCGCCGAGAATCCCTCCACCGATAGTTGTGATTATTTTATATTATTTCCTTGCATTCAAATAGATGAGTAGTATCTATGTCTCTTTTTCTGCTACCTCCTCACAGCCTTTTAAAATGTCATTTTATGAGAGGGTGAAGATACTACCATAAGTGGACAAAGCGCTTCGAACCCTTCACAAATTTTTTGATACTAGATCAATTCCAGCCAATTTGTATGGTTTGTAGAAGGTATGACTACCGAGATACTTAAACTATAGTCTACGAGAGCAGGATTGTGGAGGAGAAATTATCTAGATTCTCCTTATAGTTTTGGTAGTGTTTGCGTCTTCCAAAATTTTTAGAATAGTATCCAGTTGGAACTCCTACAAGTATGAATGCGGTGAGATGAAATTTACCCATTAACAGGTTCTGCAGAGTCTCAGTCATACATGCTTAGGTGGCAGAATACCTTGGCCATCAGCCCAGGGTTCAACCAAATTCAAATAAGTCATTCGAAGCATAGTCAGAGTCGGTCAGAAGTGAATGGTTCATAGAAGTTCCATGAAATCCGTAGGTTATGGCCTTCACCTTTTCTCCCCAAGAAGCTGCTCTTTGTCGTAGCATAGCTATCGGTAATAATATCGGTTATAAACTGAAGAATCAAGTGCTTGTAGGGAAAACTTATTAATTTGACAAAATATTGTTCCGATCGGATCACCATAGCATGAAGCTGTCATAGAAATTGAACGATCGGAATCAAGTTCTTATAAGGAATCTTTGTATTTGTGAAAGGTATTAAAGTGGTGGTGCTTAAGAATATTAATTGTCAATGAAATACTTAAGAAATACACAACTGTAGTCATACCATACCCGCTTCTTAAACCCATATCTCATCTCTTCCAACTCAACACACATCGTGAAAATTAAATGTAAAATTCGCTCAACCCATATACATGGAATTTAAGGCGTACATCGACGCAGCTAAAATTTCGCAATCAAGCGAAAGGAGCGAAGCGACACTAAAAGTCAAATGTTGACAATCGAAAGCTGGCATGTCACTAGGCTAAAAGTGAAATGACAAAGCGCGTACCGTGCAATGCCAGCCTCTACACAGCCGCGAGCCTTAAACCTTTGACACTTTCATTTATTTATTATGCTTTTTTCGCTCTCGCATTTCCATTGCAAAAACAAAACAAAAAGCAAACGATATTTTATTTCCAGCTATCTTCGCATTCGTGCGTCACTTGCTAACCAGCAACAACGCTGCGTCTTTTATTTCTCGTTCGCATTCCACCGACTTATCGTGCGCGCATAAAAGTATGCATAAAAAAAAGCAAAACAGAAATGAAAGTCAAACTGTGTAACGACGAGTGTATTTCAAAAATAAAATTGTAATTATTTAGAAAGCAGTGACATTTTTACAACATAAAATGTCAGTGCGTGTAAATCAAAAGGTCATAAAATGGTACACGCGGCATGTAGCGAAAGTTCTGGGACAAGCAAAAACAATATTACAATTGTGTGAGGCATGTTTCTGTCTAATGGCACCAGTTATTTGAACCGTTTAGTGGCACAGCGGGTGAGCTGTTGTTGGGCTCATATGTGGGACAAATTTATGTTGAAGGATATAGAAAAGTATAGGTTTAGGCGCACAAAAATTGCTCTATGGGAGGTATGCTTTGAGGCGCATGATAGGCGTGTGGCCGCATGTAGAGTAAAGGAAGAAACTTTTATTGCACCTTGCAAGAAAAAAGTATTGAAAATATTATTCAGAGTTCTTCGTTTAAAACGTATATTTTTAGTTCTGATGACTCAATTTTACTGCCATATATGTAAGTAAGGAAGGATACTCAATGATAATTATTAAAGTAACATCACTTCACTTCACTCACAAGTTTACAGGCGAGGTAAAACGATATAATAGTAACCACTCCTATACAAAGAAAATTTGAGTTTCGGTTTTAAAATGGTTATATATTGGTTATGAAATGGTTATATATTAGTTATAAAATTGTTATATATTGGTTATAAAATGGTTATATATTGGTTATAAAATGGTTATATATTAGTTATAAAATGGTTATAAATTGGTTATTATATCTGACAGCGATTTTCGATTTTTTTTTTTTTTTTTTTTTTTTGATGATACGTCATTTTCCATTTAAGGTGACTATACCATATATAATTTTTTAATTTTATTCAAATTTTACTAAAAGAAGTGTTCGAAAAATTTTGTAAAAATATTAATTAAAAATCTTAGATATCACCGAATCCCCCTGCAATTTTCTACATAGAACGATCAGCCAAAACCTTTTTATTCCACTGTAATTGTGACCTCCTAAAGAAATGCGCCAACCGACTTGGCTGTAATAAAGTGTGTCAAACGTATATGAAAACATGTATGCACATATAAACTCATCCATCAATATTATTATTGATCAAATACTAACAAACATCAGCACATATATTGCTATTAAAACTCATATGCCTATAAATAAGACCAGTTTACATACATACATACATATATTCCTACACATATGTATACTTATATGCAAAATGGATTATGTGTACCTACAAAGCAGATGAAAATATAAATTCGCATGTGTATGTATATATATAAATTCTTGTAGAGGTATATTATTTTATTTCAAACAAATATTCGTTGGCAGCATGTCACTTAATTTTCTGCCACATTCATCAAAATTTACGCATGACTATGGACTTTTCGTGTTTTTCTAGTCTTTTACTTTACATGTTTTATTATTTTTTGCTCTTGCTGTCATGTTCTTGTGCACATTTTCACGCATTTAGTTGGTTTTCTGTACTCTCTGATGAATTAGGCAACTGGTGACCTTTTTGTCCTGTAAAAAAGCATTTTCGTTTTCATTTGTGAGTAACACCAACTCTTGCGCTAGTACTTTGTGTGTGTTCAGCTGGATATATTCGAGTATTTTATAACCTAATTCATACCACTATACACGGGTACAATCATACAAAGCATAGCTCTGTGTGTGTGTACCTATGTATATTGTACTCGTATAGGCGATATGTCGTGTTACGTATACGCAGTGCACCACAAATGCCTTGGAGAGTGTTCGGAACGAATGGATTGAAATATGAATATGTTTTAAACGACTTAAGTAACATATTTTTTATTATGATAATTATTTTGCCAAAATAAAATAAATTTATTTATTCTATTAATTCCTATTTTAAACCCTATTGGAGCATTGAACGTTCGATACCAGTACACTTTGACAATAATTTTTTGCCAAAAAATACAAATTTGCACAATTATTCTTTTGAGGTGTTTGGTTTTATATGCGCTATCTTTAATTATAGCACTTTTCGATTCTCTTTGCAAGCAGCATTTCGTATATTTATCTTTTTCGTAGTGAAATTTGATCTAATATTCGTAGCAGATAAGGCAGTGTTTTTCTGGCTTCTATGGTTTTAAAGCTTTTCTAAGTAAATTAATGGAATTAAGTATACCAAATGTTAATATAAGCAATTATATGAGCTGAGTTTTATACTGTAGACGTTAAATGTTCGCTTAACATGATATGATTTTCAATAATATCATCAATGCAGCTTTGTTTCCGTCCATCCAAGTTTTAATGAAATCATTTCACAAATTTTACTGAATCTGAACTCGACTTTTTGAACAAACTACCCAAATTTTAAATAAAATGAATTGAAAAAAAGCATAACCTTTCGAGGCGTCAATCCTGGCTTTGCGACCATTCGTTGAGCTTCAGTCTTATATAAATGGCTCTAAATTTGCTTTGTGCAATATTTAGTTCCTGGACAAATGGCCATTTCTCAAAGAAAAACGTCCACCTTTGACTATAAATTCAAAGCCACACAGTCACAAAAATGTTTGTAAACTTCATTTTACTATGCATAATTATGTTTCTAACATCAATTAGCTTAAGCGCATCGCTTGAACAAAAAATATACGTATTCAGTTAAACTCAGAGGTCTATAACCACCTAATCGATATAAGCCTAATACAGACAAAACAAAAGAGAGAGCTTGAGTTGGCCAAAAGCGGTAACGCTCAAAAATTCTACTAAAAGATCCGGCGACTAACAGACGGTTTCAAGTCCGGAGCATACTTTCGTAGAACCCTCAGAAGTGATCAAGTGATTGATACCCAGAGCATATTAAAATTATGGAGGGAGCACTTCTGGTGCCTACTGAATAGCAGTGGGAGTATAACACCAGGAGATAGTGAAACCGATTCCCCAATCGAATAACAATTATCCGTCTGAAGAACAACAAAGCGGCGGGGCTGATGGTTTGCCGACCGTGTTATTCAAATACGGGGGCGAAGATAAGGAGCTTGCATCATCTTCATTGTAGAATATGGCCGGACGATAGAAATTTATGTGTGCTTTGCCCAATCTACAAAAAGGGAGACCCACAATCTGCGCCAACTACCGTGGGGTAAGCCTCCTCTATATCGTACATAAAGTTCTATCGAGCGTACTGTGCGAAGGGCTAAAATAAACTGACCTTGAGCAAAACCATAAGCTCCGTATGGATCGGGAAGGACCTCTCTGAGCCGTTTGATACCAAACGACGTTTCAGACAAGGCGACTCTCTTTCGTGTGACTTCTTCAACTTTCTTCTGGAGAAAATAATTCCAGCTGCAGAACTAAACCGAGAAGGCATAATTTTCTGTAAGGATGTACAGCTGCTGGCGTACGCCGATGATATTGATATCATCCGCCTCAACATCCTCGCCGTTAGTTCTGCTTTCTCCAGACTGGACAAGGAAGCAAAGCATATGGGTCTCGCAGTGAACGAAGGCAAGATGAAATATCTACTGTCATCAAATAAACAGTCGTCGCACTCGCGACTTGGCTCTCTCGTCACTGTTGACAATCCTAACTTCGAAATCGTAGCTAATTTCTTCAATCTCGGAACCAGTATTAACACCAACAGCAATGTCAGCCTCGAAATCCAACGCAGAATAATTCTTGCCAACAAGTGCTACTTCCGGCTGAGTAGGCAATTGAAAAGTAAAATCCTCTCTCGATGAACAAAGACCAAACAAACCCTATTACAAGTAGCACCTGCTCTATGGTGCAGAGGCGTGAACGATGACAACATCTGATGAGTTGGCGTTACGAATTTTCGAGAGAAGGGTTCTGTGGAAGATTTATGGTTCTTTACGTATTGACAACTGTACCGCAGTCGTTGGAGCGATGAGCTGTACGAGATATACGATGATAATGACATAGTTTAGCGACTGAAGAAACAGCGGCTACGGCTGCTAAGTTATGTCGTCCGAATGAATGAAAACACTCCACCTCTGAAAGTCTTCGACACAGTACCTGCCGGGGGAAAAGAGGAAACGGCAATGTACAATTAAAGTTCGACTGATTTTTGTTTAGTTATAAAGTACGAAACCGCCTTAAATAGTTCTTATAACCTTATAATTTTACTTTAGGTAGATGTATAGTGTGGAAAACTTCACTCAAATTTTTTTGAAATGTTAGATCTAAGAGACTTAGCGTTCCCAGTTTGGCCTTTTCTTAAATATCTTTTCAATCAATCATACCATAAAATCTATAAATATTTAATCCTTTCTATCTCCACCAAATACATATGGTAAATATGGAAATTATTTAAGGCATATAATTAAATTCCAAGCAGCATTCCCCAATGCAGTCCCAATAGAAAAGTTATTTGAATTTGAAAGCAAACAAATATTTTATGACATAATGAGGTCATCGATTGGGGACACGAACCCTTTTTTTGCCAAAGCAGAAATGCAAATAAAAAGACACATAAAATAGCAAAATGCATAATAAAACGTAGCAAACTAATAAAATATGCGTTTAAAGTAATTTCGAATACGCTACTTGGACCCAAATGTAATATTTCATTTACAAGTGAAGGGAAAAAGAGAGCGACAGAGAGCGGGTCATAAAAAATGACAAACATACCAAAACGAACACGAAAAAGTAAAAGATGGTAAAAAAGTGAAAGAAAAAGCGTCAGCTAGATGAATGACCGCACAAGTGACCAATTGAGGAAAAGGTCAACACGACAACGACAGGGCGGGCCCGGGGTTACACGCCGTAAGGCTGCAGAGACCCGGAACGGCACGGAAATCACAGGCAGACAATCTAAATGACAGTTGAACTGTGTGCGACGCAACGTGGGCAGGATGTGGGCGTGAAAATAATACATTAAAGGAGGTGGTGTCGGGCAGGAAATACAATATAGGTAAGAGAATTCAAAGCATAAAGCCGCCGAGGCTGAGTACGGAAGACGGCGGCGCGATGTGTGTGAGACAAGGAAGCCTTAGGCCAAATAGAATGGTGAGTTCAAATAAATAAACAAGCAAACAGACAGATGGGCAGGCAAACAAATGCAAAGCAATAGCAAAGAGACAGGCGGACAGACAATCAGACGGACAGTTGGGCAGGGTAAACACAAATACAAATAAACACACTGGCAGACAGTCAGACAGGCAACACATTAGGGCTGAGGCGGCGGCGACAAATTCTAAATGACAGTCGCTTATTGATTTTGATGTCAAAGTTGATGTTGCCATTGCTGCCGGCAAATGCCGAATTTGGAACAACGCCACCAATTTTGGTAATTTTTTCTTTAAAGTACAGGGATTTCGGTGCAGGCGTCGCTTGATGGCCGTAAAGCCGAATGTTTATTTTTATGTGGATATTATGCTGTTGCTTTGAATGTTATTGATGCTGTTGCTGTTGGCGGCGAAGGCCATATAAATGTTCAAACATTTTGGCGACACATATGTATTAGCTCGCATTGTGAGGGAGAAAATGTCATAATATTATAAAAGAAGTCGCATAAAAAAATGTTAATGGTATGCAGCACGCGTGTCGCACGGCGGCTAAAGCATATTGGGTATTGTAGGGTTGGAATTTTTTTCTTCGTTTTAAAAGTGTATACTTTATAGTATTTTTGAACAATGTAAACACGGTAGGCGGTTTTACGGTTAAGGATAGTAAAAGAGACACTTACGGACTTACTGTAGTACGCCTTCAAGTAAGTAACAAAACAGTTGTAACGAAAATCTTCGAAATCGATATTTGGACAGGAAAGTATTATAAAGTATGGATTTAAATTCAAAGATTTTGACTATTTACTCTTCATATATGTATGTAAGATTAGGAATAACCTATCTTAGAGTGGATGCAAGCAAGACACCGACAACTTTTCGGGGACCAGTCATATGTAGAAGTTCACACAAGTGAGGAAAGTTCTTTGATCGCCATTCACTTGGGGGTGCCCAGAAACGATTGTTTTACATATGGCTCAAGCAGCTCACGACTTCCGGTTTTGAACCAAGTATCCTCTGGGTAGCCTAAGAACATCCGTTTGAAGGCGAGCTAAAGTGAGAAGGCGAAACATACCCTCCGCAGTATTGTGCGCTGGGTTGGGACCCGCCACGTAAAAACACGCTCCCAAAGAAAAAGAATAACCAGCCTCGGATGAGAGACCCCTCTTTTGATGACGTCCATGGCAAACAAATTAAGGATAACGATTTGAGGGCATGCACCTGGAATATCCGATGCCTTAATTGGGAAGGTTCCGCACCTATGAGAGCTGCCTCCGCCACGATATCAATATCGTACTTGGCGACTTTAACACCAGGGTTGGCAAAGAAGGTATCCTTGGCACTACGGTCTGTAAATTTAGCCTCCACGACAAAACATCCCCGAATGGATTGAGGCTGATCGACTTCGCCGGGGCCTGAAATATGGTTATCTGTAGTACTAGGTTCCAGCATAAGAAAATTCATCAAGCCACCTGGCTGTCTCCGGATCGGAAAACCTCCAACCAGATCGATCATGTTGTGATAGACCCAGAGTGGAAGAGGGAAGCGAGACGCATTTGCAGACAGAAAAAGAAAGAGACCGAAATGCGTGAGTATGAAGAGGTTGACAAGATGGTCGACAGGGGTAAAGCTCAAAAACTCTACGAAAAAATTCGGCGACTAACAGAAGGTTTTAAGACCGAAGCATACTCCTATAGAACCCCTAGAGGTGATCTGGTGATCGATGTCCTGAGCATACTAAAATTACGGAGGGACCATTTCTTCAGCCTACTGTATGGCATTAAAAGTATAACGCCAGGAGAAGGCGAACCCGATTCCCCAATCGATGACGATGGAGCAGACGTTCCAAACACGGCGGCGAAGAAGAACTGATCATATCAGAGATATACGACGGCATTGACATAGTTCAGCAAATTAAAAGACAGCGGCTACGCTGGATAGGTCATGTTGTTCGGATGGACGAAAACACTCCACCTCTGAAAGTATTCGACGCGGTACCCGCCGGGGGAAGCAGAGGAAGAGCAAGACTTTCACTCCATTGGAAAGACCAGGTGGAGAAGGACATGGCTTCGCTTGGAATCTTTAATTGGCGCCACATAGCAAAAAGGAGAAACGACTGACGAAGAAAAAGATGGGTATAAATATTATGACAAAAAAATTATTTGTTTATTTTGTCACTAACTTTGGCCCTAAATAATTTACAACTTCATAAAACTTATTTCTTTAGTCTTATTGTCAAAACTATAATATTTTGATACCAATCACGATAGGCAGTTGACTTCTTTCTGCAATAATGTATTGATTGAGATCTGATATTCATGCAGGCAGGCATCCAGTTCTCTTGAAAACCAACATTCTAGAACCAGTTGCGTAATTGTTGCAATGTAGACAGTAATATTGCATAACAAATTGAGATTCCAAACTGTCACTTTACTGTGTGGTTCACTATGCTTATATTTCATTTCCAGAGAGTATTAGTAGACGCATATAAGACGTATGCTTACCATGTACTGCCATAAAAGGTCTTTATTACCATACCCAAGTTTTACTTTGCTTTTCCGTGTCAAAACAACTCGTCCGCGCAAACTTACTGCATCCTTTCATATTTTAATGATGGCTATTTGGGTTTTTTTGTGTAGTTAATGCGCTGGGGATTAGATCTATATATATGTATGTACATACGTATGTATATAAAGATACGAGAACAATATAATAAATATATTATTATGCAAATAAAATGATCTACACACACATGCATAGGCACACAAGTGCCCTTCAAAGTCTTATAAAACTTTGCAAACGCCAGCAAAAAATATTTTTCCTTCTTCCTCAAAGTTTCCAAACATCCTTTGCCGAAATGACAACAGCCTTTGTGTGTACAGGTCGTAAATAAATAATCGTAAATAAAAGCAGCAGAAGTTTGTAGCTGATTCGACGTTAGATTTTACTTACTTCCACTTGCTATTATATAATGCACACGAGTACACGCATCTACTTTATATACGACCTTTTGTTATGTACTTTTAGTTGCGTGGGCTTTTATGATGACCCCATAAAATATGATGATGTACCGAAAATAAACATTCCGAAATCCCTCTGACTGCCTCTCTTTCTTTCCGGCGTTCGCTTGTGTGCGCGTAATAAAAGTTGTTTGCCAACTTTGTGGCGCGATATTAATTATCTTAATTACGCGAATATTAAATTAATTGAGAGATAGCGGAGAAAGAGTGATTGAAGCGGTAAATGTGCCTAAAAAATGAAAATAAACCAAGCAAAGTATAAATTTAATGTTGAGAGAAGAAAAAGCATATTTTTTTTCGCTTGTCTATAGTGACACCTTTGCATTTTTCCACAGGTTTATCGAACTAATTTTTTACAGTCTTATATAACAATTAGTCGAAAATCACTCTAGTGAACTTGCTTAACGTAACATTATATCAATAGTTTTCAAGATTTTATTATTGAATATTACTAAAGAAGTTGTTCGGTTTCTTCTATATACACCTTAATACCTTTTGAAATCATACCGATAATTTATCAGGATAATCTTAAAGTGAGAAGATCAAAGAATTTTCAGTATATAACATACTAAGGTTTACCCAAATTATATATCTCGTTCCATTTGGTATATTGGTAGGATGCCTGGTGGAACAAGTTTTGGAAGGATGATTTGTCTCAGCTACCCATAAAGAAAATTTCGTTAAAATTTGTAGACTTCTGACCAAAAAGCTTTACTTCCCTCATGATTTTTTAATGTTAACTTCACAAGAGCTCCTTGAAGCGCTGCTGCAGAGTCCAGTGAGCTCCCCACGGTTATTGCCATATCTTTTATGTTTTTTTGATTTAAAAACCCTTTCCTTTTAGCCAAATCAACAGAAAACTTCTCGACTCATAAAAAATCGCTAATGATTTAGATGACGATACATAAATTACACTATAAGATAAAATCTCAGTCACAACAACAACAAAAACTTTTATTTGAGTCAACCTTAACCGCTAAGGAACTCTTCTACAGCTACAAGTTAACTAAGTATTAGTTATAATTATTAAAATTATTTTAGTTTTTTAAATTGTAACTATTATATTTAAATATGTATCATAAATAACGGTATCTTTCTGCGCTGATCGGAATCGGAAGTGTGTTAACGATTCGAAATCCAAGAAAAGATGGCATCGAAAGCTGGACTGCGGAACTTTAATCCGCTAAACTTAACCTACTCCCAACTTCTCTCTCTCGGTACCATCAGATAAGATATTACTTTGTGGGGGTGACAATACATTTTACGTCTCCTCGTTGCCGGTTCGCGAACAGCATTTCACTTATCAGAGGACTGACACATATGTAAGTGCAGTCAAATTTTCCACCTTTAAATTACCACCTGGCGCAATTTCTAACTTTTCCCATGTTTAGAAACCGAGGACAATGGATAAACGCAATTACGTAATTTTAAAATTTTTATATTTGGGTCAGATGGAAATTCAGGTCCCCATGATGTCTAGTTATCCACGTATGGTGGGAGGTATAAGTCTGTGGGTCCACCGTTCTTTAGTTGAAGTTTGCCACTGTTACTGCCATATAATTATGCTCTTCTTTCTCCCCTCTGTTTTTTGATTTTTCTAATTCACTGTTAACTCATATAATTTCGTGAATTCGTATCCCTGGATGTCTATAGGCGGCATACCAGCTAGTACTTCAGCTGCTTCGCTGGAAATAGTTCGGAAAGCACTTGTTACTCTTATTGCTGTGAATCTATGCACCGCATTTATTGATCTGGCATACGCTTTTGTGTCTAGTGCCTGTATCCATACTGGAGCAGTATATATTATTACTGAGTTCACCGCTTTTGCGATTAGAAGTCGGCGCTTGGAGCACACACAGCCTCTATTTTCCATCATTCTTGATGAGGCATTGTAATTCTTATTTGCTTTATTTGATGTTTCTACCAAGTGCTCCTTGAATTTCAGTTTGGAGTCCAATATTATTTCCAAATACTTCAACTGTGGCTGTGAGGTAATCGCACACTCTCCTATAGTGAGAGTTATTTTTCCTCAATTTTCCTGGTGCTTATGAACAATATTTCTGTTTTGTGCTCAGCCAATTCCAAACTTATGGAGGAACACCATTAGCGCAGACTATTTATGCATTCATTACATTAATTTGTAGGTCATTAAGTTGTTTAGATACCACTACGAGTATAAGATACAACATCCTTAGCACCCCATCATACACGAGATTCCTAATACTGAACCTTGCGGTACTCCACTTGAAATAGGGTAGCTCTTGCTCAGCCCTCTATTTTTAAAATAACTCATAACAATATTTATAAGGTATTGAGGGCGCGAATTTCATATAGGGCTTAGAATATATTTGTCCATTTAACAAAGTTGAATGCCTTCTTTATATCCAGGGTAATCAGCCTTGTACCACCTTTCCATATGTTGATACTTACTGCACATTTGCAGTGTCGACAACTTCTTTTAGTGCATCGATAGTGAACCTCTGTTTTCTGCAGCCATATTGTTTTTCTGATAATATGCCGGCTTCCTGGATTTCAAACTCTAAGCGGTTTCTTATGCTTTCGTACATTTTGCCATTATGTCAAGCTTACACAGAGGTCACCTAGTGTTTTTTTTCGGTTTTGGGATTAAAACCAAGCGCTGAACTTTCCAGAGATCGGGGAACACCCCTTCCTTTATACCTGCCTTGTACATTTTAGCGAAAAGATTGGGTTTTGAAATTATGGCTACCTTTAGAGTTCTATTTAGTATGCCATCTACTCCAGGTGCTTTGTTGATTTAGATTCTCTCAGCTATGACCAATTGTTCTTCTGCTGTAATCAGGGGGGTAATTCAGCAGCTTCTTTTCGTCGTTTGCCGCAAGAAATCGGGGCGTGCGTCGGAAATAATGCCTCGACGACTTTCTTCATGCACAATTATGGCGTGTAGTCTCCTTTGTGTAGAAGTGTGTGATGTCTGAGTGTGTGGTGTATGTTTTGGTGCATTATTATATGGTGTCTTCATGAGTGGATCGCGTTGGTGTGGTGTTTTGGCGTTCAGTGTCGTGCGTTGAGTTTTTCCTTTAAAACCTTCTGGTGGTTTTGTTTAGGCAAATCTATGGCATCACCTAGACACTAATTGCCGTTTAAGGAATCATGTGTTTAAGCTTTCCATGAGGTCTCTTGAATTATCCACTTAACTGTTGATGTTTTTTGTCAAGGCTGATGGTTTTTTCCATTAATTTTAATTTCATTCAACTTACATATGTACATCATTCTTTCATTGGCCTATATAAGTTATTGTACACTAGTATATAGAAAGATACTTATTCAAAGAGCCGGCAATTTTAAATTAGTCAGCTCCATTCGGACGAATGATGACGATAAAACTATGAGAATATCAAAGAAATATCAGGGATCTGCGGATGTCGAAGTCGAAATTCAAGGTTAAGAAAAATTATGCAGGTAGAGTAATCTCTCCGCTGCTCTCCGCATATTACTGAGGTACGAGGCCACAACAAGATCGCCAAGTCGCCAGGCCGGCAACACCTAGGACAGAGCAAAACATTTTACTGTAAGAATACCACACTCCGAACAAATACTGTATGTCAATGTTCCCCAGTGAAAATCAACACAGCTAGACGTGTAAGCTCTCGGTTAAGGAGCACAAAGTACTCCTCTCCAATCGCTACCTAATTTGTTGCTTTCGCAAAAATCACCCGTCTCCTAAAAACATCGGGTAAACCCTCCTTAAACAAATCGATGATACAGCACTATGCCGACATAATTTCAGACACGACTAACTTCGGGCAAGAACAAATGGTGTTCACCGCATTGGAGCTACAAGGTACTAAACCTTTAAGCGAGAACTGAACACCATTCACAGTGGAGATAAAAGTTACTAAATCTCATTGACTACCTCCACTTGCAGATCGTGACCTTGAGCTGTCGCGTGAAACCAGACTGACCGTTGCGCAACTGCGTTCTGGTTATTGCTGTAGATTAAGCTATTAATTTGAAGAATTTACACTGACGTACTATATATGTCTTGCATGGAAAGAGTCTTCTCTTGATACTAGCAACCTGGGATGGAGCCTGCATATCAACTCACCGAACACCCCCTTTCCGTTTTTCCCATACTTCGACCCCGGCAAAACAGCCCTTTCTGTAATTAAGTTAGGCTTAGGCGAATTCGTTGGCAGTTAATTTTACACTTCACCCAAATAGGATCAAGACATCCGCTACAATAGAAATCCGGATATAGAGATAATTCATCCTTTTTACGGACAAATGTCAGAAGACTTTTAAAAACAATCGAAAAGAAAAGAAACCTTAAACTTCATTCAATTTTAAATAAACCAGCTTATATTTTATTCGATCGAAAAATAGTTAGATGTTGGTTAAAGCACCAAAACAAGGTTGCTCCTATCCATGCGGATTTCTCAGTGAAGATCTCTATTTTTTTTTATCAGACAGAGGCAATCTCTACAATCTCTAAGACAATAACTTTTGAAATATCTTAACAAACAGAGTCTTCTCAAAGAGTAGACTACAAGACGCTACTAAAAGCTTAAATCTAAAAAGAAATTTCCTTTTCAACGAACCCAGTACGATCTTAAACCTTTAAAGCACGCCGCAATAAAATACGAGATTAACACGACTAATTTATTATTATTCGTTTCCTCACTCCATAGCATACGAAGCACGAAATAAAAACGAAAATAGCAACCAATTATTGTAAACCATATTAAATAATCAGAACAAGTGACCACAAATGAAATAAATATAACAACAATACCAACAACACTATACACTTAACTTGGACCGAACAAATCAAAATGAAACATGAGCGTGCCAGATTTGTTGCTGCTGTTGTGTTTTTGTTTTTGTTTTTTCTTCTATAAAAGCGTACGTTCGTGTGCTGGTGCATAGCGTGGACTAAGCTCAAAAAAATTAAGCAAAAACGAAATATACTCGTAGCAATCAAATACACAAATAAATAATTCAATAACAGGCAATTTATGCGAGAAATGAAATATTGCCAGAAGGCGCGCAAACGCACACACACAAACGGAGAGAGTAACATGGAAGCTTAGAAATTGAATAGTGATAAATGTGAGCACATAACAAATGAAGCGAATGTCTGTATATATATATATATTATATATATAAGAAACCCTGTAGACTAATTTTTATGATAAAACCAGTGCTGCTAGACTGATTTGATTTTCTGACTTTAGATGCAAGACAAACTGCTGCCCAGAGTGGACTTAGTACACCTGAATAATCACTTTAAGAGAGCGGACCACGTGGAGCTTTCAGTGAAAGATTAGTACATTTTAGGCTTCATATAAATAAATATTCTCACAGACATTGGCCGGCTTAACTTTTGAAGAAATATGAAACATTAGTTCTTTTGACTATAGAGAAGTTCTTAAGAATGTACACACTGAACCTGAAGTGAGCTTCATCGTTGAAAAAAACTTTCTTCTGAAAGTCAAGATCGATGGCTTGCATTTTCGACTCATTCACCGAACGTGGGAAGCGCTTTCAGTCTTGCACGAGTTGGATTTTGTAAGCCTGCAAACCTAGATCCTTCCGAAAAGCCCCAATTGCTGCGCGCGATGGCGCATGAAGACAGTCAGTTCTTCTACGATACTCTGCTCTACAGAAATATCATCTTCATTGCCCACTGACGGCTCTGAGAGGATGCACATTATCCAATAGAGCAAACGTGGTGGGAAACCGATTCTTGGTTGCTGGATTAACCGACTCTGCTAGGTAGTTACTAATGTCGAGCGAATATTTGACGAACAATTATTTTGTTAATAAGTCTCCACGATTTGCAAGAGTTCTACCGAAGTAGTTCAGTTAAATATGAAAACAACAGATCAAGCTGAGCATAAATAAAGAAAAAGTTGTATGAAATCGAGCTACTTCGAAAAACGTATTGCCTCATTGAAAAGATTGCAAAGATTCACATGTTAGAAACCTTCCACCAAGTAACTTTGATTTTACATATTTTATTGCTCGCCTCAAAACAAGTCAAACCACCTTGAAGTACCATATTGATAGATGCAATTAATTCACAGGCTTATATCATAGGGATCTTACTTGCTTAACTTTAAATGCTTTGCGTTCATGTTAATGGAAGATCCCTATAAACACGTAGACATTGATTGCTAATAACTAAATTATATGTAAGTGCCTCCTATGAACTCTTTAGAATTATTCACTAAATTGTGAATATCTGTCGATATAGAGCTGATGGCTTTTGTGGTTGAGGAATCTACAACTTCAGCAAATTTACATAGATTTTTAAAAATTTTAAATTAACAAATCAATTAAATTAAACAATACTAGAATAAATGTATCACGCCACTGAATCAGAGAGCTTATTTTCGTATAAGCATATACAAATTATAGAATTTTCCAGAAGATGCCATGGCCCTCTCGAAACTCTCTTAACCACCAAAAAGAGTTTCCTTTCCATCCTCATAAGCGGGTATCTCTACGATATTGACTATGAGCGCTGAAATCCAAGACATGTGTTTGAAAAAGTTCCAATTATGATCTTTCTATTGGTAATATTACGGGCTTATTCGAACTACCGATCACGCCTTATACCAAGTCTTGCTTGATCTATACGCTTGAGAGTAAATATCTTCAGGCTTCTAGATCGTTGCTTTGAACGAAAAATTTGGTAGTTTAATACACTATAACATTATTAGAACAAAAACAAGAAATAATAATACTAAAAATAAATATGAGAGTAATTACATAACTTAGTAGTATAGCAGGTGACATCACTGGACACCTACCCTTATGAGCCCAACTTCAGAAAATCGAAGCAGAAAATAGTACGACGTGAAAGAATTCTGAACATCCCGGTGTTGGAACGAAAAGGGTTATTTTGGATCGGCTTTAGAATACCGACTCATAATTTTGGGAATAAAATGGGTATGGTAGGATAGCGGAGATTCTCCATATCCAGAATATATGTATATAACTATAGCCGTGTGAAACTTATAGTTTTCGACCATTAACTATGTGGCTGGGTATTCACCCCTATGAGAAGGGATATATTCCACTTCTCCCAATGCTCTAACGTTAGAGTGCTGGCAAGCTGGTGTGGAAATAATCAGTTTATTTTAGTAAATCTACTAAGTTGCTGAATAAGGCTCAAGGCCCGGAATAATAATGCTCCTAATAATGTCCTTAGACGCCTGCAGACTGGCACTCCTGCGACCAACCAACAAAGAACACCAGTGCGATTCTTTAAACAGAAGCTCGTTCAAGTGGATCTAATTTCTCTTTTACTATCAATTTTTGAGTGCTAAAAGAAGAAATGAAATGAAACTTAAATGAAATTGGACTTGTTGCACGACACAGCTTTTGCTTATAGTATAAATATTGAATTATATGAGAAACTATAGAGCCTACACCATTAGGCCGTAAATACCTAAAGAATTTGCAAGAAGATCGACTTTGCTTGCCAAGACAAACAAAGAGTTTTTGTCACTTTGAGTCCGAGGCAAATACAAACTTGTACATCTATACGGATTTGCGTATCCACCTTTTCCAAATTTAATACCGAACCTTTCTTTCTGCTGCGAAAAACCCTGTGAGTTTTAAACCATCCGCTGTTGGACTTTGTAGATCTCATTTTCTGAACAACTCGAAAATTTTAAATGGCCTCTCAACAAAAGACTACATTAGTGGTAACAATTCATTATTGTTTGGAAGATACTTAATTTATTCCAAATAACAACTTAATTTATTCCAAATGATAATGCACATAAACTAAAATTACTTTGTGAAAAAAAAATGTGTGTTTTTACGAGTTGACGGCCAATAATATTTCTTTTTCGCCTCTATCACTTTTCTCCTATATCTTGTAATGAAGTGACGATTTTAGAATGTACCAAATTTACTTCAGGCGGTCTCTTATAGAGTTGGTTATAATACGCAGACTACTAACTAATTTACTCTAAATTTTTGCAATAATTGAAACATTTCAAAATAATAAGATCAACATCTACTATAACTCTAAATCCTTAACTAAAGGAACTCAAAGGCCACACGATATACAAAACACATGAATGATACTACCAATATGTATATAAGACAGATTGTTTAACCTGTGGAGGGCACTAGAAGGAATTTAAGTTTCCAAAAATCCATAATCTTCAACTACATATGAGTAATCAGCTTAATGAATAAGGTATATTAAGTGTGCCACGAACACCCAAAAATAATAATCTAGCGTCTGTCGAACGGCTCGGAGATGTGCTCCCCAATCCTGACGGTGCTTTTCGTATTGCTCAACGTCAGTTTATGCAGCCGTATTAGTTTTGTGGGGATCTCTCATCCAAGTCTGTCGTGTCCTTTTCATTTGGAGTGTTTTTTACGGGTTCCAAACCCAGCACACAACTCTAGGGAGGGAGGATTCGCTTTCTCACTGCAAACGAATGTTTTTTGGCTACTCAGAGGATACTTGGTATAAGTCGTGAGCTGTACCTCAATTTTTAAGGGTCGTTCTGAAGTTTTTCTCACGTCATTTTCTTCCCAAACGAGATTTATTGTAATTGCTGATATTGGACCACTGCCAAATAAAATAAACCATCGGAATCAAGCGCTTGCATGGAAAAATGTTTAAGCTGACAGTATAACTTTAAGAAATTTAGTATGGATTACTGTGCAAGACAACGCTATAATGTTTTTAAATAAATTTTCCAGATCGGATTACCATGGGTTATGATTGCCATACAAACTAACCGATCAAAAATAAGTTCTTGTGTGAAAAACATTTATATTTTACAAGATATATTCCTAAAATTTCACGAGGATTATTGTTCTAGGCAATAGAACAATCATTGATGAAATTGCTTCGATCGGAACACTGTAGCATATAGCTGTCATGCAAAGTGAACGATCAAAATCAAGTCTTTGTTTGAAAAACTTTTTTATGTTCAAGACATCATCACAAAAATTGACAGGGATTATTTTCTAAGATAATAGTATAACCTCCGAAGAAATTATTCAGATCGAATCAATATAGCATATAGCTGTCATGCAAACTGAACGATCAAAATCAAGTTCTTATATGGAAAACTTTTTTATTTGAAAAAATATTTTAACGAAATTGCATACAGTTGATTGGCCAAAACAACGAGTAAATTTTGAAGAAATCGTTCAGATTGGATAAGTATATCCAATAGCTACCATACAAACTGAAAGATCAAGCTCAAGTCCCTGCATGGAAAACTTTTATATTTTACAAGGTATCTTCACGAAATTCGGCATGAACTATTTTCAAAGACAACACTACAATATCTGAAAAAATGTTGCAGAGAGAACCATTATAGCATATAGCTGTCTTACAAACTGACCGATCAAAATCAAATTCTTGTTTGATAACTTTTTTATTTGTGAAGATTATTTTAGCTTTAATGCAAAGGATGTTAAAGGTTTTTCTTGTTTAACAAGCATGCTAGTGTCAAGTATCAGTGCTTGACTTCTAAATTTGGCTATCACCAATGCCTAAGAATCATATTTCCTACAAGGTCACCTGCCAGCCAAAATGCAATCAACCAGCAAACACAAGCCAAGCAAATTCAATAACGGCCAAACAAATCACGGAAATAAGTCTAAAAATTGTTTTGTTGTTGTTTTTTTGTTATTCTTTTTGTTTGGTTTCGTAGGAATAATATTATTTTCACACAAGTAAAGACGTAATATTATGACGCGCGCCTAACAAATTTGAGAAATATTGGAAAAAAAGAAATCACCAAAAAATATGCCACAAACAACTAATAAAATTCGCAAACGAAATGGCAATGAATTTAGCGCACTAAGTGGGGGTGCGGAGAGGGCAAAGTGAAAACATTAAATCATAAAAATTGACTCATTTGTAACATAGAAAGCGCATTAACACATTACGCCAAATCAAAGGACGACGGAAGAATTTCGCTTATGCGCACACACACATATGTGTATAGAAAGGAAAGGGAATTGGATGAAATAAGGAATGAAAGTGCCAGCACACAGAACGACCTTTTCACAACACACTCACACACACACCGCCGCAAAGCAATAGCGGAATGCCAGACTAAAGCCGAAAGTTGTGAAAATATTGCCGCGAGTTAAGAAAATATATAGTAAATGGAGAGAGTATATATGCATATGTATGTATATGTGTATATATGGTACATTCAGGCTACGCCGTAGCGCAAGGATTGCGAAACGCACACTTGTCGAGCGAAGTAATAGTCAAGCAAGAAATCAAACATTAATGCAATAAAATGGTAAACGCATTAACACAATTCCACAAGTGATTGGAGTGTGAATTTGCTAGTGAAAAGGAGCGGTAGGCGATAAATAAATTGAGCGGGAGTTGAAGCGCGTAACAGTGAGAACACAGAATGAAACGGAAAATGCCCAAAATCATGCCGAATCAAATATAAACTTTCTACACGGTTACACGAATTAAGTCAAGCAGCATGAAATTGTATTAGAAAAAGTAGTTAACGAAAGGAAATCGAAATTTCGATAAAAAAAGAACAGCAAAAAATGTTAACTTCGGTTGCACTGAAGCTAAAATACCATTTACGAATAAAAAGTGTTGAGACGAGCAATTAAGTTTGGTCGTTCAGTGTATATGGCAGCTATCTATATGATATAGTAATCTGATAAGGTAAATTTTCTTAGAATTTGTAGAGTTGCTTTAGTGTATAACTTGATTTTGATCGCTCAGTTTATATAACTGCTATATTGATTTGATCGGAACAATTTGTTCAGAAATTATAAAGTTAGTTTGAGCAATTATTCTTGCAAATTTTCGTGAACATATCTATTCCAATACAATAGTTTTCCATACAAGGACTTGAGTTTGGCCATTCAGTTTGTATGGCAGCTATATGTAAACATAGGCCGATCTGAACAATTTCTTCTAGGATTATACTGTTAACTTATAGAATAAACCGTACTGAATTTTGTGAAGATATCTCGCCAAATAAAATAGTTTTCTATACAACGATTTGAGTTGGATCAGTCGGTTTGTATGGCAACTATATGTAAAAATAATCCGATCTGAACAATTTCTTTGGAGGTTATATTGTTATCTAAGACAATAACACATACCGAATTTCGTAAAGATATCTCGCCAAATAAAATAGTTTTCCGTACAAGTACTTGATTCCGATGGATCAGTTTGTATGGCAGCTATATGATATGGTAGTGCGATATCGGCGGTTCCGACAAGTGAGCAGCCTTTTTTTAAAAAAAGGATGTATGTAAAATTTCAGAGCTATAACTCAAAAGCTTAGGGACTTGTTGGCGTATATATAAACAAACCTCCAGGAAAACATGGCTTAATCAACTCTGCTTGTCACGCTGAACATTTATATATATACTATATCTTTGTGTGTATTAGAAACATCTTCTTCAGGGTATAAAAAGTAGTTAATGAAAGGAAATCGAAATTTTGAAAACACAACTACAACACAAACACTTTCACTTAACTACATGGCCGGCAAAGTTTCTGAGAAAGTTCAAAAAACAAGCAACGTAAGAAATTGAACAACATTGAATGCACACAGCTGTTAGAAATTCCACTAAAATCTCAGCGCTTGCTAAGTTTAAGTGGCTTTCTAAATACTTGCTGAAGTCCGTTAAGCTCAAGGATATTTTGGGAAATTCTTTTTTCACGCGCGTCAATGCTTTCGCTTTCCACAAAAATTAAAAAAAAAATCGCTTAGTTTTTGTGATTTTTTACACACTAACATATTCACTAATACATACGCCGGCTTTAACTTGCATTACTTAGTGTTTGGGCGCCGCAAAGTAGGCAATGTATTTCTCATCAAATTGTTTACATTGCTGGCTTGTGTTCAAAATTGGCAGCTTCGTGTTGTGTTTTTTGTTTTCTACATACATACATATACTATAAACACATACGTACATATAAAAAATAAGTAGAATATATATTTATATACATATATAACTTAGAAAGTCCTCGCTGTTAAACGCTGACCGCTGACATTGACTTTTGATTGCTGATGACTATGTTGCATTTGCGCGATTTTATCGATTAGCATGCCTCAAATATAATGTACATATATATATTCACACACCCATACAAATTTTCACATACACCTTTTTACACATATACTGGCATATACTTTGTTTATTTTGTGCGCTTTGGTTTCGTGTTTCTTATTTGCTTTTTCTGTTTGTGGTTGCGCCTTTTATCTGATGACCCTGAGGGCAATTTGCTCTATAGGGTGTGGCTTAAAGAATGGCTGAACTGTGCAATTAAAGCATCTAGTATAACCAAACTACAGCTGTTCAAGTAAGGCAGTACCAAAACTCGGCAAAAAATGCTTATGAAAAAATATAGCAGATTAAAAAATTTGCTGAGTCAGTTGCTTCATTGAGAGAGCGAATACAATCTCAATGTTTTCTTCATTTTAATGACGGCTAACATTCAGCCGTATAAACTCTCAACTTAGTCGAGCATAGATTAAAAGATGAGGTATACACGCTATCTATGGTACCACCTTTCCAATGGGAACCATATGATTTTTAGGTATCGTTCCGGCCATTTTTTGCATGTCATAATCTGTAAATTTTTTTATTGTATTCTCTAATGTTTACCATTTTAGCTTGGAAAGATGTACGCAAGACCAACGCTTACAATTTGTTCAATTTTATTATCAAAATTATAGTTTTCCAATTGCCACTTTTCGTGCGCTTTGCCATTCTATGGTCTTCATGATCATCTACCTGTGCTCGCTATTCATCGAATTGTTAAAAATTTTGAGGACCGCACATTTTCTTTAAAAAATGCTCAAGTACTAATGAGACAAAAAACCGCTCGAAGTATTGAAAGTATTGCTGCCGTTTAGGCAAGTGTTCCTGAAGACCACAATATGTCGTATCCGAAACATTCTCAAGACTTGGGTCTGTCTCAAACAACAACCTGACGGATTTTGAAAAAGGATTTGGGCTTGCATCCGTATAAAATTGTTTTCACTCAAGAGCGGAAGCCATTAGACCACCGTAAATGTTGTAAATTGGCTGACTTTGCTTTGGAACAACTTGAAAACAAAACGATTTATTTAAGAAAATTATTATCTTCGATGAGGCTCATTTTTATCTGAGTGAACAAAACTTTGGGTTCTGTTGCGAAGAAAATCCACAAATTATTCATGAAAAACTATCACATTCACCTAAATTGATTTTTGGTCGGATGAAATCATGAGTCCGTACTTCTTTTGAAATGAAGCTGGTGAGACAGTTACTGTCAATGGAGAGCGGTATAAGCTATATACGAGCGGAAGATGTTAATCTTGACAACATCCGGTTCCAACAAGACAGGGCTGCGTGTCACATAGCACGTTCAACAACCGAATAATTGCGAGACAAGTTTGTGGATTCGATTACTTTAAGAAATTGTGACATTGACTGGCCTTCAAAAAGTTTTGATTTAACATTCGCTAATTGACCTAACTTACCATTTAACCGCTCACACTGACCCCATAATCTGACCTTTGAAAGACGCATCAAACATTTGGTAAAATTCAACAAACGGGTTCGGCATCTTCGAAGAACGCTCCAACTCTTTAATTCATAGCGACGGCACAAGTCCCTTGAAATTATTTTCCACTTTATTTTTGCATAAGTAAAGAATATATTTTAATAAAACTTATTAACTTGCAGTTAGCATTTATTTTTCTACGTATATATACCACTCACACTGTATATATACCTATTATGCCCTTTAGTATTGACTTACGTGTGAGTACAACCTGCGATAACCCAAAGCCTTAATTAACTGGTGTGAAAGAATTTCTATATTCAAGAAACGACGGATTGCGCTGCCTAACTTTAATTATTAGCTTTGAAATAGGCAATCAGTTCAATAACTAAAATGAGGTATTCAGAAAACTATGTACATATAAGTAGAAGACTGCCACACGGCTGAAGACTGTAACACGGACAGGTCGATGGATTGCGACCTGAGAGACAAAGTTGTTTGATTTAATTGACCTTATTTACCATGACACGAAAAGTTTAATATTCTTCTTTTTCTTGATTGACGTAGACACCGCTTACGCGATTGTTGCCGAGTTAACAACAGCGCGCCAGTCGTTTCTTCTTTTCGCAACGTGACGCCAATTGGATATTCCAAACGCAGACAGGTCCTTCTCCACTTGGTCCTTCCAACGGAGTGGAGGTCTTCCTCTTCCTCTGCTTCCCCCGGTACTGTGTCGAATACTTTCACTTAGCTGGAGTGTTTTCGTCCATTCCGACAACATGACCTAACCAACATAGCCGCTGTCTTTTAATTCGCTGAACTACATATGTCAATGTCATCGTACACGTATATCTCGTACAACTCATCATTCCATCGAATGCGATATTCACCGTGGCCAACGCGCAAAGGACCATAAATCTTTCGCAGAACTTTTCTCTCGAAAACTCGCAACGTCGACTCATCAGTTGTTGCCATCGTCCAGGTCTCTGCACCATATAGCAGGACGGGAATTATGAGCGACTTATAAAGTTTGGTTTTTGTTCGTCGAGAGAGGACTTTACTTTTCAATTGCCTACTCAGTCCGAAGTAGCACCTGTCGGCAAGAGCAATCCTGCGTTGGATTTCCAGGCTGATATTGTTGGTGGTGTTAATACTGGTTCCTAGGTAGATGAAATTATCTACAACTTCAAAGTTATGACTGTCAACAGTGACGTGAGAGCCAAGTCGCGAGTGCGACGACTGTTTGTTTGATGACAGGAGATATTTCGTCTTGCCCTCGGTCACTGCCAGACCCATTTTCTGTGCTTCCTTGTCCAGCCTGGTGTTTAATATTAATTTCCATAAATTTATAAAGGTCAACTAAAGTTCTTCTCAGCTACGATAGTTGGGTGAGACTTCTCACGAAAACTCCAATAAAACCCATACTATCTGGTGGATTATTCATCTGATGGAGCTCGAAAAAGAAATTCTCGCATATGAACTTGAAGAATTCAAAGAGCAGCTCTCAATGTGCTACGGACTACACCAAAAAAAGCACTGAATACCATGTCACACATAGCATCCGTGGATATATGAAGAAACCTTTTCACGGTTGGGTCTAAGCTCAAAGAAAAGATTTGAGATGAAATTTTCAGAAAAAGGCTCTATATCAAACTTAATTTTACACAAAAGAATCATTGGATTAAGGTAACAGGCAGCAGCTATTTCAGGGTGGTGAGCATTCATTCCGACAGCAAAGTGAAAATATCTGCGTAGAGCTCGATCACTGTGCGCCAAAGTTAGTCAACTGTTGTCCGTCCTCACTATCATTAGCATCAAGCTTCTTCATTATCAGACTTGGGAATTTGGGAGTCTGGAGACAGCGAAATCGCTGGAAGCAGCAAAGCCAATAAGCTCGCCCCCTTTTCCAACTCACATCAAAGTTGGATCGATCTTTGAACCTAACCTAACTTTGATTTTTCCAACATTCGCTAATTTTTATTAATATTTTTCCAACCGTACGTCCAAGTTTCTATCACAATTCTTATGCTATTTACTCTTTTTTTTCTTTTAAACTAGCAGCGCGCTGTGTGCACCGTCACTGCATGGAGTATTATCTGGGCCAAAAGTCCTATATTCATTCCAACGAACGTGTAAGTTGCTGCCCTCGTCGTACAAACTAATTGCAAGACTATAGTTCTGTAATAGCTTATTGCAGGAAACTTCTTCTCCAACCTTTCCTCTAACCTTCGACCAATTCGTGAAGAAGCTCAATTCATTTTTCTTCTCCAGCGACTTCGCCCCATCTACACAATGTTGACAACCAATAAGAAATGCGCAAATATAAGGGACTGGTTCATATCTAGGAGAGACGCAGGGTTTTATGTTCGTTTCGTGATCCACGAGCCGTCGGTGTACCACTTGATTGTACTATCCCTAAACAATAGAGTGGAATCATTGCATCCAACCGTCTGCTAAGAGTAACCGTGGACTTCTTGGTGGAGTTTACTTTTTTGGCAATGCTGTCCCTTGGGAGAAGAGCCAATGGTATTACACCACTTAACCTTTTCATCCAGTGGAATGAGTGGAATCCACACCCTTCTGCTGTGATTAGGACGTGTGTTTAGCTACCTGACCGATTACTAGGGGAAGCTCAAGCATGACTTCGAGTGCTGCTGGCGAGCATATGCGCATTGCACCCGAAATTCAGATGAAGTTGGAGCCCTACCAAAGCCTGAGTGGAATCTAGCGTGAGAATATTATCAGTACTATTGTTTTTGTTTATAGTGAGCTCTTAGAAGCCATTACTAGGATCCGAGACAACTGAAAATTTTTCCCAACAGTAATTAAATAATATTTCAAGACAAACCGGGTATACATTAGAGAAATAAGTCGATCTTCTTTAACTTTGGAAGGAAGAGTTCTCCCAACTCAAGCTTCTTTTGAGCTTCTATCCCTCAATAAATGACCCATAAATGCTAATGTACATATATTCATTTCAGCCGCAGTTTCACTCAGCCATCAAAGGCTAGCTTTATCTGCACCACATACTCCCAGGTATTCCCTTCCAGTTAAGAACAAACACCTTTGCCACAAATTATTTGTGACTCAATAATTCCAACCATTATTGCTGCGATTACGATCGAACGAGCTGGCGTTTATATAGTACATATATATATATATATATATATATATATATTTATATATAGTATACGTGTGTGTGTCTGTGAGTAATTGATGTAGTATTGTCTGCCTCACCACTCCAAACATAATATTATTGGCCGCCTATGACCTGAACGACGAGTCTACTCGCCTCTTGTTGATATAATGACTAAATATTGGCTATCGGGTGGGTCGCCCCAGCTACTTGCAAGCATGCCTAGCATTATTTCGCCATTAACCTTGCGACTATCGCAATTTTATTATATTTATTTGCACAATTTTTTCTCTCTTTCGCATTTCAGACGCTTCGATTTGCAATTAATTTGGTTTGTTTGTTGTTCGCTTTTTTTGTTTCTTGTTTGTTCTTTATTCGATTTTCTCAGCTGAGCGCAATTTCATTACAACTCGTACAACAAATCAAGTCGATTTGGTCAATGGCGACATACCTATTTAGTCTGACTGCTGACTCTTTCCACTACAACTGGCAAATGGGTCAATTGGCTGGGCGCATCGTTGCCGCTGTGTGCTGTGGCCTTAATGCGGCAACCATTTGCGATTATCGTGATGGAAGATGTATGCGTACACAAATACATGCATACATACATATTCCTAAAGCTATAAGCATATGTTTTCTGTGCTTATATAACCAGCTATATGTGAGCGCCTGGCTGCTTTGGTCCGCTATCCTGTTTATGTGTGTCCTTGCAGTGATTAGTTTCGATTAGAGGCAATCAGTTGCAGCATAACTGCCGCAGCACACAAATACATACATATATTCTATAAAACATATGTATATATATATAAATATACTATATGTATGTATATATATACATATATATATTTTTATATGATTATATGTATTTGATACGCCGCCAGCAGCAGCAATAACTACAAATCGAGATATATTTAATTCGTTTCCACCGCAGAGTTGAATTTATTATGGTTCTTGGGCGCACGTGCTTTACGAAATACGCAGAGCGTTCCACGCACACATAAACACACATTTGTATGTGCATAAGTATGCTTGTATATCCTAATCTATATGTTCAATATAAATATGGCTGGTATTCGTGATTAATCAGTGCAAGCATATTTGTTTGCATAATGGTTCGGAAAACGAAAGGTATTGCCTTAAGTGGTAAAAAATGTTTATATTTGAGACATTTGACATTAAGCGCTAATGTGCTTATATATATTTTTAGCGTAAATATACTTTTTTTAAAAAAAAACGCATAAAATTTGCAAAATCTCATCGGTTCTTTATTTGAAACGTTAGATTGGTTCATGACATTTACTTTTTGAAGATAATTTCATTTAAAGTTGACCGCGGCTGTCTTAGGTGGTCCATTCGGAAAGTCCAATTTTGGGCAACTTTTTCGAGCATTTCGGCCGGAATTAATTTCTTCGGAAATGTTGTCTTCCAAATGGAATAGTTGCTGGCTTATTTCTGTAGACTTTCATTGACGACATAACCCACAAAAAATAGTCTAAAGGCGAGAAATAGCATGATCTTGGTGACCAACTTACGGGTCCATTTCTTGAGATGAATTGATCTCCGAAGTTTTCCCTCAAAATGGCCATAGAATCGCGAGCTGTGTGGCATGTAGCGCCATCTTGTTGAAACCACATGTCAACCAAGTTCAGTTCAGAACGATAGCGATCGCCATTCACCGTAACGTTGCGTCCAACAGCATCTTTGAAAAAATACGGTCCAATGATTCCACCAGCGTACAAACCACACCAAACAGTATTTTTCGGGATGCATGGGCAGTTCTTGAACGGCTTCTGGTTGCTCTTCACCCAAATGCGGCAATTTTGCTTATTTACGTAGCCATTCAACCAGAAATGAGCCTCATCGCTGAACAAAATTTGTCGATAAAAAAGCGGATTTTCTGCCAACTTTTCTAGGGCCCATTCACTGAAAATTCGACGTTGTGGCAGACGGTTTTACACCAAGATCTTTGCGTAAAATCTTCCATGTGGTCGAATAACACAAACCCAATTGCTGCGAACGGCGACGAATCGACATTTCACGGTCTTCAGCCACACTCTCAGAAACAGGCGCAATATTCTCTTCTGTACCCACTGTACGCATTCGTGTGGTTGGTTTAATGTCCAATAAAGTAAACTGAGTGCGAAACTTGTCAAATCGCATTAATTGTTTGTCACTTGGTCGATTATGTAGACCATAAATCGGACGTAAAGCGCGAAACACATTTCGAACCGAACACTGATTTTGGTAATAAAATTCAATGATTTGCAAGCGTTGCTCGTTAGTAAGTCTATTCATGATGAAATGTCAAAGCATACTGAAAGCATCTTTCTCTTTGACACCATTTGAAAATGATTGTCAAATACTAATGCATGAAAATCCTAACCTCAAAAAAATCACCCGATATTAGCGTACATGGTGCAAAGGTATCAGAGTGGTGCAAAGGTACCAAGTGTACACTTAAGTCCTCCAAATCATACTTTGTTATCTGAAAATGTACATTGTAACAATGGATAGCATTTTAATATATTTTAAGAAATAAACTTTAATAAGAATATCAAAGTTTAAACATTCCTGTTAATAAGTAAAACACTATT
This sequence comes from Bactrocera neohumeralis, assembly GCF_024586455.1. Taxonomy (NCBI): domain Eukaryota; kingdom Metazoa; phylum Arthropoda; class Insecta; order Diptera; family Tephritidae; genus Bactrocera; species Bactrocera neohumeralis. Next base: position 58,571,494 of record NC_065920.1, on the reverse strand, counting down.
TACAAATTTTTAAGTTTTTAAGAATAATTTTTAATGTTATACATTGATTTGGTATAAAGGTGGTCTTATTACTAAACCTAACTTCAAAAAAAGTATCATGAGTTGTCACGACTCTAGTTCACTTCTACATTCTAGTACGCTATCGGGTACGTATACTTGGTCTATCCACTGAAATAGTTTGGATTGCCTCGGTAGTCTGTGAATCAAATATTCTTGATTATTCTTAACCTATAGACATGTCATTATGGTCGGAACTAATGAAGTTAAATTTCAAAGGTAAATAACAAAATGGCGGACTTTGAAAAAAAATTCCTTTTATTTTAGCAAAGAAAGGGTTGTAAAATAAAAAGTTGGGGGTGAAAAAAATTCTTGTTAGTACCGACGAGAACTATAAGTGTGTAGAACAGCCTGTTAAAATTTGAAAGAAATCGGTCTAGTAGAAAAAAAGTTAGGACCCGGGCCGACCAGAAAAACAATGTTTTGAGAAAAACGCGTTTAAAGTTCAACAACTCTGAGAGAGAGGACTCCGAGGCGCTCTAGGAAACTCGTTATAACTCCCGAAATATTTCGAATTTCTGTCTGAAATTTTCACAGTATATTCTCAAGACATTGTACTTTCAAATTAAGCAAAAACAAAATTTTCTATTTTTTGAACCCCAGTTACCAGACTACTACCTTAACGGAACCTTCGTAGGGCGATGAGAATGAGATTTCTATATTATCATTTCATACCAAAATATAAGAACAGGTGTTTAGGTCTTTAAATAAAAAAGGTCTTTAAATAAAAAATTGATCTCTTTCCATGTTTTGACGTTTCTGCATGCGCTAGAGTTTTGAAATGGTGATTTAAGTTCGGCTGTGGTTGCTTGAATATTTGAAGGAGCTATGAAATCTCTAGACAAACATGGATACGTTTGGATATCTCCGTATCGAAACGTATTGGTTCTCCATAAACGAGTTCGGCTGGCGTTGTGTCCATGTCTTCTTTCCATGCTGTTCGAAAACCAAGTAGTACAACCGGTAGATTGTGTAACCAAGTTTATCGTTGGCAGATTTCGAGTTGTTGATGGAAATTGATTATAGTTAAATATTGATTAAAGCCTTTAGAAGTTAGTCTATATGTTTTTATGTGTTCGAATTAATATGAGAGTGCTTGAAAAGTGGCGATAAGTACATGTCGTTCAATTTTGCATGCCCATGTGGACAGTCTTTGTTTTTCGACAGTCATTCAAATCGATTTTTCAATAGCTTTTGCGATGCCTTAATTTCGAAATGTGTCACGGAAAATAAAAAAATGGAATATACGTTTTCTGAGTGAAACTAGCCGTATAGATTCAGTGGGATCTAACTATATTCTCTGCCGTGATAGTGACGTTGATGGTTTGCTGAGTAATTACTCTAATTCTGTGTCGTTTTGCTGTGCTGTTGCTAAACTTTGTGTAGTGATTGATTCAGAAATCGCATATTGACGCGGGAGAGCGTATCTGCAACGATTTTCTGGTGTTCTGAAATGTGTCTGATATCCAAAGTAAACTAAGCGATGAAATTCAAACGACGCGTCGCGACGGAACTGCCAAGGTTAGACTTGTTCTGTGCGTTGGATAAAAGCATGCCGTAGCCACTTAATATTTTATTGTGTCGAATATTGCGTGTAATACACGGTCATATGTAGATAATTTCTGTATTAATGGTGGAGGCTTTTTACTGATGAACGCTAATGGTTGTGTTTTTGACATGTTGCTGTAGGACAGCACCTATGTTTGGAAGCGTCTGTAAAATGGCACATTCTGTGTTTTTCTATCTGGATGTACCAGTAATGTTGTTTGACCAAGTGCTTGCTTTGATTAATTTCCTGTTAAAAAATATTGTACCAAGAAATCTTCGTAAACTTTCGATAGTAGTCGAAAACTCAATACTTAGGATAGCGTTAATCTTATCTTTTGATGGCATTATGCCGTTCTTGTTGACGGTGTGGCCCAAGAAATTTACCTCGGTTAGACCGAAATTCGATTTTGTGGGATTAATGACTAATCCGTAATCTTGAAGATATTTAAATAAAATTTCAAAATGTTGCAAATGTTCGCGCTCATTGGCTGAAACTACCAAGATATCGTCGATATATACGAAAAAGAATGGAATACCTCGTGTTACTTCATCGATGAACCTTCGAAACGTTTGATATGAAGTCGATCCGTAATCGCTACAATTGTATACATAACATTAAAAATTCATTTAAAATTTTCTCAGAATAATAATAACTGCTACACTTGTTGTACTTAAATATGTCTCGACAGGCAAGATCGCACTCTGTAATATATATTGAAATATTAATATTACTCACAGTAAAGCAAAAGTAGTAATTTTTCGACACATATCATACCAGCAATGGCTAAAATTTCAGCAAATCAGCGTAAGGTAGCAACGGCTTTGATTTGAAAGACGCTAAGGAAACCCATTTGGGGTTGGTAAAAAGTAAGCCAATTCATATTAAGCCTATTTTTGGAACGAGTTCCTTACGTGGCTTGGAGAAGATAGGAAACCTAACTGAAAAAAGTTATAGTAAAACCGTAAGAAAAAACCCGTAAGAAATAACCCGTAAGAAATAACCCGTAAGAAATAACCCGTAAGAAAAAGACTGTAAGATCGCTAGTTATAGCCTACCTTTAGGTATTGCAAAATAATTAGGCATGAAAATCTGTAACATTATTGTGTATGCAAATTAGTTTTGAGTGAAATGCGGAACACATAGAGCACGACAGACTGCAAACTACATCTGTCAAATATTAAAATACAGACGTTCTTATGGACAATGTTATTTTGACAGCTGCACGACTACACGACTGCAGGCCGACGGTTGTCGTTCCCGCTAACCTGAATATTTCCTATATTTGCCAACGGCAGTAGGACGACAGTAGAGTTTTCTTAATACTTATCTGTACTTAAATAAAAACTAATCAGCGAAATTTGAGAGAAAAATCAGGACAACCTTCATAAAATTAAGCACATTTTTTTTGCAAATTGTATCGATTCTACATTATCCGAAGGAACTTCGTTCCTACCTGGTGTCAAATTGTCAATATTTGAAACAGCCTCTTTCTTCTTCTGATCAAATTTCAAAAAAAAAATTCAAAAAAACAACAATTTCACATATTATAATACAAGTCAATATTAACGTCTTCAAGAAAAGCTCTTAGGCCAATAAACGCATGCTAACATCTCAATCAAATTTCAATGATTTCAGCGAACTTTGATTTTTTTCGATTTTGACTCATTTTTTGAGCGCTAGATTATGAACAGTTTCGACGTCACATTTATAAACTCATAACTCGTCACCAGTTGTAATGCATTTGATGTTTTCTGCGACGTTGATTTTGCAAAAATATTCGGATATTTCGGCACAAAGACATGCTTCATACCCAAATTGTGAGGAGTCGATTCCTATAAGTGGTGGAAACCCTCCGCTATCTCTCTTGTGCCAATACGATGATAATCAAGCACTGCTTCATTAACGTATTCGAAGTCGTCGTATGAGGTGGCTACGTCCATCGCATGAGGCAGCGATGACTTTAGGATCTTCAGTAAATATTTTGTGCCACTCAAATACAGTGTCACATAGATAATCAGATTCTAATATATCGGGTGATTTTTTAAGCTTGATAACTTTAGGCCAATAAAAAAACGCATAAACCAAATCTCATCGGTTCTTTATTTGAAACGTTAGATTGGTTCATGACAGAGATAATTTCATTTAAATGTTGACCGCGGCTGCGTCAGGTTCCATTCGGAAAGTAATTTTATTTTTCGAGCATTTTAGCCCGAATTTCTTCGGAAATGTTGTCTTCCAAAGCTGGAATAGTTGCTGGCTTATTTCTGTAGACTTTAGACTTGACGTAGCCCCACAAAAAATAGTCTAAAGGCGGCGCATGATCTTGGTGGCCAACTTACGGGTCCATTTCTTGAGATGAATTGTTCTCCGAAGTTTTCCCTCAAAATGGCCATAGAATCGCGAGCTGTGTGGCATGTAGCGCCATCTTGTTGAAACCACATGAGTCAACATTTAAATGAAATTATCTTCAAAAAGTAAATGTCATGAACCAATCTAACGTTTCAAATGACCGATGAGATTTCAGTAAATATTATGCGTGCCACGCAAATACTAGTGTTCGTGAGAAATCAGATTCTAATACACTTTCAGTGTTTTCTGATACCATTGGACATACAAAATTTTAAGCAATTGTTCAATTTTTGCTATAAAACGAAGGCAAACCTTTCGCATCATACGGAAATAGTTGCCAAACACATACTAATCGACATGTGGTGATTAAACATCACTTGGTCATAAGGTTATATTAATCTTGGAAGGAAAAATTTTAATTGATTCAGTTTCAGCGCGCAATTTAAATCGGCCAGTCCGGATCAAATTTGATCGTTAAGTACAAGTGTTATATTTCAAGAAGCAAAAGCTGCGTTATTAAAATAAAAAGCAATCTTCTTACAAATTTGTGTATTTACATACCATATACTTTGAGCATCTGCTCCACTGACTCGCAAACCGATAATAAAGCCAATATTTTGTACGTTTTATTTACAATAATGAACCATAACAATTCGCCATACAAGTACGACGATGAAATATTCATGGTTATTAATACTACCTTAACCCGATTCACGATCGACTAAACACTTTATAGCTTTTAAGAAGAAAATCCAGGAGGAAAATATGAAAGAAAACAGAATTTTATAAATGAAATGAAAATTCAAAGAAATGAAATTATTGCACAGAGTTTTCTCAAACATGCAAGCAATCAGCCATTAAGACACAATGCAAAATCAGTCGTAACAATAAGAATGCCGATAATAATAAAGCCAACAACCAGCACTTACACTCCATAAGCAAGCAGCAAATGCCAAACAAAGAAAAGCGAGAAGCAAGTTGATTTTAATTCCCATTCAAGTGAATTTTCCAGCAAATTGCTGTCAACGCACGCACACACAGACACTCATGTATACATGCGCAACCGAGCATAAGAAAAGCAAACAAAAGGATGTGGAAACGCAGATAGAAGGCATAAGTTCAATGTACACTGCTTTTGCGTGTGTATGTGCGGCTGCTGGAGTGTGGGTGTTAAGAGGTATGGGAGTGAGCATATTGCTGAGAGAAATTGCACCTACGCAATTTAATTTCGATATGCTTGCGTGGAAAATATGGCGCGACAGCGGAACCTCGTGTAGTAGGAAGGAGCGCCTAAGAAGCAAAAAAAAAAAACGGATGCACTGTACTCTGGGAACATAGTAAACTAAGGTATATCTACATAATATTAGAGCGGGTCGATTTTTTATATTTAACATCGCGTATGCGGAAAATGTTCTTTGCATCATTCTGAACAACTTTGCTTAAGAGAAACCGGTTTCGAGTTAGTGACTTTTAAGTCGAAAAATATGAATAATCTGTTGTATGAGAGTTATTTGAAATAATTTTTCGATCTGAACAATACCAACATATGATCAATAGATAATTAAAATAAATCTACGTATTAAATTTCATTCAGAAGCTGACGAAAAAAATTTATGATCCCTAAAAACTTCGCCTCAAAAATGGCTGACTGAAAAGCGGTTTTAAACCCATAGTCTGTTAAGCAAAGTTATACAGAATGATTCGTAAAAGATTTGTCGCATACGCGATTTGTTTTTTTCTTTTTTTGGCTCCCTGTAAATCGAATCGCTTTAATAAATAAATATATATAAGAAGCTTGCAGAGATTCTTACTAAAAATATAATGACATGTCTTTATAAATATCAATATAAGCGCGAAAAGTTATTTTTGTGGAGCAATGTTTACGTCTTCGTCTTCTATACGCTTCAAGAGCTATTTTATAAAGCCGAACTCACAGCTGATTGGAAATTTTGAGCACATTTGTTAATAAAATGAGTTTAATGAAACTAATAGGCTCTTTTATTCGCCTTAGAACTACATTTTATTTGAACGAAACAATTCGAGATACACTTTGTGTCCGCTCGAAATTGCGAAATTGACGAAAAAGTTTGTACAACGAGTCAACAGAGAAATGTGAGATAATAGTAATAGTGGTACTATGAGGACATATATATGTAATAGATATACTACTTAGTATGATATATCCACAACTGGGGCTACTAGTAGCATATTTCGACAAACAAAGGGAACCGAAAGGCTTACCCAGCACAGAACTTAACTCTGCATAGACCTAAAAAATAGAGTGCTAAGAATGTTTTTAGTGACTCTTATATTTCGAAACTATAGAACGCTCTAGACTGCGAAATTCTTTCAGAAGCAAATCCTGAGATATTATTCATATCCGACTCTGGCAGGTCAGAATCATACAAAGAGGTTAGATAGTAAATTCAGTAAAGAAGTTAAAAAATACTATATCTATACAAGATATATTTATATGATACTACCTATATATGTCTATCCACCAATAGGCAAAAGCATTATATGAGACGTACATATTTATGTACTGTATTGATGCCCTTGAAGGTATGATAAAAGGTCTCAATATAGTTTAATGATTTACATAGTAAACTACTAAATTTTGTGACCCCATAATAATTTCTTCGCACAATAAGTGTAAAATGAAGAGTCTTCGTAGTCTTAAGTCGTATTGAAGTTAACATGAGATCTTTCAAAGATCTAATGCTTAGGTTTATAATGATGGCATAAGCCTTTAACATCTTATCTGTAAATTAAGCGAACAACTAGTGAAAATTTTGAAAAAAAAACCAACTATTTTTCTTAGGCGTTTGCACTAGACTTGCGTGCCTTAATCTGTTAGAAGTTTTGTACTCGAATATAATGATTGTGAATTATAAATTCGGCGTCTAAATATATATAGCCCGAATCATATCAGATATTATATTCAATTTATTTACGTCTTCAAAGTGGTCTCGTTATTTACTATAACCATCTTTCTAAATAATCTGTTGCCAAGTTATTAAACATGTTATTCTTGTTTTGTTTTTTGGAGCTGCAGTTAGCATTTTTACATAATTTTGTGAAATGCTGCCGGAATGACAATCACTGACTGGATAAAAAGTCGTCTCCGTTTCAGTTACTTAGATCCGAATGAAAACTGTATAATGTTAAGGATCTTTCGTTTCTTTAGCGTATTTCATTCTGAAACTCCATCGTTTAACATAACACATATTTGAGTTTTGAAAAAATTAAAAAATCTCACAAAGCCAATATTGAAGACCAGCAAGAGTGAAACGATGGAGTTTCAGAATAAAATACGCTAAAGAAACGAAAGATCCTATCGACTTTTGGATGTGTTTCTTTAGTAAGAACCTCTACTACAAGCTTGTATATCTGGCGGGAATTCGATTTAGAGGAAATGACGAAAGCTTCTCTGTAATATGTAGTACGAAGTATTTCAAACATAATCTTACTCATTTTTTCGATGTTGTCATCGTTAGACCACGATTTAAAGATCAAATTGGTTGATACAAGATTTCAACGACCACACGAAACGAACTAAATGCTTAGATACTTAGAATTATAGTTTTATACGACCAAAATATAAGTAGTAGAGATATCTTTGAGGTACTATTAATACTAACTAATGCAAGTAGATCCCCGTAACTTAACAAAATTCACTTATGTAGACAGTACATTAATTATTGTTCAAGTGCAAAAGTAGGTAGCTCGTCAAAAGGTTCACTTCCACAAGTTTATTTTTTTCTCGCCTGAAATAGTAGACCCCTTAAACTCAAAATAATGCATTTAAAATCAGTTCACACTGTGAAAATACCTTTTCAAATAAAAAAGTTTTCGTTTCAAGCGCTTGATTTATAACAATTAATTTGTATGCCATCCTAGTGGTCTGATATCGGCAATTCCGACGATTAGGTTTCTTGGGGAGAAAAGCACGTGTACGAAATTCTGCATTGATATCTCTAAAAGTGGGCTACGAATGAGCACACAGACATGGCTAAGTCGTATCAGTTGCTCAGCTGATCTTATACTCATCTGTCTACTTCCGACGTTTCCTTCTGGGTATTAAAAGCATCATAGCAAACTTAATATGCCGTGTTCAGGAGTTAAATACTCATCTTCAAAGTGAGCTTGTTTTGGGTCACTTCATGCTTTTCAGGGACCATTATGCTTTCCGTCATATTGTCGCAAAATTCAGACGAAAATACTTTTAGCTTTTTAGCTATATAATTTAATTTTGGTGCTCAATGGTTTCATGGAATATTTGCCGGAACGGATAATTGAAGATTGGAAGAAACAACAAGTTATATTCAGGATGGAGAATAAGTTGGCTGCGAATTTATTTGTAATCCTTTGGTAGGAACAAACCCGTTATTTGGTGGATAAAACTTCATGCATAATATGTCCAAATGTGAATAAGAAACACAACTCTAATGCTTTCGTGACGATTTTCATAAAGAATTTAACTTAAGGGGCTATTCTGGTCTAGAAGCATGAATTTCAGGTAATTTTTAAAGTGTCGTAAAAAAAAGGCAATTAATATTTTTAGTATCCATTTTTTTACTAGTTATTTGTTAATTTTAGAAGAGTACAGAAAAAAATTAAAAACTAAAAAAAGTAAAAAACTTCAAAAATTATGAGCTGACGAAGTGGGGGGTCTCTAAAAAGTTCCACGTGACCATACCCATGATTTCGACCCACCTAGTTATCTGAAAGCAAAAAAATAAGATTATTAATCTAATCTAGAATAATGTCGCAATGGCCGGAACTACGGAAAAGTGGGAAAAAATTTGTTTCACAAAATGGCGACTGCCTGAAAAAAAAAGATTTTTCGATAAATTTTTCTGACTACTTCGATAATTAAAAATTAAAAATAATAAAAATAAAAATTTGGGGATGGGTTCTATAGTTCCAACTATAGACAAACCTATAAAGAAGACTATATAAAAATTTCTAGTAAATCGGTTAAGTAGAACCTGAGAAATCGTGGGTATCGTTCCGAAAAAGTCAGTTTAGAGAAAAACGCGTTCAAAGTTTCGCGTAAAGTCTTTTGTTCGATTAGTTGCGGCCGAACCAGTTTGGATGCCGGGTCAGAAAAATGCCTATATCTCCGAAAATAATTTGAATTTTGAAAAATCATCTTGTACACATATTCTTGAATAGTTAAGCTTTGAAAATAAAAAAAAAATCGATTTTTTTTAATTTCTAGACCAGAATACCCCCTTAATTTTTCAAAGTTGTCAAATAATTTCTACACTTGGATGAGTGCGACTCGTTAAAAATATGTTTTTAAAGATCTAACGTATTCTTAAATGAAGTTAGATACCAGCTTTTTCTATGCTGAACCTCAAATAGCCAAGTTCCTATATTCTTTATTAACACAACATGTTGCTAGCAATTGAATTTATTACAGACCGGCGACTTTTAAACATTTAAGGTTATATTTCTAGATTTGCCTTTGGTAGCTTTAATTTGCAAGATAACAGCCTCTCATGCACATACATATCGGGTGATTTTTAAGAGCTTGATAACTTTTTTTTAAAAAAAAACGCATAAAATTTGCAAAATCTCATCGAAAATACTTTTAGTTCTTTATTTGAAACGTTAGATTGGTTCATGACATTTACTTTTTGAAGATAATTTCATTTAAATGTTGACCGCGGCTGCGTCTTGGGTGGTCCATTCGGAAAGTCCAATTTTGGGCAACTTTTTCGAGCACGGAATAGCCCGAATTTCTTCGGAAATGTTGAGCTGGAATAGTTGCTGGCTTATTTCTGTAGACTTTAGAACACACAAAAAATAGTCTAAAGGCGGTAAATCGCATGATCTTGGTGACCAACTGCCCATGCATCCCGAAAAATGCACTGTTTGGTGTGGTTTGTACGCTGGTGGAATCATTGGACCGTATTTTTTCAAAGATGCTGTTGGACGCAACGTTACGGTGAATGGCGATCGCTATCGTTCGATGCTAACAAACTTTTTGTTGCCAAAAATGGAAGAACTGAACTTTTTGACATGTGGTTTCAACAAGATGGCGCTACATGCCACACAGCTCGCGATTCTATGGCCATTTTGAGGGAAAACTTCGGAGAACAATTCATCTCAAGAAATGGACCCGTAAGTTGGCCACCAAGATCATGCGATTTAACGCCTTTAGACTATTTTTTGTGGGGCTACGTCAAGTCTAAAGTCTAAAGAAATAAGCCAGCAACTATTCCAGCTTTGGAAGACAACATTTCCGAAGAAATTCGGGCTAATGCTCGAAAAAGTTGCCCAAAATTGGACTTTCCGAATGGACCACCTAAGACGCAGCCGCGGTCAACATTTAAATGAAATTATCTTCAAAAAGTAAATGTCATGAACCAATCTAACGTTTCAAATAAAGAACCGATGAGATTTTGCAAATTTTATGCGTTTTTTTTTAAAAAAAAAGTTATCAAGCTCTTAAAAAATCACCCGATACTTATGTAGAGTAGATAGATACATATAATAAGTGCTTCTATCGTGCTCTTAAAGATGCGTTCACTGCTTTTTTACCTGCAGCCATATGTGTTTGCTGTGCCTTTTAATAAATAGAATTAATAAAGCATATTACTCCACATATACACATATGTATGTACATATAAAGTGATGACACACATACAAACACACATGCACGTGATAAACGACTAAGCAAAGCACTTTTTGCATATTAAAGAAGAACACGAGGTACGCAAATAACAACAGCAACAATGCAATGAATCTCCACATTTATGTCTGACTGAAGTGAATTTTATTAAATAAAGTTGGGAATTTTATTAGATTAAGTGGAGTACAATAAAAAATTCACAGCAGTCGAGTGCATTTCTTTCTTCGAGTACCAACAGCACACTTTAGTGCGTTTAAGCACGCATGCGGGCATGGAGATGTATCCGACTGTGTACCTGTGTGTGTGTATCTGGCAAGCGAGCAGTAATTTCATAATTCATGAGTACGAAGTAATTTTTATATAATATTTATAATATTACATTACATTAATGCCTGTTGTATGTGTGGGCACGCATTCTAAAAAGTTAAGCGAAACTTTAGCATTGTGAAAATAATTTCTTCCAAAAATATTTTTTTCCCAAGAAATACAGCTTTTGAAAGAGTTGATAAAATTGAAAGAAATATTCAGCGTATAATAGTTTAAAATAAACTAATTAATCTATTACTTATTGCGTTTCGAAATTCAACTATTTTAGATTTTTTTTCGATTTTAACAGTTGATAGCCTTACTTTTTATACTCTTGCAACATGTTACGCGGTGCCAATTCTCCACCTGGTCCTTCCAACGGAGTGGAGGTCTTCCTCTTCCTCTGCTTCCTCCGGCGGGTACTGCGTGAATACTTTCAGAGCTGGAGTGTTTTCGTCAATTCGGACGACATGACCTAGCCAGCGTAGCCGCTGTCTTTTAATTCGCTGAACTATGTCAATGACGTGTCAATGTCGTCGATATTCGCCGTGGCTACAAAGCAAAGGACCTTATATTATACCTTCATATCTTATATCTTTCGCAGGACCTTTCTCTCGAAAACTCGCGACGTCAACTCATCAGTTGTTGTCATCGTCCATGCCTATGCACCATATAGCATGACGGGAATAATGAGTGACTTATAGAGTTTGGCTTTTGTTCGTCGAGAAAGGACTTTATTTCTCAATTGCCTACTCTGTCCGAATTAGCACTTGTTGGCAAGAGATATCCTGTGTTTGATTTCGAGGCAGACATTGTTGGTGGTGTTTACGCTGGTTCCAAGATAGACGGAATTATCTACGCCTTCAAAGTTATGACTGTCAGCAGTGACGTGAGAGCCAAGTCGAGTGCGACGACTGTTTGTTTGATGACAGTAGATATTTCATCTTGCCTTCGTTCACTGCGAGACCCATATGCTTTGCTTCCTTGTCCAGTCTGGAGAAAGCAGAACCAACGGCGCGTGTGTTGAGACTGATGATATCAATATCATCGGCGTACGCCAGCACCTGTACACTCTTATAAAAGATTATACCTGCTCGATGAAGTTCTGCAGCTCGAATTGTTTTCTCTAAGAGTAGATTGAAGAAATCGCACAAAAGGGCCTTGTCCTAAGCCTCGTTTGGTATCGAACGGCTCGGAGCTTTTGGTATTGCTCAACGTCAGTTTACACAGCCGTATTAGTCTTGCAGGGATACCGTGTTCAGACATCGCGGCATAAAGGCAGATCCTTTTCGTACTGTCAAAGGGAGCTTTGAAATCGACGAAGAGGTGATATGTGTCGATTCTTTTTTCACGGGCCCATTCCAAGATTTGGCGGATGGTGAATATCTGGTCAGTTGTTGATTTGCCAGGTCTAAAGCCACACTGATAAGGCTCAATCAGTTCGCTGACGGTGGGCTTTAATCTTTCAAACAATACGCTCGATAGAACCTTATACGCGGTGTTGAGAAGGCTTATCCCGTGGTAGGTGACGCAGATTGTGGGGTCTCCCTTTTTGTGGATTGGCACACTTCAATTTCAATCGTTGGGCATGCTTTCATCCGACCATATTTTACGAAGAAGCTGATGCATGCTCCTTATCAGCTCTTCGTCGCCGTGTTTGAATAGCTCGGCCGGCAATCATCGGCCCCCGCCACTTTGTTGTTCTTCAGACGGGTAACTGCTATTCGAACTTCTTCATGGTCGGACAATGGAACGTCTGCTACATCGTCATAGATTGGGGAATCGGGTTCGCCATCTCCTGGCGCTGTGCGTTCACTGCCACTCACCAGGCTGTTCCCTCCATAATTTTAGTATGTTCTGGGCATCGGTTACTAGGTCACCTCCTTGGGTTCTACAAGAGTATGCTCCAGTCTTGAAACCTTCTGTTAGCCGCCGCATTTTTTCGTAGACTTTTCAGGCATTACCCCTGTCGACCAGCTTGTCAAGCTTTTCATACTCACGCATTTCGACCTCTTTCTTTTTCTATCTGCAAATGCGTCTCGCTTCCCTCTTCAACTCTCGGTATCTATCCCATCCCGCACGTGTTGTGGTCGATCATAACGGTGCGAGGTAGACAGTCTGTTTTCTCTCTGCAGCAACACGGTCCTCGTGTACCATAATTTTTTGCATTTTCGAAAACCAATGGTTTCGGTTGCAGCTGTACGTAAGAGAGGCTTGAAATGCCGTCCCACAGTTCCCCATACTGCGGATTGTTGACGAGTGCTCTCAGAGAGCAGAGAGTGCAAGTCGAGTAGAAAATCGTTCGGCTATCTGTTGTGATTGCAGCTTCTCGACGTCGAACCTTCCTCGTGTTTGTTGGCGTGCGTTTTTGCTGCACAGAGGCGGCTGCGAGTCTTGGCTGCAACAAGATAGTGGTCCGAGTCGATGTTAGGAGCTCGGAGCGTACGCATGTCTAGAACACTGGAGACGTGTCTTCCGTCTATCGTAACGTGATCGATCTGGTAGACAGCCAGGTAGATCCGTAGACAGCCAGGTAGCTTAATATATTTTCTTGTGCTGGAATCTAGTACTCTAGATAACCATATTTCTCAACCCATTAGGGGATGTTTCTTCATGGTGGCTGAATTTACCGAATGTTTCGCCAAAGATACCTTCCTTGCCCACCCTGGCGTTAAAGTCGCCAAGCACGATTTTGACATCGTGGCGGGGGCAGCTCTCATTGGTGCGCTACAAGCATTCATAGAAGGCATCTTTAGTCACATCGTCCATCGCTAAAAACATTCTAGTTAAATAGTTGTATAACTGATCAATTGTAAAGTCCACAGTCTACCATAGTAACACACTTTTTTTGCAAAATTCGTTTCCTTTATTCAATCCTTCAAGGGTGATACAGGGAAAATAGTGGTACGTTTTGTTCGTTGCTTCAAAATAAGCCTCAGTTTCGATGATTACTTCTTCATTCGATGAAAATTTCTTTCCAGCAAACATTCTATTAAGATCTGAGTACAGGATAAATATTTCTCTTAATTTTATTCTCTAGGGTCCAGATCTGAAGAATATGGTGGAAAGCAATTTCAAGCTCAATTCATGGATTTCTACCATCGTTTTCACTGACTTGTAACACTGTGTTGCTCCTCCCTGGTAAAAAGTTTTTTTTCTACAAATGCGGTTTTTGGCGATTTCGTCCTTCAAACGTTTTAATAACGCTTTATAATAATCGCTATTGATGGTCTTTCATTTCTCAAGGTAGTCAATAAAAAATATCCCATTCGTGTCCCATAATACAGACACATTACACATATTGCAAGCCGACTATTGCATTGTTTTTGGAGCGGGTTTATGTGTATGTAGTCCGGTCAGATTACTGTCGAATGGATTTTGGAGAGAATTGACGCAGCCATGTTTTATCCATTGCCATATTGTGATGCCAAAAGGTTTATTATACTTCAATATCTCCAATCACTGCTCCGAATCATCAACTCGTCGTTGTTTTTTCAAAAGTAAGCTCATGCATTGGGATCAACTTTACATAGAGTTTTCCAGCAATATGTTATAGTGTATATCAAAACATTCGGTTGTTACAGGCAACCATATTGCTTTTGTTGTAATCAGTGTTATAGTATCTACATATTTAGTTCATATTTTTAGAATGCCTGCTATCTCGAACATCTTTACTGCTTTAATTCTAAATTATTTTGCTACGAAAATGTCTCGCGACTTGCGCAAAAACAAAATTTTGAACTCAGACCGTCGACTAAGTATTCGTTTAATTGCCTCGATGTATAATTTATCTAAATTTTAAGTTCATGACATTGTGACGGAGTACTTGAATATGCGCATGATGTGCGCGAAGATGGTCCCAAAAGTATGCACTGACGATCAGAAATTGCAAAAGTGTGCCAAGGAAACCAAGGCCGGCATCACAGCACTTCCGCAGCTGCCTTACAGCCCAGATGTGGCCCAACGGATTTTTTTTTGTTTCCTTGGCAGAAAAGGCCGATGAAAGGCAAGCATTTTGAGGCGACAGAGGGGATCGGAGAATGCCTTCCGTGATGACTAATGCTGGGAAAGCGCGCTGGCAGCGCTGCATCGACGCAAAAAGCGCCTATTTTGAAAGCTTTTAAAGAATTGTAACTATTGGTTCAATAAATTGTTTTAAATCTACCCAGTCCTATTAATTTCCGGACAAACGGTGTATTCAGAAAATACTTCGGTAAGCAAATAATTTCACGTTTTGGGCCGATCGATAGGCCATCAATATGGCATAAAATCTAAAGTACATACGGACAATTCCGCTTCGATTCAGGTCTCGAAGCAAAACATTGCGCGTATTGTTGTCAAGTTGTTTCGAATGATAGTAAACATTCCCCATTAAATTTGAAACTTCTGTGTTTCTCTTTCAAAAAATAGGGAACCTCAAAATGGAACGCCCTTTATTTTTGGCAATAGAATCAAGATTTTCTATGAGAGTGGCATTATGAAATTAGCTCCAAATGGCATGAAGTTTTGGAACATAATAGGCAACGGATCGAATGAGAACCATCAACGCGTTCTTAAGCACCTTTATTATACCCTGAACAGGGTATATTAAGTTTGTCACAAAATTTGTAACACCCAGAAGGAACTTAGTCCCTCAGTTTTTAAGATATCGTTTTGAAATTTGAGAAACGTCATTTTCGCTTCAAGAAACTGCTCATTTGTCAGAACTGCCGATATCGGACCACTATAACATATAGCTGCCATACAAACTGAACAATCGGAATCAAGTTCTTGTATGGAAAACTTTCACATTTGACAAGATATATTCACGAAATTTGGTATAGATTATTTTTTAAGGCAACAATGTAATCTCCGAAGAAATTGTTCAGATCGGCTAACTATAGCATATAGCAGCCATACGAACCAAACGATCGGAATCAAGGGCTTGTATGGAAAACTTTCGCATTTGACTTGGTATCTTCACGAAATTTGACATGGATTACTGCTTAAGGTAACAGTATAAACTCCGAAAAAAATTTTCAGATCGGATTACTCTAGCATATAGCTTCCATACAAACTGAACACATAGTTACTAACAGAAATGTACCTGTGAATGGTATTTAGCTTCTGTGCAA
This sequence comes from Bactrocera neohumeralis, assembly GCF_024586455.1. NCBI lineage: Eukaryota > Metazoa > Arthropoda > Insecta > Diptera > Tephritidae > Bactrocera > Bactrocera neohumeralis. The sequence goes on along the minus strand of NC_065920.1, from coordinate 58,555,476 downwards.
CCGAAGTTAACGTTTTTTCTTGTTGCTACTGCAGCTTATTGCACAAAGTTGTGAGATTTAATAGCGCTATTCAATGAGTTGTTATTGTTGTTACTTTTTAACAAAAAACGCCAGCTTATTTTGAATTTTTATGAAATTTTATGAGTTGTTTGATAAGTGAATTTTTCAAATTGAAAGTGCAAATGCAAGACTGCGACAATATCTCACTGCATGAACAACGCGGCCGCATGTAATGATATATGTGGATTTCGATGCTGATGATGCTGCTACTGCAGCTACCGTTACCATTACCGCCATTGTTTGCGCAGCATAATTGAAAGGTAAACAACACGTTGAAGTGGCGGCAAATGCAACTGCAACTTCAACAGCAGACGCAGCAACAATATGTTGTTCTCCGTTGAATATATGTGTGTGTGAATATGTTACAAAGTACATTTCTATGTATATGTGCATATGTATATGCATACAGTACTAACAGCAATCATAGCAAACAGTAGAAAAGCGACAGCTCATACGCCCTTGCTGTTATTATTGCTTTGTTGGTAGCAATACTAATAGTATACTTGTATATGTATTTATGCAATAGTTGCATATATGTACATATTGATATATATGGTGTATATATAAGTGTATCAGATCTCGCTGCATTGTTGACAGCCTGGTTGACAAACCGCAATATAGCAAACAAACCAAGAGTGATGGATAGTCTATGACAGCGGCATTGCAGCAAAATGCTAACACAGCTCTGTTGCTGTTGCTGCTGTGGCTGCTGCAGCAATATGTTATAGTGTATTGTTGTGGCCTTGAAAATGTGAAAAACTAAATTATTCATACAGCACTTTCGCTATTTACTTAGATTGTTTGCTTCGGTTGTTGTAGGCAACAGGGTAGCTATTTGCTTTTGTTGTTGTTTTTTGTGGATATCGTTGCCATAAGTAATACTATACACTAGGAGTACACTAGAGTTAGCAATATACTGAGCTCATAACCTTTAAATTTTTAAATAATCTTTAGCTTAACCATAATCTCCCCGTACTTTTCGACTACGTAGGAAAGAGTTAAAAGGTTTAATGCCAGTACATATTTCTGGAAAAGTTTTTTTTTATCCAAAAGTCCAAAGTCAATGTCGGCTACCTTCTTGAATATATTCATTTTATCTGCATATTATTTGACTCTGAAAATTAAAGCAGCTCTCTGTAATGGTATGAATTGATGCGGTTGATCGGTCAACGTCCGGTGTATTTAACGTGGGTACCTGCTGACCACAGCCTTACCCCACGGGGCTCTAAAGTACAACGGACACTCAAGCCCCTTCTTAACCTGAATGCAGCAACACGGTGTATGACAATCAGGTCAAGAGGGGGTGCACCTAACAGAACCTGCAAAGCATCCGTTGAGACAATGCGACATACAAGCAAACAGGCAAGCATCACACAGCACTGTATTGAGAGGAGTTTTTGGGTTCCCATGACTGTCGCTTCTTCCCACCATACAGCGGCTCTATAAGTGGCACAGGCCACAAACAAGTCACGATATCTGGTCCGAACAGCACAATGTCCCAGATCCCAATCACTCCGCAAATTATTTTCTTTTCCTTTATATTCGCCAAGTGCGGAGTGAAACACATTTTTTCTCTCATGGTCAGCCCTAAGGATATGACTTGCTTCACAGACCTGTTGCTGACCCTGTTCACCCGAACAATGGGTGAACGAACAAGAGACGATCAGCCTTTAAGTAGCATTGTCACCGCTTTTTCCACCGATATGTCCAGCCTCACACCTAAACCCCAAGTATTTACAATCGTTACGAGATGTCCTCCCGCCCGCTTTAGCTCAAACCGCGAGCGGCCTTCGACCAGAAGAAGAAGATCGTCCGCATACGCAAAACAGGTATAGAGTGACTCGACCTGCACAAGCAGAGAGTCCATCATTAGGTTCGAAATATATGACATTATGAAACAGAGGGAAGCGTTTAGATCTCATCGCGCCAAAGGCGTACCCCAACTCCCTATCATCTAAAAGGGGGACAGGTAACTCTTCTCAGTTTTGAATTTTTTCCTCGAAATAGTACAGATGATTGAGTAGTTTTCGTTGTCCTCAAGTAGCGTTGTGTGATTGACTGTGTCATAGGCTTTTGACAAGTTCAACGCTACGAAGAGCGTTTTCTCGCAAGGTGGATCCTGTTTGAGAGCACGAACTGTCTGGGCGTTTATGACGCAAAGTGCTGTGCTAGTACTGTGCACATTTCGAAAGGGAACTATGAAAGCGTTGTCATATTGGAAAACGCCCTTCGCGAGTAAAAGTAAGTGCATGCTTACTTCTTCTTGACCCATATAAGATATTATTTGCGGTCCGTTTTTTTAAACTACACCATAAAGGTGTACAAATGGTATACAAATATGGTATATATAAAAGTAGGCACTCACATTTCTCTGTCATCACAAGCTCTTCAGACCCTTGTAGCATTTTTTCTACATCACCGCTGTCGATGCGTGCCAGCACACTCTTATTTGCCGCTCTAATCGCTTTTTAGCTGCAAGCTTCAAGTTTGCACATTAAAGTTTATGCCTTCGAGACACTACTTTCTTCCTGTCACTCGATTTGCAAACATCATCATTCTCAAAGTATACACATCAAATTTGTATAAGAAATGTGTGTGAACTCTCTCTTTACCGCGTTTAAGTTGCCACGCTTTCGCCAACATTTATCACCTCGCTGCATAGCCACCCACTTGACACAATGGCACATAAATGCAGTGCGAATCCAGAAAAGTCAATAAACTAACGACAACATAACACAAACAAATAGCAACAACAACAATAAAACGCAAACAACAACAGCGCAAGATGAAAAAGTGGCGCAACAAAAAGTCGAACCTGAGCCGTGCAAATGTCCTTTGCATGTCATATTCGATTTTATGCAAACAAAGGCTGGGCGCGAACGCATAAACCCTACAAGATTAGGAGGCGCCAGCGGCAATTCAAAGGCAAGGCATCGCACTTAACAACATGCATCGCATTCATCCGTCACATACATATGTACATTCACTACTTTCCTTACTACAAAGCTTGCTTCTCTGCTTTTTAACCCGTTTTCCTTAAAATCCAGCACTTTGCTGACTTTTTTCCTATCACTCTTCCATTTTTATTTATTATCGTGCTTCATTCTACCAGCTTTTCTCCTATTATCCTGCAGTAACTCTACTCACTCTTGCTTTATCGCCTTTCACGCTGTGCCATTGTGATTATAATTTGTTGTGATTTTTTCGCCTTCACAGCTATGCGCAACAGTCAGTTGTTGTTCCGTGTAAACTTTTTTTCAATTCGTTTCTATTCTGTGCTTTTGAGGTTATGTACGGTCGTTTGCTTGCTCTTCGTTTAGGCATCTGCATAAATCCATAAACATCACTTAGCACTTCTCGAATCGTTTATGGCATACTTTCTAATCAATATTGTCATACCTTTGTGGATAGTTTGCGCCTTTAAAGCGTTGGATTTTTCCATCAAATGTGTCTTACAGATGTTTTGGGGATTTTTAAGGCATTTTTTTGTTTATGTTCAAACTGTTCTTTAGAACAAGTACTTAAAATATCCTCAGGATTATTTTAAATGTGAAATCTGGCATAAAAATCGCAGTAGTTTTATGGACATTGCATGAAAAGACTTCCTAAAAAGATCGCACATGCTCAAAAAAGACTAACACTTTCGTGGCCATCCAGTATCCAAAGAAGAAATTTACTGTCGTTTTTGTTATCTGAATAAATTACACAATTTTTATTTGGTATCTGTGCCAAAACTTTCGAAGATAGGTCGCGTCCGTCATTTGTGTAGCTGTCAAAACTCTCTGTAGTCAGCCTCTCTTCTTTCTGCCTCAAAGAACAGTTATTTACCAAAGTATATACAGATCCTTCTAACCTTTATGCCTATCTTTTAGTTTGGTTGCAACTCAAGGATATTTTATTGAAGCATTGCCCTCCTGTCCTTCTTCTTTATTGGCGTAGACACCGCTTTCACGGTTTTAGCCGAGTTTATAACAGCGCGCCAATAATTCTTCCTATTTGTTGTTAGGCGCCGGGCTGTTGTTTCCTTTTTATTGGGGACGTGTTTTACATGGAGGGTCCCAGACACAGCGCACAACCTGAAGAGCGATGGTTCGTCTTCTCACTTTAGCTCGTATTCAAACGGTCGTTCTTTGGCAACCCACAGCATTCACGGTCTAAAACCGGAAGTCGTAAGCTGCTTGAACCATATATAAAAGAATCGTTTCTGGTCACTCCCAAGTGAATGGGGCACAGAGAACTTTGCTAACTTGCGTGAACTTCTATACGTGACTCGATCACTCATCAGTTACAAGCCGACTGCACAAAGAACAAAAAAATTTTGCTGATCACTTAGAAGGCAATTGATTTACCGGTAAAAAAGTGCGCAGCTTAAATATGGTAACCTAGATGTAGATAAAAGATAAAAATAAAAGAGAAGGTAGTGGAAGGAGGTACACACATGCCAAAATACCGCACTCCGAACTATTACAAGATGTAATTTGATATATCCTATCAAACATCTGCATAGGAAAGTTCGCTTGCATCCAGTTAAAGAACATAATAACTCCTCTTGGGAAGATTTTGTTGGAATGTCTTCGCAGAAACTATCTTTCTAGTCAGCTGTTTGGAACAAAATCAGAGTGACCCTTTCGTAATTTGCTTCTGGATACTATAAAAAGTTAAAATCGTTCATATATGGAATCAATTCCAACTTATTAAGCCCATGTCCTACATGCAATAAATCCTCGCATGACACTAACCACCTCTTTGAAACAGTCCGCTTCCTGGAATTACTTTTAAGAAATTCGATGACAGTTGATCTTGCTCTTCTCTCCCTAATGGGTGGAAATGACCCGCTACTACAAAAATTACGAGTCATCAGCTGTTCGAAGTCTTTGCTTTGTTTGATTAGCGGTTATTACAACTCTCTTTGTTTTAGAATTCAACTCTTAGACTTAGAGTTTTAATAATTCGTAAACCGCATCTTTGAGACGAAGAGACGTAATCCTTACTATTTCTACCGGCTTGGCTGTAGTTTGATCAGATACATATACTTCGCATTATGAGTCAAAGGTCGTTTTCAACTTGCAAATACTGCTAACGTTGTGCTTCAACAATTGGTCTAAACGCATGCAAAAGTGATAGATCTTAATGGAGAATATTTTGAAAAACAATAAAGTGATTTTTGATGATTAAAATTTGTTTTTGTTCTCGAGTCCCGAAATATAAAAGACAACTTACTTAGAACAACCACCGACAAACTTGAAACTTTTATTACGTATTGGGATTTAAGGAACTTTGTTACTAAGAAACTGGCCAATATTGTGGTTATAATTGCAATTCTGGGTTCAATTTTTTTACCGACCCCAATAAGTTGTTTACAGTAGTTGCCGACCTCTGGCAGGCTACGTCAAACGATCTATTGTAGTTTTGCTATGAAAAGATTTATCTTGAAATCCATTAACTATTATGTTAATACCATTGCTAAAGTCTCCTCACACAATTGGCTCTTCTCTGAACCACCATATGCTGTTGTTGAAGTCCATCAGTACGAAAATCAATTCATGCCATGTTTGCCTACTTGTTGAGCAAGTCAGGTATTGATTCCACCAAGGCTCGGTTATGCATATAGCATATTTGTCGACTATGTAGATATCTGTAAGTAGTCAGAGGCATATAAATTCACTATTTTCTGTAGTTTAATTGTAGGGTAGTGCCTGTTCCGGCTAGTTCATCTGCTTCACAGTTCCCTGGAACCAATTGCAGGTTTATCGTGAAGTAGGGTGTTAGAGCCACTAAAAACTCAAGACATTATTTTACTAATTTAGATGAAACCCTAAGGGACTTTAGTGATATCAAAGCCGCTTGGCTATCTGCATATCTCAAATAATAAGATTTTCTTTGCTTACTATGATCCTCGCTTGTAATATACTGCAGTGGTCTAGTAAACGGAAGGTGATTTTGCTATCTAATTTTGATGAAAAGATACTACCTATCACCCGCTTATCTAGTTTCGGCCCATCTACATAGATGCTAACCCCACGTCTCTGTTTACCTCAACCGTTTCCAACTCTTCCGTGGATAAGAGAGAATATAAATATTGTGGATGGAAGAATATAATATAAATCGATTACTCATGGGGATTATATGTATATTTATTATCTCTTCTACAAAAATATTAGATATAGTCCTGATATCTGACTTAAGATTTTGTCTATAAAATATTAAGAGATCTCAAAGAGATCAAAAGTGTTCTATAGCCTTTAGTACGGTTAAAAATGAAATTTCTACAAAAAAAAATATTTCGATATATTTTTCATTCTTGCGACAGTGCTACTATTGTCAATTATGCGCCATATTTCTCTTTAAGCTATTTTCTGATAAATTTATATTTCTATAATATTTAGAGTTAAAAACTGCTTTCTGAAAACTCCAAAGTGGCAACCTACAGCAGCAATTATCCTTTAATTACGCATGGAGTTGTAGCTGCACCAGCTAAAAAGTACTTTTTCCTATCATTACTTCAATAGCTTCCATTTTTCATCATCCTTACCACAACTACGACTTAATTCCAGCTCATACGCATACTTACTTTCGCACACACATACACACGCGATTCGCATTCAGCTGCGTTCAACAGCTCAGCTTTGCTTCACCTCAATCGCAGTCAATACCGGATTTTTTCCACGCAATGAACTCGACGCGGTATTAGAATATTTTAAGAAACCCCTGAGAGTATGCTTATGAAAATGTAAGTGGAGCGAAAGAGTCATACACGCAAACACACACGCACACACGATATTTACAAAAACACAGAAATGAAATTCAACTATATCTGCGGCAATTGCAAAGACGCAAAACGCGGCTCAACTAACCTATATTTGTTGGTTGTAGCATAGCATATATCATATTTTATTTTTTAAGTGTTAGACTTGTGGAAATATGTTTCAAATGTATGTGTGTGTGTGTGTGGTTGCCGCATTTAAGTGTTTGTGTATGCGTGCAGATAAGCATGTGTGCCCCAATTCTTCCAGTAAATATAAAATGTAAGCTGTCAGCGGCACTCACATCTGCTTATGTATTAGATATGCATACATATATTAGGGTGGTACTTATTTGTGTAAATTTTTTTTAGAGAAAATTGGTAAAATTGAAGCATCAAGTCGATAGTGTACTACTATGATAAATAAATATGAAAACCTGTTTTTCGTATATACATATTAGGGTGACGCTTAAATTTAAGAAAAATTTGTATAAACAATTTCGAAAGATCAGACATTGTATCGATGGTATACCACTATATAAGTATTTGATAAATATGTTTATCATTATGTTTCTAATTATGTATATTAGGGTAGGTCTTAAATTTACGAAAAAAAATTTAAAATGTTTTATATAGTTCAAAAGTCGTCTTAATAGTATGAAATCATATCAGTATTTCATAAATATGAATTCCAAAATATATATGTTTTCAAACTATGTATGTGTATGCATATGTATATATAGTATAGATTAGGGTAGTGCTGAAATGAAAAAAAAATTAAAATATTTCGAAAGATTAAAAATCGTGTTAACAGTGTACAACCATATCACTATTTGATAAATATGGATTCCCAAATATGTTTCGAAACGATGTATCTTAAGGTGGTTCCTAAATTTACTAAAAAATTATACAAACAATTTCAATAAAAGCAAAAACCAAATTGATAGTTTACTACTATACAAGTATAGTAAAAATAAATATGTGTACCAAAACCTGCCTTCTATTTATGTATATTAGGGTGGTGCAAAAATATGTGAAAATGTGCCAACTGTCATCGAAATTTATGTGAAAAAGCAATTATACGAAATAAATAAATAATAATATATAAATATTTGGACCAATCAATTTTTTTTTTCAAACAATGCATAATAGGGTGGTTCTTGACTGTACGAAAAAGTATTCCATAAATGTCCAAAATGTCCAATGTGCCTATATTAATGCGTATAGGATAGTCTCTGTTATATAGAAATTTCACCTGAAACTTTTCTCCAACTATTTACATAGATTAGGGTAGTTCATTAATGTATGAAAATTTGCAGCAATAAATTTTCAAAACTTAAACCCGTCATCGGTATCAGCGAAACCAATGCATAATCACAATACAAACATTTTGCTAACGTTACAGTTTTTCTAACAATTTACATAAGGGCAGTCAATAATTGTAAAAAAAAAGTTTTCTAAAAAACTTCCATGATGTCGATAATTGCTGATATATGCAAATATTCACGATATAAGTTAGTGCGGATACATTTCTTTTTAATCTCAACCGGATAACGGTAAATAACACACACCCTAACCCAAACCGATCAAAATAAATGTTTATATGTGATAATTATGCTTACAGTAACATCTTTTAATTATGTAATTTTAAAAATTAATGCAATTAATTTCAATTACAACCGCCCTAATGCATATAAAATATCTTTATTCGCTTTGCTCATCACACAAAACGCTGCCAAATCAGTCTCAGTAACACTGGAGTCAAACGAGCAAACTGACTGACAGACAGACTGACAGACGCTGCCAGACTTCCAGCTGCGGCTGCGGCTGCACAACTGCTGCGTTGCAATCGTTTGACTGAACAGCGGCAACCGACATGCCATGGGCGAGGGCACGACTGACAGGGGGCGGTGCGCTGAGCATTTATGCGTCGCGGCATATTTGCTCCACATCTTACAGCTTAGCGCCGACAACGCGGAATAAAATGTGGAGCAACAGTTATGCTTGGCACACACACACTCACACACGCTGTGATGCTTCAAAATCCATACACCCATACTTCATGCGATGATTTTAGGATTTTCCCCATCCGTTCTATTTTCTTTCAAAAACTCATTCAACTCACTCGAGCACTTTCATACGTTCGTTGGCTTACAGTTATGTTGTTTTCTTTTTTTCAGTTCTTCTTTCGTTTTTCATTTCTTGTCGACATGTTTGTCTGCATTTTAAGCGGATTAAATTGTTCTATACTTACTTATATTGTCTCAAACGTATTAATATATATATGTATGCATATATGTATGTATGTATGTGTGCCTGCCAGTATGTGGCATGTTTACAAATAAGTCTGTGCTTAACTCTCTTGCCTTTGTTTGGCATCTTAATTCTGTTTTGTCTCTTCCTCCCAATTTTATTTCACTTATTATTATTATTTTTGTTTTTTTCTTTCTTTGTTTTGAAGTGGCACAGCATTGGGACAAAAGCATAGAATTTATTTTAAAATAATATCCGCTCAAAAACACAGAATTGATTTAATATTTTGTAGCTTTCACTGCGCCGCATTTGTGGAACGCCAACAGCGCTCAGCCAGCGCGATACTTCAAAGTGTTCTTCATGCCATCTTTCTCGTAGCACCCCAGCATTTGTCTCGTCTCATTGTTTTTGTTCAATTTCAGAGTAAGCAGTTGTCATACTGTGCGTATTGAAAGCCAACGTATATTTGTTGTTACTAATTATACGTTTAAGCGCCTGAAAATATGCTTTAATATCTTTTCAAGCGATTTTGTTCAACTAATTGGTCTGACGGCGTATTCAACTTTGGTTTTCAACCTTTAAATAGCAGGATAAAATCTGAGCTTATTAAATTTTGAAAAGGCATAAAAGGAATCAGTTATAATACGCAAACCATAGCAGCTACCAACTGGGCTATGTTAAAGCTTTTCATAATATTCAGAAGCTATGAAAATATTACCAATTAATTAAACTGTATGAATATTATTCTAAATCTGCATTTATATTTCATGAATTTCAAACGATGAACAATATTTCATTAAGTTGCTTTTCTGGAAATTAAACATCATTGCTTAATCTGATACTTTTTACTCGTAAATCGACATAACTGCTACTTATTAGGTCATTGCACATTTATTTAAGAAAAACATAAACAAAATAATATTATTCAAAGTACAGTTCATCTGAAGCTTTCATTTTATTTTCCCATTTTTCTGGTGATTAGTGGTTCTCCCCAAAAGAACTGGGCCGACCAGAATTATTCAAAGTACTGTTCATCTAAAGCTTTCATTTAATTTTCTCATTTTTCTGATAATTAGTGGTTCTCGCCCCAAAAGAACTGGGTCGACCAGAATGAATCAACCAATCATACCCCATTAGGATGTTAACCTTATTCCAGTGGGATCGCATTGACTCGAACAAATAGTAATCTGAAGAGGCAAGGCTTAGGATATAAAGGGGATGAGGCAAAACTTCCCTATCGAGGTTTTCCAAATCGGTTTTAACTGGTCTAGCAAAGTGAAGCCGGGCCTCATTATGATCAAAAATATTGCTTCGTGTCACGTCGTAAATTCCGTGCATTTTTCGGCAATCACGTTTCTCATAAATGATTTCGCCCGGATTTAGAAACTGTTGTTGTAGCGACGGAAAACATTCTTGAAGTAATTTTGAGGCATTGTGTCGACAATCCTTGGCTGGATAAAAAATCCGGGTCCGTTCTGGTTACTAAAACCAGACTGGTTGCTTGAATGACTCCCAACAGTTGTGCGAGCTTTTCTTGTATTTGGCAACAATTTTTATGGAGCAATGCTTCCAGTTCCTCATCTTCAAACGGTTTTGTGCGCCCAGGACGTTCCTTGTCTTCCACGCCAAAATCATCTCTTTTGTATCGTACAAACTATTTTTGACACATTCACTCAGCTAGAGCACCCCATAAACTACCGTTAAAATATGATGTATTTTGACTGAGGCTTTCTTCAAATTTAAGTGGTAAAGTGGAATCCGCTCAAAAGCAATTTTTCATGCACGTAAATATATATACATACATACATACTTGTATGCAGGTATTTTAGTAAGTGAAGAGATGATTGTTGTTTTTGCTTCAAGCAAATGACTACTGAAAAATCGCCCTATATATAGGCCCAATAAAATATCAGTAAATTTTATGCGCAGCTGCTATTCTTCATATATTTATAAAATAAATATAGCTTTCTTCATATTTTGGAGCTTATTAGAACTTTAGGGTAGTGATAACCACAATACTTATCTTTTTCTAATTTTGAGCTTACATCTTTCTATTACTATACACAGGGTCCAGGAAATATATTTATCACTTCTCCTAAGCGAGCAGAATGACTTTTATTCTTAGTCGATGAATAGGTTTAGGTACTCTGATAATGATGATGATGGCATTGAATAAAGAATCCATGATAATTGAGGGTGATACATACGTATACTGGATAAGAAATTTCCTCGGAAATTGATAAATTTTAAGCATCTAGAACAGAGTATGAAGATGACAAACGATTTAGCAGATGCTGAACTCACATGCCGACTGTTATTCTCGAACAATTTGCAATCAATCAATTAGACCCTTTCAGTCACAACAACCTCTCGATCGATTATCGTTCCATATTTTGGCTAAAACCAGTTTACCAAGAACTTTTTTGAGTTCGTTTTATTATTATGAAATTAAAATATATTGAATTTGAAAAAATCATATCTCCTCTCTGTAGCAACTTAAGAGTAAACTCTCTTTACAATTCAGCATACTATCTCAACAACTTTGACTGACAACACATAGAACATACCTTTTCAAGCATTTTTATACAAATATCGGGTGATTTTTTAAGAGCTTGATAACTTTTTTAAAAAAAAAACGCATAAAATTTGCAAAATCTCATCGGTTCTTTATTTGAAACGTTAGATTGGTTCATGACATTTACTTTTTGAAGATAATTTCATTTAAATGTTGACCGCGGCTGCGTCTTAGGTGGTCCATTCGGAAAGTCCATATTTTGGGCAACTTTTTCGAGCATTTCGGCCGGAATAGCCCGAATTTCTTCGGAAATGTTGTCTTCCAAAGCTGGAATAGTTGCTGGCTTATTTCTGTAGACTTTAGACTTGACGTAGCCCCACAAAAAATAGTCTAAAGGCGTTAAATCGCATGATCTTGGTGGCCAACTTACGGGTCCATTTCTTGAGATGAATTGTTCTCCGAAGTTTTCCCTCAAAATGGCCATAGAATCGCGAGCTGTGTGGCATGTAGCGCCATCTTGTTGAAACCACATGTCAACCAAGTTCAGTTCTTCCATTTTTGGCAACAAAAAGTTTGTTAGCATCGAACGATAGCGATCGCCATTCACCGTAACGTTGCGTCCAACAGCATCTTTGAAAAAATACGGTCCAATGATTCCACCAGCGTACAAACCACACCAAACAGTGCATTTTTCGGGATGCATGGGCAGTTCTTGAACGGCTTCTGGTTGCTCTTCACCCCAAATGCGGCAATTTTGCTTATTTACGTAGCCATTCAACCAGAAATGAGCCTCATCGCTGAACAAAATTTGTCGATAAAAAAGCGGATTTTCTGCCAACTTTTCTAGGGCCCATTCACTGAAAATTTCTTGATTGGACTTTCCGAATGGACCACCTAAGACGCAGCCGCGGTCAACATTTAAATGAAATTATCTTCAAAAAGTAAATGTCATGAACCAATCTAACGTTTCAAATAAAGAACCGATGAGATTTTGCAAATTTTATGCGTTTTTTTTTAAAAAAAAGTTATCAAGCTCTTAAAAAATCACCCGATATTTATTATCGCCTTCAAATTAAGGCCAAGAGCCAATCGAAGAATGCCAACCATTAATTTTCACTAACTTTTTGTAAGTTTCGGCTGGCATGGTCTTCAGTGCCTTCAGCGAATCCATATATTTTCGGCTTATTTTTGTATCCAGAAGAATTTGTGAGATCCCCTGCTTTTCTCTCGAATGCTAAAAAGGCGATTTTTTTGCACTGCTCCTATAACTTTTTCGATGTTATTATTGCTAAAAGTGGTAGATGGACAACTCGCATGAGGCAAGATTTTGCTGAATTCACGTCTTTCACTCAGTGCTTTTGCCACTCAAGTACATGTATTCGTGATAAAGTAGACTCGCCAAAACAGTTCTGCAACATTTTCAACAATTGAAGTCCCCTGATTCCATTGAAACACACAAAATTTCAAGAAAAATCTTTATTTAATGTTTTTCTATGGTAAAGATCACCAGACAAGCTTTTCGCTTCGGAAACAAATAGTCACCAAACACATATTAATTGATACGAACATAAAAAAAGGTTGTACCAAAAAATAGCAAAAATTTAAGGATTCGGTGGGCACGCTTAGTTCAAATGAATCAGAATCTTCGTCGGTTTAAATTTGATAAATTTAAGTTGCCTGATTTCTATCAAAACTCCTTAGATGATATAATATCAAATAGGTAAAGCAGAATGTATATACTGAGCGCAAAAAATAAGGTGACATTGTATTTATTTTGAAAATTCTTTATTTATTCTTCCAAATCAATTTCATCCCCTTCAAAGTAATTCCCTCCCGATGCAATGCACTTATGCCAACGGATTTTCCAATCTTCGAAACACTGGTTGTAGTCACTTTCCGGGATGGCCTATAAAAACGGTGTCCCCGGAGCGGTCTTTTGAGCTCGGTGAACGGCCAGAAGTCGCATGGCGCCAGATCAGGTGAATACGGTGGTTGCGGAACGATATGGGTTGAGTTTTTGGCGAAATGATCACGAATTAGGAGGGCAGTATGGGATGGTGCATTATCGTGGTGTAAAAACCAAGAATTGTCTTTCCACAATTCCGGCCTTTTCCTTTCGATATGCCAACTTCATCAGCAAGGTCTCTAATTGTTAATCGACGGTTTTTCAACACCAAATCTTTGATTTGTTGAACGTGAGCTTCGACGGTTGAGGTTGATGGTCGCCCTGGACGCTCTTCGTCTTCGACACGTTCACGGCGGGCTTGGAACTCACTATACCACTTGTAAATATTTTTTTTAGACATAGCCTCATAGTCATGTATATGTACAATGTATATTCAGTAACAATTCTGTTGAACAAAAGGACAACTGTTTTAAAAAGAGTTATATGTATATGAATCATTGGTACTTAATATGCAGAACTAATTTCATCCTCCTGTAAAAACCACACACTTGGGAGTTTAACATTCGTCACATGAGTACTCACATCTTTGTTTCTTTCTGCATCTACCACACGCTTAGACATCCAATATTCAATATTCAAATAATTAAGGAATCAATTTGGAACTGAAAATTTTATTTAAGAGGTCTAGATGGACTTAACTCTGTAAAACTCCAGCTTTAACTACATTCGGTTTATGCAACAGCGTTATCTTACATCCAGCTACATGCATTAGGCATTCCATTGCCAGTCTGTGAAGGCGCAATATATAATCCGTTAAAATTACTAACTAGTCTATATTTTATTTTCTGCCAGCAACTTTGACTAAAGATCTCTTTGATTACTTAAGAGTTCAGATCCCTTCTCAAACTGAGAATATGCGACTGTTGTACAAGACCCTAATATACATATGTATGTACATATATAATATTCTAAAAACAAAAAATGGACTTAACCGCAAATTTACACCATTTATGCTGTTTATATGTCGGAGTAAACCTCGTTTTTGATTCTCGCTTCGCGTTTAAAACAAGTGTACCTATAAAGAAAGGAAAAAAGCTTAAAATTAAATTATGGCGCATACATACATATACTGCTACATTTGTTGCAATATTTTACTCGCGCATTAAAACACAAAATTTGACATCTTAAGCAGCTGTGCGTTAAACAAACGAGCTATGTCTGCCATCTGAACCCTTTAAGTGCGCGAAATGTGTAAAAGAATTGATACTTAGCGCCGAAACGTAAAGGGTAAAGAAGCCATTGATGCCAAATGGCGCCACAAAATTTTCAATAACGTCAGGATGCGGGCTGAAAGCAGCCACCAATGCCAATGAAAGGAGCACCTCGTTGGCTTGCCACACGCGCACAGTCACACACATACACACACGCGTATAGAGAATCAATAAAAACATGCACCAATACGCACACACACATACATACATATACAATATGAAAACCCTAAGCATACAAACTGAAAATTTTAATTAAAAAATCCCGCCAGCATTTAACTGACGACGGCAGCTACTCGTATTGTAAATTTTTCGTTTATTATTTTCACGTATTTCTTTTTTATTTGCACGCGTAGGTGCTGTATGCATAAAAATAGCAGAAGTGGAAGATGAAAAGTGGCTTGAAATTAAAACAATGCCAACAAAGCCAACAATAACAATAAAAGCTTACTTACCGCCATGTGTAAGTGGCACGGAAAATGTTAGCAGGAAATTTTGGCCTTCTAAGCCTCCTATAGGAAGTTGCTGGTTAAAGTCTCTCGAAAGCGTTAAAGCTAGTAGGGGAGTGGCTGAAGCAGGTTGAATGAACGGAAAATATTAAACAATTAAAGGGTAAATGATGACTCTACGCCGCACAATGTGCGCAGAGAGTTCGTAGACGAGCTGGAGATGACGTTAAAGTGTAGAAAAGTTGGCTTTATTGGTGTGCGTAAAAATTAAAAAGAAAATTTATGTAAGCGGTTTATTAATTTTTTGTCGTTAGGAAAGCTCTTTAGTAAAAAATAAAATGAGTTAAAAATTATAAGAATGTATACGACTTTGATTTTAAGATAATTTTATGTAGAAAAATCTTCCTCTCGGTCCGACATCTTTTGCGGCGGTTCTCCTGGAGATCGGATACGGGATCTGCAAAAACCAGAACTTTTCAAAACAAAACCATATCGTCACCTAAAATGCAAAATGAATGAAGTTTACAGTCGAAGGAAAAACGATATAACTGAAACCACACATGACAAAGTTTGAGTTTTGGTTATAAAATGGTTATATAGTGGTTATATATTGGTTATATATGAGTTATATCTGACAGCGGAAGCTGAAAATTGTCTGCATATATATGTAAGATGTAGTGAATCGTTAGCAATAAAAAACTCAATTTCAATTTATTTGATGACACGTTGTTTTGCCTTTAAGGTGACGATATGGATGTTTATGTTTTTATTTAAAAATTAAAATAAATATTTCTTTCAAAAAAATTACTCAAAAAAGGCAGTTTTTCTGACTTACAAGTGGTTATAACCCATTAAGTGATGAATTATCGCAATTTATTATAATAAGCTCTTGTTATATGAAATCATCTCTCAGATTTTAATATTACCGTAGTGCAGTCGTGGTATAAAAAATTAAATCAATTGAGGCCTATCATGTGATGAAATAGGATTTTGTAAGCACAAATTATTAATAATATTGTGATATTATATTAAGAAGTCATAATATTGGATGATTTAGTATGTGTGATTTGAGTCCAATACACCCTAGGTCGCGGTGCGAACTTCAATTTATTTTTATTCTATGGCGGAATAATGTGGCGTGACTATGTGTTATAATTTTGAACTGATGTGATATACATATTATGATCTGATTTTAATATGATGGTGTGCTGATATAAGGAGCATAATGTTAAGTGACGAGATTAATGTGATATTATTATGTGTAAAATGATATGATTTTATCATATTAAGATACGAATTATATGAGGTTATGATGAAAAAGATGATGTTGCGTTATGTTATAAGCATGATGTCATGTAATGCGATTATTGTAATATTATTATATTATGTGATGTCATAACATATATATGTGATATGCTTTGATTTTTTAGTAATATGATGTGATTGTCGTTAAAAATACGTGTGATATAATTTTGACATGATGTGATACAGATATTATGATCTTATTTAATTATATGATGATGTAAGGTGATGCTATGTTATTTTATAAGCATGATGTCATTTGATGAGATGATTGTCACATGACATTATGCGGCGATGAATGTGCGATATTATTTGACTCCATTTTATGGAGTTATCATGAATAAGGAATGATTATTCTGATGTTAAGGTGTAATGTCATAACACACCTGATAGGATTTGATGAGATAGAAATACTGACCCTGTGCGGAACAAATATGATGTGAGTGTCATTTAATGTGTGATTTGACGGGATTTGAGATGATAAATTATGATCTGAATATGGGATGGTACGTAAAAGTATATGAGATAGGATGTGATGTAGAAATACCCTTGCTTTGATTTAATAAGATAATATATGGAACTTCATGGTATAATTGATGTGACGCTGTTGTTAACTCGGCTATAATCGCCTAAGCGGTGTCTACGCCAATTAAGAAGAAGATATGATATTATTTGAATGATATTATATAAAGTGATGTCATATGATTTGTTTTTATATTGTGGTGTCATGGGATTTCATTCGAAATGGCGTCACATATTATGATTTCGATTTAATATAATTTGATATTATTTATAATGTTTTGAATATGGGGCATGATATTGTGTAACTTGATGTTTTGTATGAGTTATGATGATTTGTACTATGTTATATAAGGTCACGTGATATCATATGATTTAGATAATGTGATGTGATATCATGTGACAAATTAATCCCTAAGCTGATGTATTATGTTTAATATGATGCGTTGAAATAGCAAGAGATATCTAATGTGATGAGCATGTGATATCATGATATGCGACATTTGATGTTATGAAATACTATGCGAGATGAGACGTTATTTATTGGTGGTTTTGATATGCATAATGTATCAAAATGTGCACGTGATGTTATATTATTTGCTAAACGAGGTTATACAAAGCGACAGAATGTGATGTATAATCATATGTGATGTAATAACTTAAGAAGGTGATGAGAAATGTCGTGACTAAATACGATATGAAATTTGCTAAGCAAATGCATTTAAGTATTACGTGATGTGAGGAATCAAGGATGGCATATATACATATATTTATATATATTTTTTTTCAATATTTCTTTATTTGTTGGACCTGCTTTTTTTTGTCATATATGGCAATGTTATAATGATATAGGGAAGATGGGAATGATAATGTGATGTGATCTTATAAGGTTTCAAATACATATATAAGTTAAAAAAATGTTCATTTTGGTTTTTGTAAAAAATATTTTGGGGAGCTATGTTTCTTTATTGAATTAAGTGTTGCAGTCTCAGCAATTTGGTTGGTGGCGTATTACGAGTATATTACTTTGTATCTTATGATGTTAATGCTTTATATGATACTTTTTAAATGTGTGGAGTGCTACCACATGTTGTAAGGAGATATGACATGATTTAATGAATACTTAATGATTATATCATTAGGTATTTTTTATTTGAACAATTTAATATGGAACTAGACTGTGGTATCTGATGCTACGTACTACTTTTCTTCCAAAATTTATAATTTTTGGAAAGAAAATGTCTTTGAAGTACATATTTATAAATGAATGCAGACAAGATGCATAACACTATTATTACGAAAATTACTAGATATTTTGTTAAAAACATAGTATTAGAACAAAACGAGCCCTTATCACAGCTTATCAAGCTAAGAACAGCACAGTTACTATCTTTACGTCATTCCTTTAAATTAAAGATGAATCAGAAATTCATTTCAGATGTATAAGTATGTAAATATTGATGTATTTTTAGAGGTAGTAAAGCACAGAAAAGTCACAAAACCACTCAAATTTTGTTTTTACTAGTTGTATAGACATAAGAACACCATTATGATACTCTACTTAGGCTCCATCTTCTCAATAGAACTCATCATATTATGCTAAAGTTGGTTTTCCAACAAGACAGTTGTTGCTGGTTTATGGAGGAAAGCCATTAGGTAAAGGTTTGCTTATAAAAATTGGTCTAATAAACCACGTGACGTAAGTGGATAATTGACTACCTTATTTCTTAATATAAGTCAGTCACCAAAAGTTCGATTAAAGCAATGATTTCACGCTCTAAATGACTCGTTACGCTACTCTGCTAGGACTATAGTGCTTACTTTTTTCGATTTCCAGGGGTAAAAAAGTCGCTTCTACGTAAGCTTTATATGCAAATTACCCAAAGTATACTTTTTGTCAAACTTTGACAGCTAGTTTCATATCCATCCCTGTAGGAAATGATATGAATTCTAAAAATTACAAAATGTATACCAACCATAAATAAACCTTGACTGTTACTTTGACAACCATATCCAGGAAATTCTATGACTCTAAAAAGTTTTCAAAAAAAAAAAAAAAAACATATAAAAATTTGGCTTACATATATGTGACCTGGTCTACGGAAAGGGGGCTTAGGTGTCAAAAAATCAATTTTCACTTTTTAGTTGATTCGGATGGAAGATGAGATGCTTTTTCACGTGATAGAATCCAAAAAGTCATAACTTGTTTGAAAGCCTCTGGAAAGGAGAACAATTAATGAGATAACGAGAAACTGACGAAACGAGTTGTCTATTTTTAACAGATGTTTCCCAGAAAACTAGTTTTCGCACGTTAGCTCCCTTTTCGTAGACCAGGTCACATATGTAGATCACTACCTTAATAGAATCATTTACCATATACATGATGGGTAGATATTAATAGAAAAGACAAAACTGTGTCCCTGCAAATAACTTAACTGTAGTCATTTATATTTTGCATAACCGGAGTTTAGGATTTCTAGACAACACTTTGATCCTTAATGTCAACTTTTTGTCACACTTTGACAGCTAATTTGACTGCTATCCCTGTAGGAAATTCTAAAACTTACGAAATGTATATTTGCCATAATTGTCAACATTTTATCACAACTTGACTAGGAAATTCAATGATTCTAAAAAGTGCTCTAAAAACCTTATAAAATTGGGTTCATCTACTATAAATACTACCAGGCTGGAATCATCCACCATATATATGAGATAGATATTAACAGAGGAGACAAAACTGTGTCTCCAAAAATAACGTAACTGTAGTAATTTTCATTTGATTCGATAACCAGAATATAAGATTTTTAGATATCATTAGTTGATTAGTGAGCATTGTATGATAACTACCCAAGTCTACTGATCACAAGTGTCAACTTTTTGTCATACCTTGACAGCTACCCCTCTAGGAAATTCTTGTGTCTATAAATGTCAACATTTTGTCATTTCTTGACAGCTACTTCCACAGCCGCCTTTAGACATCGCTTCGAAGTGGGGCTTGTATGATAAGTATCCAAGTCTAGTGATGACAAGTGTCAACAATTTGTCATAACTTGCCTACTATTTCCACAGCCATCTCACTAGGAAATTTTATGACTCTAGTTCGGATACTTTGAGATTATTTCACTTTTCCTTAATCTTCTTTTATAATACTATTGTACTTAACTCCACTAAATTTCGATCAATTTGAGTGAAAGTAGTTTAACGTACTTATTTCACCTGAGCCGTGCCTGTACGAATACTAAAATCCCTTGACGGACACTCTCGCAATTATACAACGATTTAAGAACACGAAAGCATATAGTTCGACTTTTTATGTTTCCCCAATTCTTTTGACAAATTTATTGCTTGCATGCAAAATTTCACCGCATGTAAGCAAATAACATTTTCTAATTAAATACTTTTTGTTTTCTTTTGTTTTTGCAAACTCATGTTTTTCTTTTTGAAAATACCACTCGCCATACTCTCATTTTCACGTAGCCTACTTTGCGGCGTAGCATTCCGTGTAGCGGTAATCTTTGTGCTGACACACTTCCGCGTTTCGCAAATAAATAGTTCACCTTTTACCACACAACGGCGGCACACCAACACACATACAAACACGTAAGGCAGCATAACTTCAGGATAAAACTACACTTACACTACCAATAAACACACACATACAACTTTAGGCGCAGTAAAAAATCCAACAAATATAAGGGCCAACATACTTGAAGGCTGTTGCAGTCACATTTTGTAATAATTTATGCCAGCTGTTAAAGCCTACAAATGTGCTGCGAGCATGAAAAGGCTGCCACCGCCTCAGGTGGCATGAAAGAAAGCGCAGAGGAGGAGCGAGCGAAAATAAGCATGAAATAAATTATAGAAATAACTTATACATGCAAATAGTAGTATGTTAATTTTATTTAGAAATCATTAAATATGCATTATAAGCGGTAATGGCGGAATAATGCATGTGCACATGCGATTCCTTCTCCAATTATGTATAGTTTTAGGCGCAATGCCGTAAGGCGTCGCAGCTGCTGCTGTTTTCCTGGAAATTCGCCATTCTTTAGCGCTTTTTACGCTACTGCATGCAGTTCGTTCTAAAAATGCACATTTATTCAACACTAAAAAGTATAAAAAAATTAACTACTGGCACCCTAAAGCTATGCAATATCATTAAAAAATATTTTATTTGCGAATATTTATATACCTAACGACCGCCAGCTGTTTTCACTTTCACGAGCTCGTTGCAATAAAAATACATTGCAGTTCAGATATGAGAGCTGCCGCCGAACTATAGCTGCTCCCCTACTGGGGTGCATGAAACCCATGAATACATGCGAAACGCCTGAAAGTGTGCCTCAGAAAAAATTATAACGTGTTTGTATAGGGATATGTGCTGTATGTATGCCACTTGGCCATATCTATACTTTTATGTTCCTATTACAAAACAGTGGCACAATTTTACGTCGTTAGTGCGCCAAAAAGTATGCAGTAAAAGCAAAAGCAAAAGCTTTAATATTTGCTTTACCATTTCTACCTTTTGAGATTTTTTAAGTTGGCGCGTAGATAGAGTGCAATTTTCGGGTGAAAAAATAGATTAGTGGGCAAGTTAGGTCTGGGTGGGCGAATTTCATATTTTATTAATATTTTCTCTCTAGTGCCATCTGTCTCTTTGTTTCTTTTTTATTATTATCATTATCATTATCATTATCATTATCATTATCATTATCATTATCATTATCATTATCATTATCATTATCATTATCATTATCATTATCATTATTATTATCATTATCATTATCATTATCATTATCATTATCATTATCATTATCATTATCATTATCATTATCATTATCATTATCATTATCATTATCATTATCATTATCATTATCATTATCATTATCATTATCATTATCATTATCATTATCATTATCATTATCATTATCATTATCATTATCATTATCATTATCATTATCATTATCATTATCATTATCATTATTTACTTTACTTTACTTTAACTTTAACTTTAACTTTAACTTTAACTTTAACTTTAACTTTAACTTTAACTTTAACTTTAACTTTAACTTTAACTTTAACTTTAACTTTAACTTTAACTTTAACTTTAACTTTAACTTTAACTTTAACTTTAACTTTAACTTTAACTTAACTTTAACTTTAACTTTAACTTTAACTTTAACTTTAACTTTAACTTTAACTTTAACTTTAACTTTAACTTTAACTTTAACTTTAACTTTAACTTTAACTTTAACTTTAACTTTAACTTTAACTTTAACTTTAACTTTAACTTTAACTTTAACTTTAACTTTAACTTTAACTTTAACTTTAACTTTAACTTTAACTTTAACTTTTTAACTTTAACTTTAACTTTAACTTTAACTTTAACTTTAACTTTAACTTTAACTTTAACTTTAACTTTAACTTTAACTTTAACTTTAACTTTAACTTTAACTTTAACTTTAACTTTAACTTTAACTTTAACTTTAACTTTAACTTTAACTTTAACTTTAACTTTAACTTTAACTTTAACTTTAACTTTAACTTTAACTTTAACTTTAACTTTAACTTTAACTTTAACTTTAACTTTAACTTTAACTTTAACTTTACCTTCAACTCTGTAGCTCTATTTTTGCCTTCGACTTCTATCTCTCTATTCACTTCGATCCTCTCAATACTCCAGAAGAGTGTCATTGCAAAGTCCCTCTAAATTAATTTAATTATGCGAGATGTGAAACCTGGCAAACTCTTCACGCATAAGTCTACCTAAAAATGCTTTTATTATAGCATCAGGTTGATAGTGTTGCCATTATTTCAGCTTTTCTATACCTGCTTTGATTTCTTCCATGCTTTTTTGTCTTTTCTCCTTTCTCCATTCTTATAACTATTGCTCATTTCTCCTACAGGAATACACACATATATGTATGTAGTATAAACAGAACAGAAGCAGAACAGTCCCTCTAATTTGCTTTACTTCACCACATTCACCTACAACACCAACAACAATAACATCGCACACACGGCGACACCCTCGAAAAAGTTTTGTAGCCATTTTGCTATCTTTTTACTCTCTGCTGTGCTTATTATTTGCAATTGCATATGCATCACTGGAAAACGAAGCTAATTTTAGGGCGCAGCAGCACTTGCATATACCACATATACATAGATACACACATTGTCAGTGTGTAGATGCATAAAAATATATACACGTCATTATCATCACATTCGCTATCTTGGACAACAGTAGCTGGCATGCTAATGCCTTGCAGTTTCCGAGTAAAGTGGCAGCATTTTAATGGCAGTGCTCCTAAATGTATGCAAGTAAAAGTAGTGAAAAACACGTGTAATAGTAGTAGTCGCAACAAACGAGCTGCGATTTGGCAATCTCAGTTTTCATTTTCGCCCCTCATTACGGGCAAGGTTTTTAGATATAGTTAAATGGGTGTGCTACTTCTTTTTTTACCTTTCCGATGGTATACTGTTAAGAAACAACAAAACTGTGTGGAAATGAGACCTTGTTTTGAAGGATAATTACAAGATGTGTATTTAAGAGTTAAGACTGTAAAAATGTTTCTTTAAAAATTAAAAAGAAAATGAAAAATGTGTGAGATCTATATTTTTGTCTTCGAATTCTCGGTATATTGACAACCTATCGAAATAGAAGACTATACTTGTAGGTGGTGAAAGTCTATGCTTTAGTATATCATACTCGTATTTTATTGGCTTAGCACTATTCTCAACCTCAATCTCTACTTAACTGGAAGAAAAAACCAATAGCTTCTGTGGGAAGGGGAACTCAAAATCATGGTATTGAACTGCCGTGATCCGATTATTAGCTTAAACATTTTCTTACGATCATTCCTTTCTCTTAACTTTTTGAAAGATCTGATTTTGAATTTGCTACACTAGTGCTAGCATCTAGTTAGCAATTTGAACTGTATGTGTTTTCGTTAATTCTTTGTTCAGGACCAAGCAGCAAAATTATTTACGTACACGACCGAATATCAGTTAGTTGATATATTTTTATAACAACAATGAAAAGTTCTTGCAAAATGTGGCGAAATTCGTTTTTTATTCAACTTAGTTCTCCGATTATAGCGACTCTCCAAATTTTTGATACTATTTTTGTAGTATGATTTATCCTTTGCTTCAAAATAGGTCTCAGTTTCGGCGATCACCACTTCATTTGATGAACATTAAGATCTGAGAACGGGAAAAAGTCGATAGTTGCCATATTTGAATAATACAGTGCATTGTCTTGGTTACACAGCACTTTCTTTTTCTTCAAATGCGGCTCGTTTTCGACGATTTCGTCCTACAAGCAGTCCAATGATGCTTATAATAGAAGCTGTTGATAATTCTTCCTTTTTTAAGGTATTCAATAAAAATTATTCCACGCGCATCCCAAAATACAGACATCATTAACTTGGCAACCGTCTGTTTCGTTTTTTCCGGCTTTGGAGCGTATTCAACGTGTGCAGTCCACTCGGGAGACTGTCGATTAGACTTTGGAGCGAAACTATGCAGCCACGTTCGATCCATTGTTACATATCGACATACAAAAGCTTGGTTTTACTACGCTTGTACATTTCCAAACTCTGCTCTGAATCGGTTATCATAGCGCCATGAAGGTCTCCATTGACGGTTACGTTCTCACCGGCATCATTTTTGAAGAAATATGGACCGATGATTGCACCGGCTCACAAACCACACCAAACTGTTGTTTTTTCGGGATGAAATAGTAGTTGTTGAATCTCTTCATTTTGCTCTTCGTTCATTTGGGCGCAATTTTGCTTGTTTACATACCTATTGAGCCAGAATTGGGTTTCATCGCTGAACAAAATTTGGCTCGAAAACGTCGGATCATCTTGGAATTTTTCAAGAGCTCATTGAGTGCAGCGATAGCGTCGGGGAAGGTGAAGCGTATTCGGTTCTTGCACAAGCAGTATTTATGTACGCTTTCAATTTAAGATATCGACATAAAATGCGCCAAGTCTTTTCATGCGTCAGTCTGAGTTTCTGCGAATGACGCCGAATCGACATTCCACGCTCTTCGTGTACACTTCCAGCTACGACTGTTATATTTTCTTCACTGCGTGCTGGACGTGGTCTATTCGGTCGAATATTATCCAATAATGAATGTTGGGTCTCAAGATGGGTGATGGTGTTGCGAATAGTACGCTCAGTAGGCCGATTAGACATACTTTACAGAATGAGAATTTTCGTAATAAAGTTGAACGCTTTGTACACGTTGTTCAGGCGTAAGTCTTTCCATGATGAAGCTAGACACGACTTACGCGTATTCTGTAGAAAAGGCTATTGAAAAAATACCCCTACTTTGAGCATCCGTTTTTACAGAAAAATAAAATAATAAATGGGATCTCTCAATGAAAATTTCAAATTCCAATTATTTCAACACAAAGATATACCAAACAGAATATTATATTAAAACAAAAAATGTTGTTAAAATTAAACAAAACACACAAATAATTTTAAAATTGGTTTTGTTTTTATGTTCTTTTTTTTTGGTTATAAATATAATTATATGCCGCTTATGATTTGAAAAAGAATGCCCACCACTGCGTGGTGAGCCGGTGCAGCATTTCAGCTGGAAATTCGACTATAGTCCTTCGAATGTTGCTATCAAGGTGCTCGGCCGTTGATGGCTGATAAGCGTAAGCTTTCGCGTCCGGTGGAAATATTATAGATGCATTAAATCGTATCATCGTTGTGGCCATTTGTCTGGGCATTTTCGGGATATTAACGAGTCGTCAAACTTTGCACGCTATATGTCCATTTTTAGACGTGAAACTTGAGGCGGTGCACCGTCTCTCTGGAAATATATCGTCCGCGTCCATTTCAACAAATTCTGGGGAAAATCGATCGACATCAAGTTACAATGCTCGCTATTCATGGTAACGGCATTTCCTGCCTCATTTCGTTAGAAATAAGGCGCGATGATGTCGCTGAATCAAAATCCTCATCAAACGGTCAATTTTTTGGGGATGCAACTGCGTTTCTTACCACTCGAGGATTCGATTCACACCAATAGCGGCAACGTTATAAAGGGGAGTGTGTAAAAATAGTCTTACAAGGATTATTTATACTGAAAGAAGCACCTCAATGGCAAATCTTAATAAGTATTTCCAACAGCAGCGAGCAATATAACAAATTATTGTAACCACAAATATACTTTAATAACCGTAAATATTTACAACTTATATATAATTACTTATCTCCAGCTAATATGGCAATTATATTTATTTGCATTTCTTTTTTTCATTTTTTTTCAACACAAACCAATTACTTTAATAGAAATATGTGCAACATATATTTATTCCTCTGCGTCATTAAGTCAATGCATCTAGTGCCGAGTTGCACTTTTGCAGTACTAATAAGTATGTACCTATGTATGTATGCGTGTATACATTTGAGCGCAAGAATTGCCAACAATGCGATTGCTCACTTGTCCTTTTTTCCTTCGAACGCATTTTTTCGTGTATGTGTGTGTGTATGAAAGTGTTTTTGTGTAATTGTATGTTGCTGCAAGTGTAAATTATTAGTTTTTTCTATTTGCTTCCATTCTTTTTTATGTACATTTTCACGCCTCGCCAAGCGCCACGCCGGTACCATGACCTACATGCTAACGCGCTCAGTTTTGTACACAAGCATTTGTTTACGCACACATACATATGTGAGGGGGTGTATGTGTTTGGCAAGCGGAGAAATATATATGTTTTCATTTTGATACTTTTTTATTTTTATATGTATGGAGTGGTTGGTAAGAACCTTGTTAATGGGGGGTCAAAAAAATTCCCTTCTCAGGATATAGGCAAGTTTCTTCAAAACTTACTTGATTTCTTTTAATAAAAATATATAAATTATAAGGGTGTTTTTTTTTGGAACTATTAATTTTTTTCGATTCCGTCACGAAATTTCCTTGGAATTACCCTGGAAAAAATTCCCTGAAAATTTTAGCCCGTAATATTAACATTAAGAATTGGACCGAGGCATGTAAAAATTTTCCATTGAAAATACACTACAATCGTGAGTTTTTATCTTTAAATACATACCTACAGCTCAGACGTATTTTATGGCATCGCTTTGACTTTAGACGCATATTTCTCAGAATTGTTCACTCTACAAAAGTGCCCAGTGCAACAAAGTCGTAACTCACACCGGCGAGGTAGTACGGGGCTCTAAACCTGATTTTTCCACGAAATTCGGATTTTTTTGTATATATCTCGTAAATGACAAGAGCTATAGAAAAAATGTTCATGACAAACTTGTAGGAAATTTTATTTGCTACAAAAAAGGTCCGATGTTAAAATCGCTATCATTAATAGTTCTCGAAATATTCGGCTTTTTAAGTAAGGCTGTATGGAATTTTCATAGATTTTTTATTACATACCATCTACGAAAATTCTATCTTGTCTCAACCGGCTGAAGGTTGGGCATTTACAAAAGTAATGTTTCTGCATGTTATCATTCCCAATGCAAGCTCTGCATTCTTCCGACCCTACTTTATCAAGTTGCTGAAGATCAGATCTTAGAGGACTGTATGACTGTGATGACCCCTCCAACATTGTGCTTACCTAAAAGTAAAAGTTTTTGCTATGATCACCGTAATCACTATGCCAAAACACGTTTGTGATATGCCTTGTGTTACTAGTGTTCCAACACCAGAGGTGTTCCTCAAGTGATCATTGCATTTCAGGTGATTCATCTAAAATCCACTCTCTAAGTAGTGAAATGGTAAGGAGAAGCTTAGGCGAATTGCTTTTACGACTACCTCGGAGAAGCTTAGCTCGTTTACCTTTTCTTCTATCTCCTTTTGACGGAGTACATGATTTTAGCGAGTTTTTCACTGTAAGCATAATTTTGCCACGTTGCATGACTTAACGCAGTGATACTTACTGTTGGCCCTACGAATAACCTTAATTGTGCTTGGCAATCCACTAAAAAGTTAAAGGACTTGCGGATTAGAGCGGAAGCTTACTTGGCATCTTTTATTATGCCAAAAAGTTCGGCCCGAAAAAGACATTTGTAATGTTCCAGTTAGATCCTTTTGTCTAAGGCTGAATATTATCGATCATAAACCCATTGTTTCATTTTTCTTTGCACCGAAGACAAATCATTTGTATACCTCATGGATTAATGGAACCAAAGTAATAAAGGATCACTATTTTATTGTTGATTTTTAAATCCACACTTACTATATATGTATACTTGAACTTCGAAAATTCTGCACGCAAATAAATGATTGAAGCCTCAATTAGTATTGGCGCTATTTAGTAAAATTTCTACTCGAAACACAATGTTTTTCTGCAGAAGATTTTTTGGTATTTTTATATAAATTACTCAAAACGCGTTTTTTAAAAACGTCGGTGATATAAATTGTAAATGTTATATTTTTTATTCAAAATGATTTCATATACCTACGAGTAAGTTTGTATGAAAAACTTTCGACCTGCAAAACATCTATAAGTTTGTAGGTTATTTTTTCTATACGTCAGATTGATATTACCTTTAACGAAGAATAGACCATACAAGTTTCCTTGATGTTTGCAAACTGAGAAATTTGTAAGTAAACCTCGTTTACTCTCTTATATAAAGAATATCGATTTCGATGTTCTCTACTTTTTTAAAGAAAAAATGCAGAAAATTCAAATTGAATGACTATTGTTTATTATCATTCGAGAGAACATTATTTGGCATTTATTTTTTGACGATTATCTCTTTCAAATGTCTGCATAGACTTTAGACTTTAGATATCCCCATAGAAAAAAGTTGAATGATGGGCCCTTATCCTTTAACAAAATTTGGCTCGACAACTTCGGATCTTCTTGAACTTTTCAAGAGCCCACGGAGCGAAGCGATGTCGTTTAGGAATGTCGAGCTGGACGTAGTCTTTTCGGTCGAATATTATCCAATAATGTGTGCTGGATCACAAGATGGGTGATTGTGTTGCGAATAGTACGCTCAGTAGGCCGATTACGTTGACCATAATTTGAGCGAAGCGCGCAAAACACATTCTTTACAAAATGTGAGTTTTCGTAATAAAGTTGAACGATCTTTAAACGTTGTTCAGGTGTAAGTCTTTCCATGATAAAATGTCAAAA
The DNA here is from genome assembly GCF_024586455.1 of Bactrocera neohumeralis. Lineage (NCBI taxonomy): Eukaryota > Metazoa > Arthropoda > Insecta > Diptera > Tephritidae > Bactrocera > Bactrocera neohumeralis. Next base: position 58,526,337 of record NC_065920.1, on the reverse strand, counting down.
AGTAAATTTTTAAACTGTATTTTATTCTAATTTTTATCAATACTGAGTCAAGCTAATGCTGCAAGACTCTACACTAAAAAAAAAGGTTATATTAAAATTAAGTTAATATTAAAGGAAGAAAATGTCAGTGACGCTAGAAAGTATGTATGTATATGTAAATATGTTTATGATCAGTTTAACGAGAAAAGTCGATTAAGTTCTGTCCGATTGCCTGTTTGCCTGCTAGACGGACAGTTAGGCAATATATGCAAGTTTACTCCTAAGTTTTTGAGATATCAATCTGAAAATTTGTACACGTCCTTTTCTTCCCAAGAAGCTACTTATTTGTCGAAATCGCCGTTATCGGGCTACTATAGCATATACAAACCGACAAATCAAAATCAAGTACTTGTATGGAAAACTCTTTGTTGGACAAGATATCTTTCCGCAATTCGGCACAGATTATTGTCCACGGCAAAGTAAGGTCCAAGGTATAATCTCCGCAAAAGTTGTTCAGATCGAACTATTATAGCATATAGCTGTCTTTCGAATGTACCGATCAAATTATTGTTATTGTTTGGAAAACTTTTTCAGTTGATATCTACACGAGGCTGATCAAAATCAAGTTCTTATAAGGCATTTTTTTTTTCTTTTACAAGATATCTCTACGTAATTTGGCATTGATTATTTTCTAGACCGACTTTACAATATTTGAAGAAATTTTCTAGATCGCGACACTATAGCATATAGCTGTCATATAAACTGAACGCTTGAAATCAAGTTTTTGTATTAAATTTTGTTTATTTGTGAGGGGTATTCCAGCTTTGGTAAGCCGTTCGTTCCGAAATCGAAGTTAATGTTTTTTGTCTCTTTTTGATCTTTGATAGTATTAAATATATATTTTCTTAATTCCTTAAACGCATTTTATTTAAGTTTTTTTCAAATGCCAACTTGGTCAGAGGTTGAATGAGAGAGATTGGTAATTTATAAGCAAACAAGTTAAAAAGTGAAATAGTATATACCGTAAATGCTCATGTGCTTGTTTATACATACATATGTGCCAATAGTCAGCTATATATGTATATATGAATACATACATATATGTGTAAGAATATAAGCTTTTCCAGCAAAAAACTGCCTGCGTAAAATAAGCTTGCAACTTAGGGCATCGGAGCATAGTGTTAGACGCCTACGATGGCTGCTGCATGGGAGGACATATCTCATATATGTACCCATAAGCATACACAAGTACTCATACGATTACATATAAATATCTTCTTTTTTGTATATGTGCATACGTATATGTATGTATGTATGTATATTTTATGTACATTTGTATATATGTATAACGCCGCACATTGCCAACTACCTATTTGTGTCCTTCGCCTGTCGCCGAGCATTAATATCAATTTTTGCCGTCATAAATCCAATGAGTCACACATTTGTACCAAATTCCTATCTTCTGCTATTTCTATTTGCATTTGCATACACACAACATATATACGGACAAATGATTGTTTGCACACCCATACAAACACATGTGCAAGCGCTTTCGCACTAACATGTCATGGCGGCCATTTGACAGCTCCGTATGTGACTTTTACTGCTTTCTCTCTCCGCATCTTTTTTTTTATTTTTTTTTTATTATAAATGTTGAAATATGGGTCGCCTGGGGGCGTAAAAGTCCTGGCCAGCCGGCGTGTATGTGTGTGCGTAACTAAAAAGGAGAGTGCAAAAACTTGAACAAAAATGTGAAAATTCTTCATGTGAGTTTGCTGGGAAATTGTGAAAAATGCGTTGACATGGCAAGCAAAATGCTAAGTAAACAAACTACTAGATGTACAGCCATGTACATATGTATTTATGTCTATAAATTTTCGTACTTGAGTAAAAGAATTTAAGCGCTGAACTTTAAAGTATCTTTGGCAAGATTTTGATGAAATTCATATCAGCTTTTAGTTTCAGTCTTTTATACTGAGGAATTTGAGTATTATCTTTAACTGAGTCGAGTTTGTCAATTGCAAAACTACCAATAGTTGTGCTAAGCTGTGGGATTCACAACAAAAATTTCATTTACTTTCTCCGCATTTAAGCTGAGCGAGAACTTTATTGAGTTCATTCAGTTATATATGTTCTTATATGAGCAAGGAGATATATTCTATGGTATAAAGTCGATATTATATTTACTTCATAATCACTAAAAACCTCCGAGGCACCAATTATGTTTTGTTATTTCCTTTTTTTGTGTTGAGGTTGAGGGGGTGGAAAATGCCTTCCACATCATCAGTGTTATGATCACAGCAACTGTATGTGCCACTTGCAGGTCACTAAAAACCCTCCTCTAAGGATCATTTGCCCAGATCTCAGCTCCGTATAATAGGACGCTGATTGTCGTCGACATTAGGAGCTTTCTCTTTCCTTGGCTGGGGCCCCCTATGTTGGCCATTTGGAGGTGACTTTCGTTGCCTTTCCTACAGCATGCTGAATTTGTACCCAGATGGTTAGTTTGGGTCCAGCTCATTTGCACGCTTATTTCGAGGGGTATGCTCTTATTTATTAGCATTAACAGCTCAGTTTTTTTCCATAGCGAGCTGGAGGTCGTATCATGATCTGATTAAAACTGCTTCGCGCTTCTTATGTGTCCCGTGCTGTAATTGCTGCTGCAATGTCGTCCGCGTACTCAATTAAGTACGCTTCGTCTGGCATTTCGAGTTTTAGTATACCATCGTAGCTCATGTTTCACAAGTCTGTGCCTTGAATGTATCCTTAAGGTAGCGCCGCACCATAGCTCTGAGATAGTCGGAAAATTTGAAATTTATTTTCGAGAGCATCGTTCATATCCACCCATCTTGCGCTGTTGTAAACGTTTCGGGCATCTAAAGTCGTCAGCAACATTATGCTTTTGTACTTATGCCATCTACGCTGTGCGGCTTCTACACCTTCAATGATGCATTTAATAGCTCCTAGAGTTGATATGTCGTGTTGTCTAGGGAAGAATCCTCCAGCTTCGTTGATAGCCGCTTCAAGTCTGGGCTTAAGTAGCCTTTCATAAAGCTTTCCCGAAGTGTCAAGCATACATAGTGAATATGAATATCCCAGCTTCGAGGCAGGTGTTGTACATATTCAATAATACTGCCGGTCGCTCTGCAGCTATTATTTTCAGGATTTTTCTGGGATCTGTTGTTCATAAGCTTAAATCGCTAGTTGTAGCTCTTGCAGGATGAACTGAAAGATTTGCGATAGTCTTTGAGTTTGTTCTGGATCAATAGGCCTTTTTTCGTGTGCGGGGAAGAGTGGGTTTACGATGTGATCCATTTTGGCAGTGATTACTAGTTTGTTCCCAAATCACCAAGGGTTTTTGTTACCATCCTCGCATAGTTCCTCCCATTTTTTCTTTTTTCTATCATCGAGGGCTCCTTTTTTGCTTCTTGGTATTGCTCGGCTTAAATTAAATGGCATTACTAATTGTTATTACGTTAAGCTCCGCATTTTGCGCGGTTTTGGCAATTTATATTTCGTTATCACTTATTTATTAATATTTCAATATTACAAAAAAAAATTTCAAACAAAAATAAATACAAAATTGTTTAAAGAAATGTGTTCTTAAAATAGAAGGCGAAAAAAGTTCGTTTTCGCGAACTCTACTTCTGTGGTCATCCGAAAAATAAAACAATGACGGGCAAAGCTGAAAAAAAAAATATTTTCATAAAATGCGGCTGCTCAAAAATAAAGGTCGATATTTTCAAGATTTTCTTACATTCTTGAATTTCTTATAAACATTGTGCAATAGTTTAGATCAATTAAATAGAGTTGGTTTTTACTTTACAGAATATTTCTGCCATATTTAGCGCAAATCGATTTGCTAAAACAAAGGAATGACCGCATCGAAAAATATTGTCTAAAAAAAATATGTTATCGCCTACTCAAAGTCAAGGTCAAGTTGCCACGAAACTGGAATGGTATTGCCATCTAAAATAATTGTAATTTTGTAAAATCTTTTTGAAGAGCTATTTTTGAATATCCAAGTAATCAGTGAAATGCTTTTTCGATCTGTTTGACGTGTTGAAAGCAATACAAATCATTAGAATTTCAATTTATAAACAAAATACAGCTTTTAAAACACGAAATCAATGAAATTTATAGACTTTCACAATATGCCACACTTCTTGACAGCAAAATCTTGCAACTTTTTAAAGCAAACTTATGTAAAAGTGATCTAAAGGTTTCTTAATTTCCTGAGCTGATTTAATTTTAAGCTCCTGATATATGGAGTACAGTGCCTGTGGCCCACTTTTTACCAAAGAGATATTACGAAAAGTTAAAAAATTTTGTCCAGAATTATCTTCAAACTTCCGAATGTCTTTATATCGTATATACATTATATTATTATTAGCCAGTACGATATATGGTGAGATATATTGGCCCAAGTTCTCGCATTGTATCACACATATTAGCAACATAAATCCATAAAAATGCCTATCGAAATGGTAAGAGCAAATAACACAATAACAGCAAGCCTCGTGATATGTTTTAACAAGTCGTTTCTGTAATAGTTTTACACACTTTAATTATACTTGATAATATGATTAAGAATGCTTACTCGAATACACAATTTTTATAGACTTTCAAAAAGATTTATGTATATCCTAATGCATTCGCAGTAGAAAACCATCATATTACGTTTCTCAATATGTAAGGCGCAATATTTAGCACTCTCTGAACTTCAATCCTCAAGAACACTAATTGCTTTAGCATGTATTTAGCCGCACAGATATACTCGTAGATATTATTTTTTAAAATAATGCTAACACAACAGCATCAAAAAAGGTATTTTGTAGCGTTTACTCCTTGATAAGTAATAGCTAATCTTGATATAGGCATTCGAGATGCACCCTAAATCGATTTTTCTACGCAAAAAGTACTTTGGGGTACCTTAAATCCTGTCTCCTCTTTGCTAATCCACTTGAAATCAATTAATTAAGGCCAATGGGTGATATGCGAGATGAATCAAAGAAAACTTCATGGACGGAATTAACATCTGAGAATCGTTGCTAAATTGCAAAATTCTGAAATGGATAATAATTCGTGAGGTAGAATGGGTCACTTACGTTAACGTTGGGCAAAATGGCCATGGTCTAATCACAAACAGTAACCGAAGGGGGACTGATTTTAGTATATGTTTAGTGCGATTGGGAGGAACAAGCCCCCAGTTTTAGCCAATATGAGTAGCATTATCCTTCATCAGGACAATTCCAGTCGTCGCTTATTTCCAGGGTTCTTAATCCGCGCCTGGCACCAATTGTTGCAAATTTAAATTTTTTTTGCTTTTGTTGTTTCAAATGATATAGAGATACTTAAAGAATATTCATGTCATATTTTAAATAAATTGTCTGATTAGAATTTACGATATTAAGGCAATTGCATCGAAAAAAGATAATAACGTGTTTAAAATTTTGTCGTTCTAACTTTGGAAATAATTTCAGTTTTGAAAAATTTTTAAGGAGATATTCATCTATCGGCTCCCACTGCTTTGTTCTTCTTCAGGCTGGTATGGTCGGGCAATGGAAAGTCTGCTCCATCTTCATCGATTCAGTCTTGAAATTCATCTCCTGGTGTTATGCTTTCACTGCCATTCATCAGGCGGGAGAAGTATTCCCTTCACAATTTTCGTATGCTCAGGGTCATATATCAATCACTAGTTCACCTCTGAAGGTTCTACAAGAGTATGTTCCTGTCTTGAAACCGTCTGTTAGTCGCCGCATCGTTTCGTTCTCCTACTTGAAGGATATAATGTATGTAATTCTTTCTTGAGCCACGCCTTCAATCTGACCTACATACTTGTTCTGTCTGTTACACTGCGTCTTATTTTTTCAACTAATACTTACAATCTTCATTTTTTAAATCTTTAATTATTTATAATTTCATGCAGTTAACTACTGTGCATGAAATCCACCATATTTTTCGAATATGTGAAATAATTTTCACGAAAATAGTTTTAACTCTCGAAACGCGGCTTACTTATCAACACAAATAAACAATAAGCAATACATACATACATACATATGTATACCAACAAGTACGTTCCTTAATTTATGCGTATGTAATGCCAGTAATTACCGTTAACACGCACAATACGCGCCAAATAGCCGTTTGTTGCTTTTGTTAATTTGGTAGCGATTATTGTTGCTGCCGCACAGCCTGCCGCTGCACAAGCGCCACAAAAGCTAAATTATCAACGTCGATAATCGCACTTTAATGACCGCTTAAATTAAATGCTTTTTGCAATTAGTTGTTTGGATTCGCGCACAATTTTTTATGCCACCATTTTAATACACCCTGTTTTTGAACTCGAAAAGGTAAAAAGCGAATGCATGAAAGTATTAATTACAGCAGCGGCAATCGATAAGCTATTTGTGCAAACCTCAATCCGCAGGCTGGAAAAGAAAGCGAGAAAAAAGTGCCACAAAATAAAAATATTTATTTTTATTATTAAAATTAATAGTAATTATAGTCGGGTATCAATTATAAATGAATTACCTTAATAATGAATGCATAAAAAATAGATTAATTGCAGTAGCGCATAAATTACATAATTGCAGGTGTGCGCCACGTCGGCTCCGCTGAAGCATAAAGTGTTTTTAATTAAACTTGCATATGCTTTAAATCTACTTTTTAATCACTCGAATGCATAAGCAGGATATGCGTACAAATCGCTTTTTCTCTCTGCTTTTTTGTAGCCATGCATATTAAAGTTTCATTTTGCTTTCACTCACTTTCGCTTTAAAATTAAACGCTGTTTTTTTTTTTTTTGTTTTTGCTTGCAGACTGAAGGTGGATAATAATGGCGGCGCTTGGTGCCCTAAGCATATGGTTTCGCGTGGTCTCAAGGAGTATCTGCAAATCGACTTGCTGCAAGTACATGTCATTACGGCGATACGTACGCAGGGTCGCTTCGGCAAAGGGCAAGGTCAGGAGTATACCGAAGCGTATGTGCTCGAGTATTGGCGGCCCGGTTTTGAGAAGTGGTTGCGCTGGAAAACGATACAAGGCAAAGAGGTGAGTAAGAATTGTGAATATGTCTAGAAAGAAAGTTTGGAAATTGTTAAAAGACAGACAAGATTTCAGAACTTTGAAAAATTTTATGACGGCGTCTTTTTAAACCAATTGGTTGCAAATATTGTGGGCCTAAAGAAGTATTATTCAGCCATTTTTTTATCAATTATATCTAACTATCAATTTTGTTTTTTGTTTTGGCATTCGAACCCCTTAACATCATTGAGGAAATTTGGAACAAAAACATTAATAATGGCCTGCATCTTTAGTATTCGTTCAAAACATCATCTCTCTATCAAATTACGTGCCTCGAAATATTTTTATTTTCTCAATACTCCAAACCTTAGGTATGATTCCCATTCATCTCTTGACCAGATCGTCGAAGAATCTTCAACTTCGGCAACACTAAAAGGAACTGTCTCTATGCCGCTATATCTGAACTTGATAACCCCATATTGCTTCTACGACCATGTAAGCTGACGTTGATCTACACTTAAAGCTCCGTCAGAATCGTGAAGGACCTCCCCGAGCCGCTCGATATCAAGCGAGGGATTGCTGGGTTAATAATACGAGCTGTAGAGCTAAATGGAGAAGGTACAATCCTCTGTACGGGTGTATAGCGGTATAGGGTATATATCATTAGCCTCAACAGCCGTGGTGTTAGTTCTGCTTTCTCCAAATGAGTAAGGAAGCGAAGCAAATGGGTCTGCTAGTGAACGAGGACAAGACGAAGTATCTGCTGTAATCAAACATATAGTCGTCGCACTCGCGACTTCGCTCTCACGTCACTGTTGACAGTCATATCTTTGAAGTTATGATAATTTCATTTATCTTGAAACCAGTATCAACATCAACAACAATCTCAGTCTTGAAATTCAATGCGGAATCAGTCTTGCCAACAGGTGCTACTTCGGACTCAGCCTACTCAATTGACAAGTAAAATCCTGTCTCGATAAAAAAAGACCAAATTCTTCAAGTCACTCATTTTCCTCGCCCTGCCAAATAGTGCAGAGGCAGAGGCCGGAAAAATGACATCATCTGATGAGTCGGTCTTAAGAGTGTTGGAGAGAAATGTTTTACGTAAGAATAATGGCTCTTTCTGCATCAGTAAGGTCGATTACCGCAATCGATGGAACGATGAGCTGTACGAGATATTATTTGCGCGAATTAAGAGTCAGCAGGTGCGCTGGCTAGGTCATGTTGTCCGGATAGAAGAGAACATTACAGCTTTGAACATTTTCTTCTCAGTTCCCGCCGGTGGAAGCAGAGGACGAGGAAGACCTCCACTCCGATGTAGAGGATCGGAATTTATTGAAATCTGATCCAATTAGGAGCTTTACTAAAAATATAATACAAAGTATTGCCCTATGACTAGTAAATGTAGGCAGATTTAGAAAGTCTTAACGACATGTGTATGAAAAAAGACTTAACCGAGGATTCAACTAAAAATGCTCTAAGCCACAAAGTGACAACGGCATGAATTTGGTAACCAAAAATCAATAACACAGAACCATATTCCTACATCGTAGGTCTAACCAAAGTTAACAAAATAGTTTTGTAACATTCAGATCTCTGAATCATTTAAACCATAATTAAACAAAGCTAAGAGCAACTTTCACTTTCAAAACCATCGTATGGAGATTAAAATGGAGCTTATGATCTATAGTTGCTCTTGATTCAAAAAGATAGGACACATTCAAATACTAAATTATCTACTCTCCTCACTCACTTCCATCATGTTCAAAAAGTACGAAACGTTTAGCTTTAAGGAAGGGTTTAACATATTGAATATCTGCACATCTTTTTATCAATATCTTTATAATAAATACGATTGACCAACAACAAAATTAAACGCAATAACGGTCTTAAGCAAAAAAACTATACATTTTAATTCATTAAAGATGCTAAGTACGGATCGCAGTTACGTTCATCCGGCAGCGCCATGCTTCAGCTAAGAACTTTAAGCCCTTCAGCCTCTCTCTTTCGGCTTGTTCCGAAAGACAGTTCACAAGGAGATCAGCATGATTATTGTAAGGGTAACTCAGTACAAGCAGCCCTCTCTATAAGGTGAAGTTTTTTTTGCACTTCTATGAATCATAATCGACTTGATTAAAAACTTAAGATAGCCTCATGGTTAAGAAAATTTTCCTGAGCTCCGCATACCAGTTGATGTGGCAAATTGGGCATCCAACCGCTCTCATCATTATTCTGAGATCAAAGAAAGCATTGACTGCCTTGTGAAATCATCCCAACCTACTTAAGTGTCCCTCCTTTGCGAGATCAAGTCTTAAACGTTTGGTTAGGATTAGAAATAAAATACCTAAGCAGATGGGCTCAAGGCACTTTATCGACTCATAAGATCTGATTTCAGTTCTGTTATATTTTATGGCTTCTCAGAGAACTGTAAATACTTGTAGTAGTACAAGTGCCACTCTAATATTGACGATCAGTCATTGCACCAAAACTTACCTCGTGGTTACGTCTTTCAGCAAAGGTTCAATTATTAATTTTAACGGGAAAAAGACCGTCATGATTTTTCATTGACAGATAAACCCTCTAAAAATTTTTCATATATAGATAGCGGTTCTCACCAAAACTTTGCACAATATTTCGTTACTAATAGAGAGTTACCAATAAAAATAGCAAGAAATTTTTGATATATCTTCGCTCTCTATCTTTCACTCTATCTCTATTGATGAGTGCCGTTATATAGGTCACCAAATTTGATATATACACATATCTAGTTAATTACAGAGTCAATAAAACATAAACATACCATTTTTCTTTTTGATAAATTAGGAGCTAAAAATATTACAAATTTATAAATATGTAGCTACCAGACAAATGCATATACCTACGAGTATATTTAGACCATATATCTACATATAGGTATACAATAGCCACTTGGTTAATGTCTGCAATTTCATTGTCTCCCACAATTGTTTTCCTCCTCCAACAATTTTATGTACAAAAAAAAAAACATTTACAAACTGCTTGCATCTTTTCCTATTATTACCGATACAAATGTTGAAATATATATTGCCAGGTGTATATTTACTTTAACCTTATACCTTACACGCCTCTTATTATTGTCTTAGCTTTGGGCCATGAAATTCGAAACTTCGACAAACGTCCGTTCACTCGCCCATATATTCACACATTAATCAAAGCGATAACAATCGCATGCCAAAACTACAAGTATCTTCGTTGTTGGCGCGAGCTTGTGTCTGGACTGTGTGCAAGCGTCGCTTGCTAGCCTAGAGCACGCCTTTCTTTAATTTTTCGCTTTGCGCTAGTGAGATTTCGTTCCGCCCGCAACAACTATTTTTCGATTATTATATTTCGCTCTTTACCTTGTTGCAGGTCGCCGCCTGTTGGCTGTGGCTTGTGTAAATTTTGCGTGCGTGTTGCAAAAATTGCGTAGGTGTCGCGGCACAAAAATTATGAATGTTACACCTAGCAATATTTTATGGTACGAAGTATGCCGGGTGTGCAAGAGACAGGTAAAAGAGTGACAAAAAAGAGCAACAAAAAAGAATGCGGAGATTTTGAATGTATTTTTAACGTCCAAATAAACTTTGAGTCCTCGTAAATACATTGTTGCATAAATATTTACTTATTAATATAATTGCTTTTTATATAAGTACATATATACAAGTATGTTTCATTGAACCTTTGTAATTATCTACCAGTATCGCCCCATACCAATTAATTTCTATTTTTATTTTTGCTCTTTCAGATACTAACAGGCAATATAAATACTTATAGTGAAGTGGAAAACATTTTACAGCCGATCATTTTCGCCTCGAAGGTGCGGATCTATCCATATAGCCAATATGATCGTACTGTCTGCTTGCGCGCTGAAGTGGTCGGTTGTCTATGGGAAGGTGAGTAAAATTATGACATTTTTTTCGAATCCATCGAATAACATGTATATAAGCACTAATCAATGTTTATTAGGTTTAGCCAAGTCCGTATGTATGTTCATATATAAGTGAACTGGACCTTCAGTTTTCAAGATACCGATCGAAATTTGGTACCTGTGCTTTGCTCCCTATTAAGCTGCTCATACTTTCGGGAAATTTTAAATAGATTACTATCCAATTCAGAGATACAATTTCCAAACAAATTATTCAGTCCAAACTACTATAGCATAAAGTTGCAATCGAAAATGGCGCATCAAAATAAAGATAAAACGTCTTTTTGTATCAACATAGCATCATCAGCGTCCGGCACTCGAAGTGTAACCAATTAAAAAAAAACATAAATTAGGTTTGGAAAATTATTTTTATTTATTTTAAAGTACAAAATGTGTGAAAATAATCATAAATTCAGGACCAGTTCACTTTTGCTCGATATGACCTATTTGGGCTTAACTATGGCCTTGAGACGGTCAAAAAACGAATCGCAAGCTGCCCGTATGTGACTTGCCGGTATTTTGGCAAACTCATGGACAATGGCTTTCTTCAGCATCTCGAGACTGGTATATTTTTTACTTCGGACCTTGCTCTCCAAAATGGCCTAGAGAGAATAATCCATTGGATTCGCATCTGGTGAATTCGAGAGCCATTGTGTGGTCGTAATGAAGTTCGGAACGTTGTTTTTCAGCCATTCTTGGTTCAGTCGCGCTTTGTGAGACGGTGTTGAGTCTTGTTGAAACGTCCATGGTTTGTGACTGAAATGTTTGTTTGCCCACGACTTCAAAGCAGTCTCCAGAATACTTTTCCGATAATATGTCGCATTTACTTTGACGCCAGGCTCGATGAAAACAATTGGAGAGCGCCCATCTGCGGTGACTGCGGTGGCCAACCTCCTGGTGGCCAACCGAAGACTTAGATTCTCGTATGAACGGTCGGTCAAGTAAACCCTATCGTTTTTAGAGTTTACGAAATTGGAAAAATTTTTTCGTCAGAAAACACAATGTTCGGAATTTGACCGCTTTCGGCCAAGCGAAGCAACTGCTTCGCTCTCTCAAGTCTTACTTGTTACTGCTTCGGTGTGAGATCATGGGTCTTTTGGAACTTGTAAGGCTTGACCTTAAACTCATTTTTCAATTTGCGTCTGATGCATCGGTCGGATATTTTCAAATTAAGGTGTTTGAGCTCACGAACAATTGCTGGCTGTGATTTTTCAGCTAAATATAAAGCAATCACACTATTACGTTTGAATTCCATCGCTGATCACTTTTTTTGCGTTCACTTTTGGCAAAACGCTTTTGTACACTTGTGAACAATACTCCGGACTGTCATTCAGCAAATTTAAAAACATCTGATTAAAATGCGACAGCTGCGCGAACGGTCTGAAGTTGGTTAAACTTCGAGAGTATAAGAAATTCGCCTGTGAATTGTGTAAGAAAGTGTTTTTTTCTTTTTCACCATTCTTTAATTAAAGACAGCAATCCAAACTTCGCTAGTCAAGAGTTTGATACCAATACAAGTTTTGAAACTGTTCCACTGGCGGATACTATCTCGAAAACCTTCAATATTTCGTACAGCTCACCGTTCCATCGACTATGGTACGCGCCGTTGCCAGTGCGCAGAGGACTATATATCGGGTGAAATCGCATGATCTTGGTGGCCAACTTACGGGTCCATTTCTTGAGATGAATTGTTCTCCGAAGTTTTCTCAAAAATGGCTGATCGACTTGTTGTGCGTTCATCTTTTGGCAAAAAGTTCTTCCATTTTTTGTACAAAAAGTTTGTTAGCATCGAACGATAGCTATCGCCATTCACCGTAACGTTGCGTCCAACAGCATCTTTGAAAAAATACGGTCCAATGATTCCACCAGCGTACAAATCACACCAAACAGTGCATTTTTCGGGATGCATGCGCAGTTCTTGAACGGCTTCTGGTTGCTCTTCACCCCAAATGCGGCAATTTTGCTTATTTACGTAGCCATTCAACCAGAAATGAGCCTCATCGCTGAACAAAATTTGTCGAAAAAGCGGATTTTCTGCCAACTTTTCTAGGGCCCATTCACTGAAAATTCGACGTTGTGGCAGATCGTTCGGCTTCAGTTTTGCACGAGCTGTCTTTATACGGTTTTAAAGATCTTCCATGTGGTCAACAACACAAACTTGCAACCGACGAATCGACATTTCACGGTCTTCAGCCACACTCTCAGAAACAGACGCAATATTCTCTTCTGTACGCACTGTACGCATTCGTGTGGTTGGTTTAATGTCCAATAAAGTAAACTGAGTGCGAAACTTGGTCACAATTGCATTAATTGTTTGCTCACTTGGTCGATTATGTAGACCATNAATCGGACGTAAAGCGCGNAACACATTTCGAACCGAACACTGATTTTGGTAATAAAATTCAATGATTTGCAATCGTTGCTCGTTAGTAAGTCTATTCATGATGAAATGTCAAAGCATACTGAGCATCTTTCTCTTTGACACCATGTCTGAAATCCCATGTCTGAAATCCTAACCTCAAAAAAATCACCCGATACATACTCCGAAGGCTGACTCATCAGAAGATGTCATTATCCATGCCTCCCCACTGTATGGCAAAACGGGAATGATGAGGGAGAGGAGTTTCCTTTTTAATTGCCTACTTAGTTCAAAGTAGCACCTATTGGCAATGGCATGAGTAATTCTGCGTTGGATTTCGAAACCGACATTGTTGTTTGTGTTGATACTGGTTCCAAGTTAGACGAAATTATCTGCGACTTCAAATTTATGACTGTCAACAGTGACTTGCAAGTCAAGTCGCGAATGCGATGACTGTTTGTTTAATGACAAGAGGCATTTCGTCTTGTCCGCGTTCACAACCAGACCCATACCCTTCGCGTCTTTATCTAGTCCGGAGAAAGCAGAACAAACGTCACGGTTGTTGAGACTAATGACAACCATATCATCGGCGTACGCCAACAGATGTATAATCTTATAAAATATTGTACTTCCTCAGCAGATCGTATTATTTTCTGCAGCGTTTGGTTGAAAAAGTCACACAATAGGAGTCTACTTGGCTGAAACCTCGCTTGGTATCCAACGGCTCCCGATAGTGATGGAGTTCTTGGTGTTGCTCAACGTCAGCTTACACAGCCGTGTCAGCTTTGCGGGGATATCAAACTCAGACATGGCTGCAACAATGCAACTCCTTGTTGGACTGTCAAAAATATCTTTAAAATCGACGAAAATGTGGTGTGTGTTGTTCCTCTTTTAATGGATCTTTTTCAAGATTTGGTGCATGCTGAAAATTTTGTCGATTGTAGATTTTCCAGGTCTAAAGACACACTGATATGGTCCAATCAATTTCTTGACGGTGAGCTTCAGTCTTTCACATACTACGCTCGATAAGACCATATGTGTGTTATTAAGAAGGCTTAGGGTCACAGAATGCGCGGTCTCCTTTTTGTAGATTAGGCAGAGCAGACAAAGGTCCCATTCGTCGGGTATGCGTTCGTTCGACCATATTTTGGAAAGAAACCGATGCATGCACCTTGTCAGTTCTTCGTCGCCGTAAAACCTCGGGCGGTAATCCATCGACGTCTGCCGCTTTGTTGTTCGTCAGGCATGTAATTGATATTCAAACCTCATCATAGTCGGGCAATGAAACATTTATTCCATCGTCATCGATAGTGAAATCGGATTCGCCATCTCCAGATGTTATACTTTCCCTACCTTTCAGCAGGCTGGAGAAGTTTTTCCTCCATATCGATAGTCCGTGATAAAACAGAAATAGCGTTAAATCGAGACAAAATATTGAAGTAAGATGCTTAGGTTAGACACCGATAACGTGGTAGTGTGATTTTAGCTCATTTTTGGAGTATCACCTGCTAGTTTGTTGGACAATTTTGACGTCGCATTCATAAACTCCTGCACGGTTCTCAACCACATTAACACGCATCACTTTTGCGACGTCTACTTTACGTCAGTTTTGCCAATGATTCAGGTATTTTTGTACGAATTCTGTTTTGACACGCTTTATACTTTAAAGAATGATAAGGAGGGAGTTACCGTCAGATATTCGTCATCCCAGCCGCTTACAGAAACACAGAAACTACACACAGAGCTCTGAAAATGAGCAATACCTCAAAATTGCATTATATATTTTGGGATCAGAGAACAAAAACTAATTTTAATAATCGAAAATCGTTTTTATTGTTTTTCAAAATATTCTCCATCAAGATGCATACACGTTTGCAAGCGTTTCAACCAACTGTCGAAGCACTTTTGCCACTCTGAGTGAGGTTTCTCCAAAACATGCGTTCCGAATGCATCAACAGCTTCTTGTATAGCATCAACCGGTACTTGTGTATAGTATAGGGCGCAACCCTGGGTCGCTTTAGCTCGTCTTCAAACGGAGGTTTTTGTGCTATCCAGAGGATACTTGGTCTAAGACCGGAAGTCGTCAGCTGCTTGAGCCATATGTAAGATAATCGTTTTTCCCAAGTGAATGGCAATAACAAAACTTTACTCACTTGCGTGAACTCCTACATAAGGCTGCATCCTCTATCCACATACTACTTCCAACAAATTAACTATTCAAATCTCTAAAGCTGACAAATATAAGTAAATAACCTTAATATGTGTGTTCAGTTGTGCTATCGCACGATTTCCATAAAAACACATCAACTTGTCGTTTTGCGCATTCGAAATGAAATATCTTCTACTTGCAACACATGCAACCGTTTACTCTCACATGCACTCAAACATGCAGGTAGTTTGTTATCCATTTTGACACATGAATTTTGCAACTGTAAATCAATCGGTGCTTGAAACAACACTTCTGCAGCATGGAAACCAAAAACAACATCAAAAACAAAACTATATTTTGCTTTCAACCTTGTCAAAGCAATCGCATGCAAATGCAACATTTTGCTGTCAATACATATTTGATGCAAATGGCAAATGGTGACTGGGGAGCAATGAAGAGTGCCACTCGCTTGGCACTGAATCGCTTACGCTGTCACACATTTGACTTTTGAATAAATGAATTATTGATTAGCGTCCTAAGTGTGCGATTCCCGCAGTTTGTTTGCTTATGTCGGTATGTTTATGCATTTGTGAGTCGAATTTTTATCTGTGAGTTGTGTTTAAAAGAAAAGCTGTTCAGAATATACAGACAGCACTGCTGCAAGGGAGCGCTCTTTGGAGACTACTTTCATAGAAAGTAAGAAAAGTAAAATAGAAATAATGTCAGTTTAAGAAGCTTATTATTTCTAAAGCTAATTATAAAATAAGATTAGTAGTGTAGAGTAGTAAATAGCAGTGGTTTTAGATTGGCGATTTCTCTGCTCGCTATCTTCGCATACTCCATTTTACATGTGAAAGCGATAACAAAACTGTCGAGTTCATTTGATGCAGAAGAGTATGCGGATATAAGCGGTATTAAAGTGGTACAACCTCTATCTTTAGTTCCGCTATTTATATTTTAGACCAAGCCATAAGACAAATGACTCTAAAAAATGAGACAAATATTCAACAAGAGTACCACAACTCTATTACACATACTACATATTGTATTATGAACAAACACTATTAAGGTTCTTTTCATATAATTTTAAAATTCTTAATTAATTCTTCAAAATCTATGTCGTCTCCCTTGGCCACTTTTGCCAAAGTTTTTTCCAATCCTCGAAAGAGTTGTAAATTTCCGGAATAGCCTTCAATGGTGATTCAGGTTTAAAGACAATGTACGTGGTGCGGTCGCTTGAGTTTGCTGAGTAGCCAGAACTCACACAGAGATAAATCAAGCGAAAACGGTGGTTGTGGCACAATATTGGTTGAAAATTTGCTGAAAAAATCACCTTACCTTAACGAGGTGCAAAAACTAAGAGTTGTCGGATCATAATTCCGGCCTCTTTTTACGAATAACTTCCCGCAAACGACCCCTAATACTCAAATAGTAATCCTTGTTGACAGTTTGGCCGATCGAAAAGAAATCGGAGTGCATCACACTTCGATAACCGAAAAAACTGTCAACATACTCTTAACTTTTGACTTGCTTTGATGTGGTTTTTTCGACTAATCGACCGATTGGTCATCTGTTTCCTGGTCGTAAGCATAGATCCAAGACTCGACGTCAGTAATAATATATTTTATGACATTCTGGTTGTCGGAAAGCATAGTTTCCCAAACTTAAACGCGACGCTGTTTTTTTTAGAAAAAAATTTGTTATTTTAGAACCAATTGTACTTTCCCTTTTATTAAGTCCAATGATCTTTCAAAATGGTTTTCGCTGATCCTCTCGACATTCTAACGATGCTAATAAGATCTCTGGCTGTTAATCGTCGATTCTCCAGCACCAATAGCTTTATTTCATTGACGTGTTGATCATCAGATAATGTTGATGGCCATTCTGGCATGGTTCGTCGTCCCTCTTTGTAGTATTTGCACAAATCAAAAACACTTGCTCGCAACAGATAATTATCCGGGAAGCCTTTTCCAACATTCTGAACGTTTCGGCATCAGAAATTTGATTCCGCACACAAAATTTACTGAAACTTTTTTCTTGAGTAATTTCACTCATCGTAAAAGTCGCCGAATGCACTTTATGTACTTCAGAAAGACAAGCGTGTACTGGACACTAATGATAATTTTGATGTAACATTTGGTACAGATGTCACTGACAGTCATCTTCTTCTTAATTGGCGTAGACACCGCTTACGCGATTATAGCCAAGTTAATAACAGCGCGCCAGTCGTTTCTTCTTTTCGCTGCGTGGCGCCAATTGGATATTCCAAGCGAAGCCAGGTCCTTCTCCACTTGGTCCTTCCAACGGAGTGGAGGTCTTCCTCTGCTTCCCCCGGCGGGTACGGCGTCGAATACTTTCAGAGCTGGAGTGTTTTCATCCATCCGGACAACATGACCTAGCCAGCGTAGCCGCTGTCTTTTAATTCGCTGAACTATGTCAATGTCGTCATATATCTCGTACAGCTCATCGTTCCATCGAATGCGATACTCGCCGTATCGTGCAAAGGACCATAAATCTTTCGCAGAACTTTTCTCGAAAACTCATCAGTTGATGTCATCGTCCAAGCCTCTGCACCATAAAGCAGGACGGGAATTGCTCACCATATTATATCAAATGACATCGTAGCGCAGGATTGCAATGCAAGTATGGAGGAAAACTGGTATGGATTGATTGATTTACTACTCTCCAACGCTTGGCGTAACGAACACAGCTAGTATTTACCTTCTGACCAAATTTGACCCAGACTGGCCCATTGCGCGCGTAAGATGAGTCAATAATAAAAACATTTTTTCTAGATTGGCACAACCCTTCCTACGTTTTGGTGCGTTTTGAACTCCACATATCACCGTATGTAGTGCACAACTATAGTATGTAGTTCAATATCCGAAAAATTGCTCTGACGGTTTTTACCACAAAAAAATTAACAACGAGTTCACATGAAGTTTTGTGTTTTCAATGGAATCACTCTACGGTATCGTAGATACTGTTGAAAATGCGTTTTGGGGAGTCTATTTTATCACGAATATAAGTATTAAAGTGGCATAAATAGTTCAGTGAAAGTCTTGAAATCATCGAAAACTTGTCTCATGCAAGTCGTGCATCTACTTAGTTGTCTCTTTGCTCAGCCATGACGATAACATCGAAAAAATTAAAGCAACATTGTTCAAAAATCATATTGTTGGCATAAGAGTGATAGCAGAAGATCTAAAAATCGCGTATATATCCACTCAATCAATCAATCAACATTTTATACTCTCGCATGATAAAGTGATAATAGAGATTTCATTATACGTCATTTACATATTTTTCAAATACCGTATTTGTGTAAAGTTTTATTCCGCTATCATCCTTGGTTCCTAATGTATGTGTATGTATGTACATATATTATACAGAGAAGGCATCAGATGGAATTCAAAATAGCGTTATGTTGGAAGAAGGCGTGGTTGTGAACCGATTTCACCCATATTTCGTACATGTCATCAGGGTGTTAAGAACATATTATATACCGAATTTCATTGAAATCGGTATAGTAGTTCCTGAGATATGGTTTTTGGTCCATAAGTGGGCGAGGCCACGCCCATTTTCAATTTTTGAAAAAAAGCCTGAGTGCAGCTTCCTTCTGCAATTTCTTCCGTAAAATTTAGTGTTTCTGACGTTTTTTGTTAGTCGATTAACGCACTTTTAGTTATTTTCAACATAACCTTTGTATGGGAGGTGGGCGTGGTTATTATCCGATTTCTTCCATTTTTGAACTGTATATGGAAATGCCTGAAAAAAACGACTCTGTAGAGTTTGGTTGACATAGCTATAGTAGTTTCCGAGATATGTACAAAAAACTTAGTAGGGGGCGGGGCCACGCCCACTTTTCCAAAAAATTACGTCCAAATATGCCCCTCCCTAATGCGATTCTTTGTGCCAAATTTCACTTTAATATCTTTATTTATGGCTTAGTTATGACACTTTATAGGTTTTCGGTTTCCGCCATTTTGTGGGCGTGGCAGTGGGCCGATTTTGCCCATCTTCGAACTTAACCTTCTTATAGAGCCAAGGAATACGTGTACCAAGTTTCATCATGATATCTCAGTTTTTACTCAAGTTACAGCTTGCACGGACGGACCGACAGACGGACGGACGGACAGACAGACAGACATCCGGATTTCGACTCTACTCGTCACCCTGATCACTTTGGTATATATAACCCTATATCTGACTCTTTTAGTTTTAGGACTTACAAACAACCGTTATGTGAACAAAACTATAATACTTCCAGCAACATCGTTGCGAGAGTATAAAAAGAGCAAAACCTATAGAACCAAAATTCGATGAAGCCATTGAAGATCATCCCATTCAGCGCCGTTCCCAGCAACTCGGACTGACGTATGGTACGACTTGTGGCATTATACATCGAGATCTTAAATTGAAAGCGTACGAAACAGCTTGTGCAAGAACTGAAGCCGCTAGACCTTCCCAAGCGACATCGCATCGCTTTAAGGGCTTTTGAAAAGTTTCAAGAAGATCCAACACTTTTAAGCCAAATTTTGTTCAGCGATGAGGCCCGTCTGAGACGTTGCCTTCTGAAAGTGATGATTTTCGAAAAATAAATATCAAATAATATTCCTTCGATTGATCATAAACGTTCCCCATTAAATTTAAAGTTTCTGTGATTTTCTTTAAAAAAGTAGTAAACCCCGAAATGAACCACCCTTCACAATCGTAAAGTTGTTCTATATAGTTTTAGAACATGACTGTGTTGAGAAAGAAAATGCTCAGTATATTTCTGATCGTCCTTTACATTATTGAGGTATTTACTGTGAAGGAAAAACTACACATCTTCAGATTACGACAAAACTAAATAACGAAAAAAATTGTGTTTAAAATATAATATATATTGCTGACTATAAATAATATATGTCATGTAATATAAGAAAATATTACTAATTTTACATTTCCTTTCATTTACACTTCCAACAGACGGCATCGTTTCATATAGCATACCCAAAGGCGTACAGCGTGGTATGGAAATCGATCTATCAGATAAGACCTACGATGGACACGAAGAAGGCGATCGATATGCCAATGGACTGGGACAATTAGTCGATGGCCAAAAGGGCAAGGATAACTTTCGCACCGATATTCATGGCTTTGGAAAAGGTATGAATTAAAAAATATAATGTACAGTTGTGAAGAACAAAAAAAGGAACTCAAAAATACTGAAAATCAATTACAATATATTTTACATATGTATCGCTTACCTTTTATTAATCAATAAATTACTATTTTATCTTTAACTTTTGTTGATTCGCAGGCTATGAGTGGATTGGCTGGCGTAATGACACACCAAATTTATTGGGTCATCCAGTCGAGATTACGTTTGAGTTCGAAAGCGTACGCAATTTTAGTGCAGTTATATTGCACACAAATAATATGTTCTCCAAAGATGTGCAGGTGAGACTTATTTGCTTAAATAATATTATACATATGAATGGAGTTATTTTCGAAAGTAACCGAACTAACTACTCATAAAAAATATATAAGTTTACAGACATTTTATTGTATTCACTACTTTACGATATAATCCCACCAAACTATGTGCATATGCCTCGTACGTTCGAACTTATTCTTAACACGTATTGAAATATATACTATATATGGAGCAAATAAATGAAGTTCGCTTTTGTCTGAAAAATTCTCGATAATTTCATACTGTTTATTCATAAATAAATGAATGGATGAATGGCCCCCAATTGAAACCCCGTTTACTTTAATTTGAAAACTTACCTCAGCGAGAACTCTACACAGTCCACAACAAGTAGTAGGCGCTCGCCGTCAAATCCACTGCTCTCTTTGCATTGCCTATTTAATCTATCTCCTATCTTCCTATCTGAAGGTATGTAACATGACGGTCTTGCATTATCAGTTCACGTACGGCATCGATGTCGCCACGTTCGGTAACACAAACGGCTGTTTTTGGACGACTAATCCACGTTCACGGAATTCGTCTTTGAGCGATTGACCACAATCCGGACACGATTGAATCGGTTTTTGTAGCCAAAATTTGTACCATTTTTGAACTTGACATTTCCTGCTTTGTTGTCAATGTTCTTCTTCCACTGAGGTGACATTGCTCATAGCCATACAAAGATTTTAGTTCATCTGGATGCACAAAATTGTCGTGATAGTCCACGTCGAAAGTTGTGGAAAATGATCGCACGAAAATGTTTACGAGTTAATTCCATTTTTTGGCCGAGATGAATTTTTTAATTCCCTGTAAATAAAACAATTCACGATTAAATGACAAAACGTTCTGAGTGATGTTATGCTAAAAAATGCTAAACTTTCCAATGGAAATGTCAGATTTCACCTGGCAACACTTAGTGTTGCCCTAGGCCAGAATATATATAGCAGCCCTCGTATACTTCTAATCACCTTACCCCTCGCTTAAAAGACGTCGATGACATATGAAAATGGTAAAATGTGAAAGAACCTATTGGAAACAAAGTATAATACAACAAAACTTATTATTAAAATAATCTACAAGCGAACTGAGGTTGGGTAGGGATAGAAGAGGCGCGTTGTTGAATTTCTAAAGATTTGAAACGGTTTATTTCGATTTCCTGCAAAACTACGGGTCTTATAAAAAAAATATTATACCACATACAACTACGTTATCCTCAAAATTTATGTAAAACTTCGAATACCCAAGTTTTTGTTTTTATCCACTGTATTTTACATGAACTGACAGGAATATTTGTCAGCTTCCACGTATTATTATTAGTATTTATTATTGCTTTCAAATTCGATTACGTTTAGGAAAATTTTCAATACACTTCTTCCCTCGGCTGGGGAGAAGTTCAATGGCCTCAACGAATTTTGGGGTTTTTCGATGTATTTTCAGTAACCCACTTGCCAGTAGTGATGTTGGTTTGATGAGTATATGGTTCTCCGCTACGTTCGCAAGCATCTCTTTAACGACCTCTAGTCTACGTTGTATTTGCAAAAGATTCAAGTCTTTTGGTACGAGTCTAGTATTGACACGTTCCCTACCCAAAACTGTAACCAAAATGTATTGAGTCGATCGTTTGCTTTCTCAATGATGCCAACATGATTATTTTCAAGCACTGATTCTTCAACTTCTTCGATGTTTTCGTCGATAAAAGAAATGGAAGCCGGGGGCGAATTTGCGATTATTTCGCGACTTTTTTACTGTAAAATATTTATGTTCGACATAAAGTAGACTCATCAAAGCACTTCTACAACACTTTCAACGATTAGCCGTGATTCTATTGGAAACACAAAATCTCAATCAAACTCGTTCTCCATTTGTTTGTAAGGTAAAAATTTTCAGGAAAACTCTTCGCGCCGTAAATAAACGACTGGTACTAATACGACCCACATTAATTCACATATGGAGACTAAATTTCATGAGAACATAAAAAATGATTATATAAAAAAAAAACAAAAAATGTTGTATTGATACGGTTTGTGCGCGGAGTTTAAGTGGCCCAGTAAGAGTTAATTTTGATTAGTTATGTTATATTTGACACCTCCGCCAGCATGAAGTTTCACCTCTTCAAAATCTGTGGCGACGATTATTCGTACTTACTAAAACCAAAAGTTCTTTTCTTAAGCTGATTTCATCGCTTTAGCAAAATAGGATGAATAGTTCACATTGTCTAAAAATATATACTCATTTCATGAATTCTAAAAACTTATATGAAATTGAAGCCAACACCCTTAAAAATTCAACGATTATGCGAGGTGAGAGAGAGAGAGTCGATTCGTTGCCTGCTAGGTTATGTGGATCCTGCGTATACAGAATCTAGAAGCAGATGCCACAGAAGTTACATACTGAATATAGGACTATCCCAGTATTGTATACATAGGTATATTTTTCGCCTTCACCGTTGTAAATTGCAGCGGGGAGTCCAAATTTAACTCGAGAAAGGTTTATTATTTGTTTGAACCTTTTAAGGCGGTATGTTTGCAGTAGCAGTTTAATGAGGGCATCTGCTCTTCCCGCTTTCCGGAATAATTATCTTATGGTATGGAAACCCAGTTTGATCGTATTTGCTTACTGCATAGGTAAAGCAATCTATGAAAACAACAAAAATTCAAAACAGTAAAGGCACAAAAGCAAGTGCACAGGTAAACATACAAGCATAAGTGCATACCTTAATCCAACAAGTTCTGTTGTCAGCAAGTAATAACAAACAGCAAAACATAAATTATCGCATATTGATTTTTTCCGACCGCTTTGCGCTTAACGCTATTTGTATGAGCGCGACCTAAATTCCATAAACAAACGCATGTTGCACTTGTAAGCTTATCAAGTTGAATCTCAAAGCAATTATTTGCTATTATTTTCTCCTTTGAACAATTTCAATAGTGTCATTACAGTTTTTTATACTCTCGCAACAAAGTTGCTAAGGAGAGTATTATAGTTTTGTTCACATAACGGTTGTTTGTAAGTCCTAAAACTAAAAGAGTCAGATATAGGGTTATATATACCAAAGTTATCAGGGTGACGAGTAGAGTTGAAATCCGGATGTCTGTCTGTCCGTCCGTCCGTCTGTCCATGCAAGCTGTAACTTGAGTAAAAATTGAGATATCATGATGAAACTTGGTACACGTATTTCTTGGCTCCATAAGAAGGTTCAGTTCGAAGATGGGCATAATCGGCCCACTGTCACGTAGACAAAATGGCGAATACCGAAAACCTATAAAGTGTCATAACTAAGCCATAAATAAAGATATTAAAGTGAAATTTGGCACAAAGGATTGCATTAGAGAGGGGCATATTTGGACATAATTTTTTTGGAAAAGTGGGCGTGGCCCCGCCCCCTACTAAGTTTTTTGTACATATCTCGGAAACTACTATAGCTGTGTCAACCAAACTCTATAGAGTCGTTTCCTTCAGGCTTTTCCATATACAGTTCAAAAATGGAAGAAATCGGATAATAACCACGCCCACCTCCCATACAAAGGTTATGTTGAAAATCACTAAAAGTGCGTTAACCGACTAAAAAAAACGTCAGAAACACTAAATTTTACGGAAGAAATGGCAGAAGGAAGGCTGCACCCAGGCTTTTTTTTTTTAAATTGAAAATGGGCGTGGCGTCGCCCACTTATGGACCAAAAACCATATCTCAGGAATTACTCCACCGATTTCAATGAAATTCGATATATAATATTTTCTTAACACGCTGATGACATGTACGAAATATGGGTGAAATCGGTTCTCAACCACACCTTTCTTCCAATATAACGCTATTTTGAATTCCATCTCGTGCATTCGTTAGGAACCAATGATGATAGCGGAATAAAACTTTACACAAATACGGTATTTGAAAAATATGTAAATGACGGATAATGAAATCTCGATTATCACTTTATCATGCGAGAGCATAAAATGTTCGGTGACACCCGAACTTAGCCCTTCCTTTCTTGTTTTTTTTTTTTTGTGAAATGTCAATAAGGAAAAGTATGTGAGGAAATAGGAGAATCTATGCAAAGTTAAATAAATGTACATATACCATATATGATATACATAAATATATCATATATATAAATGTATAATTACATACAATATGCATTGTATTTATAGTTTATATTATTTATAAGCAATTAAACTGTCCTAGAATCTATAAATAATATATCGCTTCAGTATACCTTGATAACAATCACAGATAATCAAAGTGCAGTTATTTTTTATCAACTACCTTACTTCTCTCTCACCAATTTATTTTGAACTGCTCATGCTTCAACCCTCTGCTTGGATAACCCCTGCATACACTAGCTAGCTACATATAAACCACAACAGCACTGATTGATTTGTGACGATCGACTGTCGCTCTGCTCGTACCTACCTAACTGATATACGACTCGACGTTGCACCGTTATTTATACGCACTTCATTAATGTAAATATCGACTAATAAGCGATAAATGCCTAAGTCCAATAGGGTGTCAAACAGCTGATTAACGTCGTTAATTTCCAGTTTTTCAGACACATTGCTATAAATAAATTTTGACGGTGACAGAATATACACCATAATAATAAATACATATTTGATATATAAATATATTATATTAATCACTTTTAATTAATAAAAAAACTATAAATCATATAGTAAAAGCTACTTGATTCCATTTGCTTGCAAAGAACTGAAAAAAATTTCAGAGAAAATAATTTCTATCGAAAATAAACTAATCGCTGTGTATTTAGAATTTTATTCACGACCCACCAATCTAATTACATACATTGTGAACTTCTTCTACTTCGAATAACAT
Organism: Bactrocera neohumeralis; assembly: GCF_024586455.1. Classification (NCBI taxonomy): domain Eukaryota; kingdom Metazoa; phylum Arthropoda; class Insecta; order Diptera; family Tephritidae; genus Bactrocera; species Bactrocera neohumeralis. The sequence goes on along the minus strand of NC_065920.1, from coordinate 58,500,589 downwards.
AACAGCCATTTAAGATGAGTACAGCAGAGTTTTTAGCATATGTTCTACAAGTAAAGTTTCTCTTTTTTTGTATGCAAATGCGTCTCGCTTTCCTCTTCAACTCTAGGTATCTATCCCATCTCGCTCGTGTTGTAGCGTTGCGAGGAGCTTGAAATGCCGTGCGACAGTTCCCTTCCATGTAGCTGATGAGCGGCCTCAGAGAACACATCTGCTATAGAAAATCCTTCGGTTGTCTGTTGTGATTGCAGCTTCTCGACGTCGAACCTTCCTTGTACTTGTTGGCGAGCGTTTTTTAGTGCACATAGGCGGGTGTGCATCTTCACTGCAATAATGTAGTGGTCCTAGTCATCGATATGACCTCGGAACGTCTAAAAAAGAAGAGACGCAAAATCAATCAGCTTCAACTCATTCGGGGATGTTTTAAAATTGATACTGAATTTACCGACCATTGTGCTGAAAGTATCTTATTTGCCCACCCTGTTTCCATGCGCTCATAAAAGACATCCTCGATCACATCGTCCTTCTCTTCCGTCGGAGCGTAGGCGCAAGTCAGCGATATGTTAAAGAACTTCACTTTAATACGGCTAAACGTTCATCCACGGAATGAATGCCCGAACTCGCCGTGGAGTCTCGCTCCCACCACGAATCCCATACCGAATTTGGGCTCCTTTATATGACCACTATAGGAAGTATCACAAGAAGGTACTCGTCTCAGTCATTATCCCGTCCATCGCACTTTTTTGACGGTGGTGGTGTCAGCCTTGTCTTTTATGAGGATTGTGGGTCCCAAACTCAGCGCACAACCCTGAGGATAGTTCGCCTTCTCACTTTAACTAGCCTTCAAACGGATTTTTTCTTTGACTACACAGAGGATAATTGGTCTGGTGCAAGGTGGCTCTTTCCAGATTTAGAATGGAATATCTTGATAAACACACTTTTCGAAGGACCTCATTCAGGTGATAGTTGGAGAAGTGATATCAACCGCCGTAACTAATTTGTGGTAAGCTCAATATGCTTAGTCGATGAATGGGTGTCCTGGTAATCGATATTTAGGCGCATGAATCAAATCTTGTAGCGGGTTTGATTTTTGACACGAAAAAGTGTGGATCGCCAAAAAAATGGAATCATTGGAACCAACCGTTTTGACGTTGGCATTTATTCGTTGTATTTTTGTTTTCATTCAAAATCGACTATATTTTTATGTTTCTACTACATCTATGGATACTGATATTTTCACGATATTTTATTTATTGTAATGGGTGTATATTTTAATGTTAATTACTAATGGAAGCAAAAACTGACTTCAATACATCAGAGATCTTAAAATTCAGTCGAGTTTCCAGGGTAAGAATTAGGTTTTCTAACGAGATTTAGTTTTAATTATATATATTCTAAATAGTTGATACCCAAAACAAAACCTTTTATCAACTAATAATCTGAGTAATCACGGCGCAGTCGCTATATTCTTGCAAGTAACATAAAAATCGATATCGATTAATTTCAACGGTGAATATTTTTCAAATAAACATTGTATCTAAGAACCGTTAAACTAGATTTTGTGGCAGATCCTTCCAGTTCCAGTAGATATTAATTTCAAAACAATTCATGTAAAGAATAACGTAATTCAATAATAAAACCTTTCTTTCTTCCTTTTATGGTTTCCAGGTTTTTGTCCACGCAAAAGTCTTCTTCAGCATTGGCGGCCGACAATATGCCGGTGAACCTGTACAATTCTCCTACATGCCAGATACTATTCTGGATCATGCACGTGATGTGACAATCAAACTTCATCATCGCCTTGGCAAATATTTACAGTTGCATTTGTACTTCGCGGCACGTTGGATAATGCTCAGTGAAATCACATTTATATCGAGTAAGTACTAGATTTTTTTCCGAAGTTCTCAATGTCCATTATACAATGTTCGAAATTTCGAAGCTTGTTTCTGACTCAAGCTAACAGCGACCCAGTAAAAAGCAATCCACTGATAGATTAACATATATTCAGATTTACCAATATACAATATTAACTTCTGCAATAAGTTGGAAAACCTTTATAAAAAACTACAAATTGTTTCTTAATAGCGAAAAAATTTTATTTAAAAGAATTCTCTCATCACTTACTTTGTTTGTAACTTAGTTTTATATACATACATATTTTCGAATTTCGGTATTCCTATATTTTTTTTACTATCACCGGTAAATAATATCATTATACGTTGATAGAGTCGCTCACACTTTTACTAAATGCGACAGTTTGTTGGTCGTAGCCCCATTATTGTGGGTGCATTGACATACGCACGTACTCCACTTAATTTAATAGCACTGTGGAAAGAAAAAATATTTAAATAGTAGATTTTTAATTGATGCCATATAAAATTTATACAAAATTTAATCGAAATATATAATTTAAAAATCTTTAACATCTTGAATATATATACTATATACAAATACATTTTTATACTTAAGGTAATTTAACGATATTGATGTTCCTTCTCACCCAAGAGAGGTTGGGATACCAGATGGACTGAATCGGAATATTGCAACACCCACTAAATATCGTAAAAAGGAAAGCTATAGTTAAGCCGAAAACTAAGATGCACCTTGTTGTTCGGTAGAGGAGAATGAAGTGGCCTGAAATTTCTTTAAAAGTGGTCCCACACCCTAATATATTTAATGTACATACCAGGTTTTTTTTGTTTTGTTGGTACACTCTTCATATGACCGTATGAGAGTTTCATTTCAATCTGTCTATTCGTCCTTTTTTTACCATTGAGTCGCCGTATCAAAGTATTTTTTTACAATGGAAAAATTTAATATCGTGTAGTGATAAAATTCTTATTGTTGGAAGCGTGGCACCAAAAGAAATTCACGAACGAATGTTAAAAGTATGTAATGATTGTTCACCTACAATTAGAACAGTAGAAAGTTGGGTTGTTGAATTTAAACGTGGTCGTAGGCCTTGAAGCCGATCCACGTGAAGGACGTTCAAAAGTCGCATCAACACCAGAAATCATAGCCAAAATACAGGATATGGTTTGGAAGATCGTCGATTGACTGAGAGAGATTTAGTAGAGGCTCTACACATCTCATTAGGCAGTGTGAGCCATATTTTAAGTGAAATTTTGGGTTTTAAAAAGATGTGTGCATTCGCTAACAATGAAACAAAAACATTTACATTTACATTTGGAGCATTTTAAAAAGGATAGAGTGGATTTTGTGCGTCGATACATCACTTTGGATGAGGCTTGGGTTTATCACCATAATCAGGAATCAAAACAAGAAGCTAAAAAGTGGTGTATACCTGGTTGTTCGGCTTCGAAACGAGTTCGTGTCCGGAAATCGGCCAAGAAGGTTATGGCATCAGTTTTTTGGTATGCGAGAGGAATTTTGTTTGTGGATTACTTGCAAACTGGTAAAACACTTAATTTTGAATATTATTGCAACCTTTTGGACCAGTTGAAGGAAAAAATTCGTGAAAAACGACACGGTTTACAGAAGAAAAAAAATCGTTTTTTATCAGGACAACGCACCGTGTCACAAGAGCATTTTGATAATGGCTAAAATCCATGAATTAAAGTTCGAATTGATGGAGCATCCACAGTATTCATCAGATTTGGCACCCTGCGACTTCCATTTGTTTCCACAACTCAAAATATGTATGCGTGGCAAGCGTTTTTCATCAAATGAAGAGGTCATAACGGCTGTTGAAGCGTATATTGCAGACCTACCGGATTCTCACTTCAGGGCTGGGATCCATAGATTGGAGGATCGTTGGTGCAAGTGTTTTAATGTTTAGGGAGATTATACTGCATAATAAACTGTATTTTGATCTTTCAATTTGTGTTTTTCTTAATAAACGACAAAACTTATTGAACAACTTGGTATTTCACTTGACTACTAGAGCTAGATCAACTAAATTTCCTCTGGGTAAATCTTTTTGGCCTCTCCTCAGGCAGTGTCAGAACGGGTGAAATCGGATTATAACCTCGTCTACTTCGCATAAAACGGTTATGTCCGAAACTACTAAAACTACTTACCAAGTACTTCAATAAATAATAAATCTTGAACCAGTGTCAATGGGTGTGGCACCGCCTGCCTTTAGATGAAATACTAGATCTCGGGAACTAGTCAACCGGTTTGAACGAAGTTTGGTGTATACTATTATTTTGACATAGCTATCTTATAGGTTTTCAGGAGCCATAACTTTTCAGTCCGCCAGTTCCGAATATATAAGCCCCAATGACTAAATCTGACTTCATACCAACATTCTGGGACAATTTTTGAAATATATTACTTAAATTCAGCGAGCATATTGTATCAGATATGGATAAAAACGAGTCAATTCCCTAGCTGCCTTATATCTAATAGAAAAATTTTGAAACTTCAGGTTGACTTTCGATTCTGCATTAAAGCGGGTCGATTTTTTTATATGCTGAAATTGTTCTATGGATTATTCTGAACAAAATGATCCATAGAAGCTTTCCTGCATAAGCGATTTTCCATTTATTGGCTCCCTGTAAATCAACCCGCTCTACTGCATTTATCCGTCAATACGTGAGTTTAGGTCTCTTTATAATAGTTGTCTATCCATGTGCCAAAAATGATTATAATCGCATAAATAGTTCTACAAGCTCACATATAATATCGTCGTTTTCAATGTTCCAGTAGACTTTAAAGAGTATATTACTTAATATCTGTATATCGGATTATGTCGTTAAATAAGATTTTTTTTAAACTCTACAATAGTCATACCCCTCAATTATTTCATTGAACAATGAATGTTGAACTTATTCGAAACATTTTCTAATATAAAGCTTTGTCGATATCTGAAGCTTTGAGCTTCAAAAATTGCGCGAGCATAAAATTTTAGATTATATCATCCTTTAATTATTCAATTTGTTTCTTGTTTTTTTTTTTCTACTCACCTCTTACATTTATCCGAATACCACCAGCCCATACCGAGCACTTGTGCACATTTATTATACTGAACGCCATTATCCCTATCGCGTGCAGAAAATTTCACAAATCTCGTTAGACGACTTATAGCAGATGTTTTCGAAAATGCGCCCAACTCTTCCACTCTATAGCCGGTTTCTTCACCGCCCAATACAAAGTATGAATACTTTTCCACTTCGATATCGTTTGTTTCAAATTTCGTAAATATACCCAATTCCTGTTTTGTTTCGGCTGTTAGCCCATAAATACGATCCAGGCCGAGGAAGAAACTTTCATGTGAGTCGCCGAAACCAAATTTGTATTCCTCAAAATTTCGATCAAATGAATCACCAGTATTCACGCGACGCATAAAGACAGTCCATGCACAACCCGTACCCACAGGATCGGCAAAGCAGTATACTTCGGTCGGTCCATAACCAAAAACGTATATTGTATGTACTCCATCAGGGGCACCAAAATTTTGCTTCATAATCTCGGCACAGCTACTGGGTAAAGTGTCATCATCAATGCTACGAAGACCGGCATTTACATAACTTAATTTATGTGAATCGGGTTCTATGTTGAACGCTTTCTCTGTGACTTCTAAGAATAGATTAATTCATTAGAATTCAGTCCCATATGCAGTGAGCGCATTTCGTTTAGCCGAATGGCTAGTTGTTCCTATTATTTAACGTTATTCTGAAAATTGCTACGGTACTTTATGCTTTCTGCGAATATTTTGCATTTTGCTTTCGTAACCATTTATTTTTTCAATGTTATTAGTCTACATACATATATCATACTTGAAAAATTTTTAGTGGAAAGAGGTAATCAATGTCAATTTCAGTGCGCATTTCGTTTAGCCGAAAAGGTGGTAAATGTCATTTTACAAAGAAATAAAGAGGTAATTTGTATTTTTTAGAAAAAATATTACAACTGACACTGCATAGATTTATTGGGTTCATTTAAGTTATTACGTTTTGTTTTTTTTTATACCCTTTAAAGCCATGCCGAAGGGACCCTACTTGTCAAGTGAAGAGAAAGCCGTTATAACGGCACATAAAGAAAACGGCATGAGTAATGTTCAGATTGCTTTAAAAATTCAGAGATCCGAGAAAGTTATTAGAAATTACTTAAGATTGGGCCAGAATTATGGTCAGAAGAAAAAAAACAAAGGTAACAAAAAAAATTACAGAGCGCCAAAAAGGTCAAATTAAGGACCTCGCAACAAAACAAAAGCTTACCGCTTCACAAATTATAGCGGAACTTGGTCTTCTCATTAAAAAACGTCGTGTCCAGAAAATTTTAAACACATCACAAAACGTTGTTTATAAAAAACAAGCAAAAGCTCCGGCACTGACAAAAGCCCACAAGGATGCAAGGATGCACATGAAATGGACGTCAGAATGGAAAAATGTAATTTTTTCCGACGAGAAAAAATTCAATCTCGACGGTCCTGATGGATTAAGTTACTTTTGGCATGATTTAAAAGCAAAGGAAGAACCAAGGATGTGCAGGAACTTTGGTGGTGGAAGTGTTATGATTTGGGCAGCCTTCTCTTATTATGGAAGATCCAGAATATGCTATGTTCCAACAAAAATGAATAGCGAAATCTACACGGACATGTTGGAATCAGAATTAATCTCATTTCTGGAGGACTGTCATCAAGAAGAACCAATTTTTCAACAGGATAACGCAGCTATCCACGTCTCGCGACATTCTATTCACTGGTTTGGAGACAAAAATATAGAATTGATAAAATGGCCTGCACGCAGTCCAGACCTAAATCCCATCGAGAACCTTTGGGGTATTCTGGCAAGAGACGTTTATAAAAATGGTCGCCAATTTAGCAGTGTTTTAGAACTGAAAAGGGCAATTAAGGACAGCTGGGAAAAAATACACGAAGATATCTTAAAAAAACTAATAGAAAGTATGACAAATCGCATTTTCGATTTAATAAAATGTAATGGAGGCAAAATAAAATATTAATTATTTACTAACTTTTTTAATTTTGTCTCTATTTATTATTATTGAAACATTCGGCTAAACGAAATTCGCACCTGTTTTACGTAATATCACTATTATATTAGCAAAAACACAATGAAATTCGAAAATCTTTGTTTTGTTTAATAATAAAATATATATTGAATTAGTTATAAAAGGTTTATTTTCTTGTTTGTACTTTAAGTGGTAGAAATTAAAAAAAAAATACATTCGGCTAAACGAAATGCGCGCACTGCAGTTTATCTTACTTGCATACCTTCACTTCTAAATTGTTGACTATTGGTGGTAGTCTCTGAAATTTCCGGTGGCTTTGTTTGATCACGATAATATATAAAGCTCTTCTCTGTAGCTGTTATCCACTTATTATCTTTCAATACAGATTTGGTTTTTATTACCGTTGTCAATAAGGGTTCAGCGAGTGACCCACTTTTGGAGTGCAAAAAGAATAATATACGTTAATGTTAAATGAAATTAACTCTAAAATAATTTACCGTAATAAATTTTTAAAATTTCGCTTAAAGTCGCCAAGCTCATTAGCCCCAATAATAATTGTTGTAACAACAGAGGAATTCCTGTTAACTGGTTTTCTTAAAAAGTACAAGAAAATATTTGATTGCTTGTGCAAATTTGTCGTTAAAGCAAAGCTTCTTTTTTCCAGACAAATAGTTTTCAAGAAGTAATAAAAGTAAGTAAATTTAATGTTATAGTCAAGAATTTTCATTAATTATAACGATAAAAGGTTTGTCATTTCGACCGAGAAGCGCACTTTTCGATCAGTTTTTAAAACGATTGGGGTCACATGTCAACAATAAACCAGCGAATATTCAGTTCCAGTATTATCAATCTTCTCAGGCTCATCTGCGTAGAAAAGCGATTTCACATAACTCCACGAATAACAGTCCAGCGGTGTTAAATCGCACGATCATGGCAGCCACGTTGCGAGATAGTTCGCTTGATGTACCAGCCTTCAGCGCCTTCGACCTTATTTCATAATCAATGATCATTTCCATACTCTTTAGTAAAAAGGAAATAAGACTAATTGGCTTAAAAATTTCAGCCAATGAATAGTCATTCCTTCCTTGGGTTTATACCCACCTCATCTCCTCCTCCCTTCAGTAGAACAAGATAAGGAAGTAAATGTACTCCCTGTTGCAAAAAGACTGGAGAGATAACGTCCACTCCCAGAGATTTGAATTTTGCGAACGATTGCCATGAGATTGCAGTAAACGACAGCTGCCTTGTGACTACCCAATCCGAGCGAGATAGCTTGTGTTCGACCCCAAGTTGACACTGGTCTTCTCGAATTGTCTCAGTGAAATGCGCCCGCAGAAGTGCCGTAGCTCTTTCTTCTGCACTGGTCGTACAGGTCCCGTCATATCTTTTAATGGCTAGTACAGTGTCAGTCTTGTCTTTGGCTAGAGCCCTATGAAGCGCGGCATACAGTGCCGTTGTGTTGGAACCTGAGGTCATCCGCATCAACATTCTCCAATTCGGGCATGAAGAAGTCGTTAATCGTCTCTGTATGGCTTTTCTCATTTATTGTAACATTATGGACTGTAATATTGCAAAGATATACGGACGAATGATACCCTTTGCCCATAGAGCATACCAAACAGTGACTTTTAGTGGATGTCACGGCGTCTCAACAATGGCTTGTGCATTAACATTACTGCAAATGCCACAATTTTGTTTACCAACGTATCCAGTCATCGAAAATGGATCTTCATCTTTGAACCCAGTTTTTTTACAAAATTGAGATCGGTGTCCATCTCGCTTTGAGTCCATTCACCGAACGTGCGATGCTCTTGATGGTCGTTCGGCTTCAAGACTTGAATCTCGTAAGCGCTCGAACCAAGATCCTTCCGCAAAATCTTCCAATCGTTGCACGCGTACTTCTGCGTTACTCTGTCCTACAGCAACAATAGCGTTTTAGGTGCTTACTGTACAGCATTTTGGGGGGAAGTGCATTATCCATGGTCGTTCGAACTACCGAATGTTGGACGATTCTTCTTCTTCTTTATTGGCGTAGACACCACTAACACGGCTATAGCCGAGTTTACAACGGCGCGCCAGCCGCTCTCCCTTTTCCTGTTTGGCGCCAATTGAAGATTCCAAGTGTAACCAGGTCCTTCTCCGACTGGTTTTTCCAACTGAGTGGAGGTCTTCCTCGTCCTCTCTTTCCCCCGGCGGATATTGCGTCGAATACTCTCGATCTAGTCAGCGCAGCCGCTGTCTCTTAAGTCGCTGAAATATGTCAATGTCGGCGTGTATCTCATACAGCTCTTCGTTCCATCGAATGCCATATTCGCCTTTGCCAATACGCAAAGGACCATGAATCTTCCGCAGAAAAAATTTTCCTCGAAAATTCGTAACAATGACTCATCCGTTGTTGACATCGTCCAAGACTCTGCACCATATAGCAGGACGAGAATTATGAGTGACTTATAGAATTTGATCTTCGTTTTTCGAGAGAGGACTTTGCTTCTCAATTGCCTACTCAATCCGAAGTATTACCTGCTGACAAAAGTTATTCTGCGTTGGGTTTCGAAGCTGACTTTGTTATTGGCGTTAAAGGTGGTTCCAAGATAGACGAAATTATCTACGACATCAAAGTTATGACTGTCAACACTTAAGTGGAAGCGAGTGCGACGACTATTGACATGGATATTTCGTCTTGCGCTCGTTCACTACCAAATCCATTTGCTTCGCTTCCTTATACAGGACGATTAAGTCGTTCGAATATTAAACGGAGCGCGTGTTATGTCACGAACCATTCTTTTGGTGAGAAATTGGCACGATTTTCAAACGTTGTTTCGCAGTAAGTCTGTTCATTATGAAATGGCAAATTAAACTGAGTTTAAATCTAATAACAGCTGTCAAAATGCCCAACTCCGAAAATAGTGTTGTCTCTTTGAAAACCATACGTCTTAAAGAAAAAAACATCACTTATAAATAATTACCCGGATCTAGGCATAAATTTGTTCTTCAATTCGCCCATTCTATTACTTCCATCATCATCATTTAAATGAACGTTTTTGTTTTTGATTTCCCTTTTCTCAATACTAACGTCGTCTTCCATGTAATCGATATCCCTTTTAGCAACCGATGATCTAAACATTTTAAGGACAAAATGTTAGTGTTCGTTGAATTTATATTTTTTCATGAAGCATTTATTGCAACTTACTTTTTGTTTCCATTCTCGACTTCCGCTGAATTATCGATTAATTTAGTCAAATTTGAAATTGTTTTCTTGCTATTAAGGTTTCAAAAAAAAAGTTTAAATATATATATTTTATTATATAACGAAATATTATTCTTTACAAATTCACAAAAACAATTACCTTGTCGAAACTTTTTGTACGAAATCGTCCAAAATATCATCCATCTTATTGCTATCTATATTAGGCACTAGATGTCCTTCATTAATGGTCTGTGTGTCCAATGTCGCAACGCTAATTGCATTCTTTCTATAAGTATGAAATAATATAATTGAGTAACAAAAAAAAGAAACAAATAATGCTAATAATATTCCCTTAGTGTTACCTCGATAAAAGCCTGTCCCTCAAGGCGCGTCGGTTATCTGTTGAATTATTAGCAGTGTTAGCTTCATTTGCCGTTGCCGCGCTCATAATGATAAACAATATGGCATGTAAAACCAAGTTGTTGACAGTTGGAGAAGGCTTCATGCTTTCAGTGTGGCTGCTAAGTCTCAACTGAAAGTCAAATTTAAATGCAAAAAATATATCCGCAAGTGTTTTCTGATTTTTCATCGGTTTCAAGATGTATGGCATGCCAATAATAATGCATCAATTATAATCGACAAATGTTTTTACAAGCTCTCCGTACACACATATTAATATACAAGTATGTATATATGCAGATGCTGCACGTCATCATATTAGCGCCCCCAAGCATGTTTGGTTGATATATAGAGCTAGCTATACAATCTGCGGTTGTATTATTTTGCCTTAATTTTTGGCGTAAAAAACTTGAATACGCAGATGCCGTAAAAGGATCTAGCACCGCAAGCCATTACGCCACCCATCTGATTGTGTAAGCACAAGTCGTGGAAGTAAAAATTGTATCCGTCTGAGCCTTCGAAATTAAATTGTTCTAGTCGAAGAATACCACATAATGCCACTTAAACTAATTCATCTGCGTTCGAACAAAATATATGCGAATTTCTTTTAACAACTTGTTAAATGGAGATATTTTTTCATAATTTCCACCATTTTAAATATTTGGTTCATTAATCACTCTTTGAATTGTTGGTTTTCTAGCTTTAACACAAAATTTTCTCAAAATTTCTATTCTAAATTATTTCATTCTTTTTCTATGCTTAATGAAAAATCAACATCTTTTAGGCAGAGACGGTCTTTTTTAGCAAGAATTTATATCGAGAATATGCATCTAAATAATATTGGTCTCAAAGTCACCACTGCGAACGGAAAATATCCCCCTGAAACCTGCAGATAAAGTGGAGTATTTAAGGCTCATCCTAGATACGAAGCTTTCATGCAAGCCTAATATCGAGGAAAGAGCAATGAAGGCATTACTTACCTGTATATTATACTAGTATAGAGGAACCATTGGCAAAAGGGAGAGTCTAACACCGAAAGTTCTTCTCTGGCTCTATGACACTGTGGTCAAGCCTATTGTGTTCTATGCGGTCTTTGTGTGATCGAAGCCCTAGAAAAGATCACAAAGGGAAGTCAAACATGTTCAACGAGTGGCTCTCGTCCACTTCAGCCATGGTATTTAATCTTATTCTGCATATAGTGCCAATAGCATACCATCGAAATGGACATATATAAGGTTGTCAAATATCTCCCTTCCGCTTTTTGCTCTTTATTCAATGCTTTATAAAAAGTATTGCAGTGATCGGATTTAGTTCAGATATGCGCCGTTTCGTTCGATAAACTGTTTCCATCTAGACGACAACTTCATAATACCCCCCTATGCCACTCGTAAGAGCTCACCTCCTTATTTGCAAAAACTCGGACAGGCATTTTTCACAAGCCTCTTTTGAGTTCAACTTTACACCAACAAGGGCGTTCGCCATGGACAGGAACAGGTGGTAATCATTTGACGCTATGGACGGGCTATATGGTGGATGCGATAAAACTTCCCATCCGAGCTCCTTTAGCTTCTGACGAGTCATCAACGAAGTGTGTGGTCTGCCGTTGTCCTGATGGAAGAATACACTCTTCCTGTTGGCCAATACTGGACGCTTCTGGTCGATCGCCTGCTTCAAGCGGTCCAGTTGTTCGCAGTAGATGGTAGAATTAAGCGTCTGGAGCGGAAGGGAAGATATTTGATAATCGAAAGCCAGTGATTTTTAAGAGCAAGAAGATTCGGAACTCTTTCGGACTTCATGCCGAATCTTTTGGACTATATAGTCCCCAAACCATACTCTGGGGGCTGTTTTGTGTGACTAAAAGGAGAGAGGCGGTAGGGTTATTTACGAATGGGTCATACTTTGCCCGCGGCTTTTGACATAGATGAGGTTTCCTGTCTTTAAGTAACATTAGATTCAGCTTTCAGAGGAAACTATTCATTCTGGTAGCACAGCGGATTAGCAGGATAATTTTGACGAGCCAGCAAGAAAGGCACTCTAGCCACGCTAACAGTAAAATGACACTACACTTTGCCCGCGGCCATAGATGAGCGCCGATTCAGAAACACTAGCACATTTTAAATATTATTTTTATTAATCTCAATCGAATATTTGAAGTTCGACATGTGACACGTCTCAATTTCATTGAAGAGGTAATAAGGCGATCCAGCTGCACGATTAGAAATATTTTTCTGGGCGGCTTATGCAACACAGTTACATATATATAATAAAAATATGTTTGCTGTTTTTATTAATATTCTCTGTAATATAATACGCTTGTATTAATTAGTAATTAAAAATCCATAATTATATACAAACATGAACAGCTGATTTGTGAGTTCAGACTACGTTTTTTGGATATAAGTCCATTAGTTCAGCCTTCTTCTGTCAGTATTCGTAAAGCTATCGTTTCAAAATGATCAAACTGCAACGTGGTTTCGTGACAGCCGTGTTGTTCTCAATTGTTATTTTCACCAACGCGTTTTTCGCCGACAACAAGCGAACTGCCGAAAGTCAGACCGATACGCTGAACACTTTGCTCACCGTGCTCACTGAATATGTGCTCAATCGCACGGCAGAAGTGAATACACGTATCACGAAGTAATATATATTTAATTTATATTTTTATACCTTTAATTTTCGCTATAAAAAATCTATTGTCTGTAGGAATGAGCAAAGGATAAATTTATTGCTCCAAAAGCAGGTTGAATTGGAACGAAAACTTAATGAGTGAGGACAGTTACCTCATATGTTACGTATACAATAATTTATATATTTATACACCGTAGACATCCTTCAACCACCGGAAAACCTAGTCTCCTTTCAAACGACGAAATCGGCGATAGCTATGTACCGGCACACAGTTGTGCGGATATTTTACCGGATAGATTTGCCGGCGATGGCGGCATCTACAGTATAACGCCGTTGAATATGACACCATTCGAGGTGTACTGTCTAGCGGATCCCAGCGGTGGTTGCGGTTGGACGCTTGTTTGGCGACGTAATGATATGAATAATGAATTCAATCGCACATGGACGGAATACCAAAACGGTTTCGGTGCATTAACGGATAATTTTTTTATTGGCTTGGACAAGTTATACGTTTTGACCAATGCCGAGGCACAGCAGTTACGCATCGGCACTAAATACGGTGAGAATAATTGGGAGTTTGAAATTTTTGAGGAATTTGCTATCGGCAGTGTACGTACACAATATGAGGTGTTCGTGAATAATGGAAACAACAATAGTAGCATTTTTCAACGTTTGGGCAGGCGAGCCCGTTTCTTTACTAAAAATTTGGAAAGCCGTTGGGGGAATGAAGAGTGTGCAAAAGTAATGGGTGTGGGTTGGTGGTACAGCGATGACTGCAAAACGTAAGCAACGACACTTTTGTTTAAAATTGACTGCTAATATTTTAACTCTTTTTAGTTATTTAAAGTCCCGCCTCTATTATATGTATATAAATTCGCCGACTTATATGGTTATTCGTCCGAAACGTTGCGATAAAGTTGGCTGACGTATTCAGTATAAATAAAATATTACAAATTAATATTAATAAATAGCAAGAAACAAGAAAATCATTAACTTCGCTTGCACTGAAGCTATAATATTTAATATATATTTAATTCGCAGGTGCATTTTTTAAAGCAAAAAAAGATATAAAAAGATCTTTATTCTGATTTTGATTAGTCAGTTTGGAAGGCAGTTTAGATGGCAGACTGTAAAATATAGTGATAATAAGTATGTCAAATTTCATTCCAAGTTCTCAATGCTATAGCTTCCCATCTAAAGTTTTCCATACAAAACTCGATCGCCGTTTTTGAGCAAATTTTTTATGATTTGTAATGTATTTTCAGTACCAATTGGCAGTAAGTAGGGAATGAGCACACTAACCACCTTGGTAGAGGTTGCAATGCAACTCCAAATTCAACTGATAAAGCCACTTCTTCCCGCATTTGAGTTTTAACCACGATATTCCTTGTATGAGCAGGATGGAGCGAACTCCAAGGGCTCCTGCTCTCCGTGGTACCAGAATTAAATCTCCGGTCAGACCTCTTAGCCGAAGCTACTACCAGTTGAGCTTCCATACAGCTCAGGACTGGTGGTCAGAGATCTTTGAAGACATGACTCGCTCTGGACGACCTTCGAGCTCTTCAATTAATGAAAATATTAAAACAGTGAAGGATATGGTGATTGAAAATCTTTAGCAAGTGTTAGAGAGATGGCAAGAGAGCTCGACATCTCTCGCGAGTGTGTTCGAATGATTTTGGTGGAGATTTTGAGTATGAAGCGCGGTTTTGCTCGACTCGTCCCGATAAAGATCGTGTGTTTTTCAAAACGTGTACCGTAAACAGATCTCTTTGGACCTGCCTCAGATAGCATTTTTCATACTGCTTTCTTTACCCTGTTCATGAAGCTTTTTTATGTTCCTATATATGTAAAAATATTGCTAATATAGAAAAATTTTAACTGACCTAAAGGTAGGTTAAGTTTGATTCGATGGCTGAAGAAGAAGAAGGGTAAAGCTCTTGGACCACGCAGTTTTTTGTGAACTCATAAAAACAGAACTCTAGTATCTGATCTTATAAGTCAGCAAAGCCGCTTGTGGTCATTAAAAAATTGCTCAGGCGTTTAATTTCTATTCCTGCCAGCGGCTCAGCGTAATATCTAAAAGTGTGAGTTCCCAATTGTTTAAGGCTTGATTTAGCGGGATAATCAAGAAGAAAGTTTTTAGATGTTTCTCAACCTGACTGGATGGATTCTGATAAGGCAATTACCTGTTAGATCCCCACAGTTAGGGAAAGGCTAGCCTTAGTGAATCTCTTGCGAACGATTTTGGGCCGCAAAAATCTTATTAGCGCTTAACCAATGCTTGCGGACCTTCCACGAAGCTTTCAGCTAACCAGTAGTAGGACGCACGAGGAGAACGAAACAGCAGAGCTGGAATGACTTTTCGTACCAGCTCGTCAGCTTTGCAGTTTCCTCTTGATTGAGTAGTAACCTTTGTAAATTCAGAATATGCTATGTTCTTAAAGTAATCTTTCGACAGAATTTTACCGGGCTTGTTTTCGTTTTGTGGCCTTTCTCATTTAAAAACTTACATATATCGCAGATGATGAGTTAAACTCCCTTTTCTTTATTCTGTCTAAACTCTACGGTAGCTGTAATCTGAATTATGGTTAATGTTATAGATCGGATTATGTGATGTTGGATATTTTAGCCCTGGTCGATTCGTCTAACAATCATCATGTTTTGCAAACAGGGGCAAACTAGCGAAGCCCGTCCAGGGTTAAGCCAAAAAGTCTTCTTCATGGGTATCCTTTTTAGGCATGTGGTTTTCAAAAAGAAATAAAACTCATGTTATTTAATATTATGAGCTAGAATTTAGATTCATTATAAAGGTAAGGGGGCTTGTCATATTTTTCATAAGTGATTTGTAATCGCAGTTGCTAGCTCAAATAATAAACTGGATTTTTTAAGCCCGCAAAAAAAATTGGGAACAACTTCAATCGTTGCACACGCGAGATGGTGTGTGGACTCATTCGAATCTTCCTCGATACTTTGCTCCTCAGCAATAATAGAGCCTTCGATGTACATTATACGGCGTCTCTAAAGTCGGGCATTAACCAATAGAGTAAACATGCTGCGAAACCGACCTATGGTGATTCGAATTACCAACTCTGCTAGGGGATTACGTCGACTCAATATTGAACGCAGCGGGCGATGTATTGTGCGAAATGAAGCTGTTCATTATGAAAACGCATAACAAACTGCGTCAAGTCAAGTAATATTTATCAAAAAAGACAACGCCGATAAATATATTGCCCCATTGAAAATCACACGTCTAAAAAGCATCCGTTTATTTCAAGTTCGAAAAAAATACTTTGTGAGTTTCTCTACTTTGAGCCTTCCGCTGACTTTTGACTACCAATGTTTACCTACTCCTAGTGAGCGACTGGGTTCGTACAAAATCTAGGCAGTTTTCGACCGCCAAATTAATTTGATAGGAACCTTTTTTAATAAACAACATATACTGAGAGTGTTGATCACTATTTTCAAAATGTTTTCTGCTATGTCAGATTTTTCCCCAGTCGAGATTCTACATTACAGAGGCTTGAAACCACTATAACCCAGCTGCATTCTGGTAAGGTGTATACTTTTAGTTTCTTTCAAGATTAAAACTGAGGTGGGTGAAATCAATTATAGGATATACATATTTATTTCCTAAAATTCACATTAATATATTTTATGATTCTACCATTCTTTCAATTGAATGTCGCAATCAATTGGTCGCACAGCAATAATGGTTGGAGCTTTTACATATGCCCGAACGCTAAGCAGCATCGTTGACCTAAGATGATATAAAAAATGCATGTATATATATATATATATTTATATGTGTACAAATTTAGTATATACATAGTATATATATATGTAAACAAATTAAGTAAGCTTACTGCAAACATTTCTCCGAATACCACCAACCCATGCCCAAAGTCCTCGCGCATACGGCTAACCGCTCATCAAAGTGTCGATCTTTTGTAATAAATTTCGAAGCGATTTGCAGGTGTCTAATCATCGTATTGTTGGTATTCACGCTCAAGCTTAACACCGCATAATCGACGCTCTCGTCGCCAATACGGAAATTGCCATAGATCTCCTTAACTAAGTCTTCACCTTCGAAGCGCTTGGAAATATATAATTCTTGCATTTGATATTGTGTAAGTGCGTACAAGTTCTGGAGACCCACAAAGTAGCCATACCCTGTGGCTGGATCACCGAAACCTGCACGATAATTCAACCAGCCAAAATCGAAATTATCTCTTTGAGACTTACGCTCCAAAATAACTGCCCACGGACATTTGCCATTCACATCAACTATACACCGTACATTAAATGATGGTCCACCGGGTAACGTTAGTGTTTGTATTGAGTCACTTATCGCCCTTTGACAGTGGCTATTTTCTGTATCAAAGGTTCTGCGCGTTGTTTGCGGTAAACTTAATGGTATGTATGAATCCGTGTATGTATGTACTTCCTCCACACCAGAGCTTCGTAACTCCATTTGAGTACTACCAATGGAAGCGGGTTCAAATGAACCCTTATGCTTTCTGAGTGTATCTCTAAATCTATTTTGCAAAATTTTTTCACCAATTGTATCGCCGATGTGAGATTTTTCCATGGTGGTGGTAATTGTTATTGTTTTGCCATCATTTGTTGTCTTTTCCATGGTCACGTTAGTTGTGTTAGTGAATTGCCTCATGTTTTGTGTTCTACAACCAAAAATATAGTTGTAGAATATCAAAATTACTAAGGCGATCGGCACTCGTTGACTACGCGTAGACATTTCGTTCGCACATCTCAGAACAAATTGAGAAAAATTGGCGAACGAAAACGAATATATGTATTGATAGATGCTGAAAAACTGTAACGGTTACTCATGATAACAATTTATAATTAATGACTTAGTAGGAATGCTCAGCTGTTTCAAAACTTTCTGTTCGTTCAAAATTACACTCTGCTTTGAAAGTTTTTGACTTAGTTATCTGCTCTGTTATCTTGCGGTTAATTGGGACTAATGAAGCTAATTTGCTATAATTGAGATGAATTTTAAGAAGGCTTAATATTAATTTTTTTACCGGCACCGCCTTGAGAGTTTTTCAAAAGATGCATGGGATCTCCTTCGACGACTTCTATTTCTTTATCAGATTGCATTGGCATCACACTTGTCGGTCATGATATTGACCAACGGTTCGTTGAGTTCCTTTGTTAAATCAGCAAGACATACATCGTCGTGGATTAGAGGTTTTCTCTCTCCAAAATAATTGGAAATTTTTTTGTCTTTCTAGATATACATTTTTAGATTCGGTCCAGAAGCTTCGACCAAAAGTAAGCAAATTTATGTATTTCGTTAGTCTTTATGTGATTTATTTCGAGGTTGGTTGGTAGGCACTTCCATTGAGAACCTTTTTTTAAAGTTATAAAGTGAATTTTATTAAAAATTTCACTTCGAGGCAAAGAACTTTCACAAGATATGAAGGATTTAATAATAAAATTGTACAAAGATAAAAAAAGCCAACGCCAAATTGCAAAAGACGTTAACAAAAGCAACGCCACAGTACAAAAAATTATTGAAAAATTTAAAAGAGATGGTAATACCAAGAATCAACCAAGAACTGGGCGCCCGAAAATTTTCACGGAGCAGGAACGCATTTACGAAAGGAGAAAAACCCCAAATTTTAGTGCCCCTAAAAATACAGGCCGAAATAGAAAAAGAAACTGGCAAGACTTTAACCCCCAAACCATTGCTTTGATACTGCTGGTTTCCATGGTCGGAACATCCGTAAAAAGCCATTTGTAAATAGTACTAACAGAAAGAAAAGACTTGAATTTGTAAAACTTCACGAAACCAAAGACGAAAACTTTTGGAATACCGTTATTTTCTCTGACGAGAGTAAATTTAATATTTTTGGTTCCGACGGACGTGGAAAAGTATGGAGAAAAGCAAATTCAGAGCTCGATCCTCAAAACATGACCGGTACTGTTAAACATGGTGGTGGCTCAATAATGGTGTGGGGGTGTATGGCGGCTTCTGGTGTAGGAAATTTGGTTGTGATTGAAAGAATAATGGATAAAATGGTTTATCTTAACATTTTGAAGGATAATTTAAAGCAAAGTGCATTAAAATTGGGGCTTGAGCGATCATTTGTCTTCCAACAGGACAATGACCCCAAGCATACAGCTCTAGTTGTCAGAGAATGGCTGTTGTATAACACACCAAAGCAGCTAAAAACACCACCTCAATCGCCAGATATTAATGTTATTGAACATTTGTGGGAACATCTTGACAGACAAATAAGGAAACATGAAATAAAAGGCAAAGATGACTTAAAGAAAGCGCTTATGGAGGAATGGGGGAAGATTCCAATTTCTCTGACTCAGAACCTGGTAAACTCTATGCCATCGCGGTTAAAAGCTGTCAAAAAGAGTAAAGGCTATCCAACGAAATATTAACAGTTCATCATAATATTACATTTTTTTCTTGAATTCGGTTTTTGATTAAATGCATACTTATTTTTGTGATGTAATTTTAAGACTTTTTTGATATTAAGCCGATTTGGCTAAAAACAGAATTACTTTTGTATTATTTTTTGTTGTAAATATGTAGATAAGACTTTGAAAAATAAATAAAATTTTATTTTCTTTTCGTATTGTTACTTTTGAATTTTATTTCTTTTGTACCATGGTGATACCATTGCTGCATACTTACTTTAGTGATGCACTGTACATCGCCGTGGATTAGAGGTTTTCTCTCTCCCTCTTTCTAGATATACATTTTTGAGATTCGGTCCAGAAGCTTCGACCAGGACGGTACCTGAGGTTGGTGGACCCGAATTATTTAATTTCACTTCCAATTCCTCGGTTGGCAGCGCAGCTTCCTCACACTTCCATTGAGCTCTGAGAATTTTTAATTCGAAATCACTCGCATTCAGCACGACAATGATAATGCGGTACCAGGCCACATCAGCAGACGATTTGGCGGGTGTCACCCGCTTTTTCTTCGGCTTTTTGGCTAACGGCTTAGCCTCTTTAGTTGATCTTCATATTTTAGCTGCCGCTAGTAGAGGTTCAAACTGGAAATTGAGTTGAACCGCTTTCTTTCCATTGTAACCTCGTCATTGATTGGCGGTTGCAATTGTAGATTTCTGAGCAAGCATACCTTGCTTTAACCATTTCTCTGGCAGATGCCACTTCTCTTTTGAGATATCCTTTCCCTCCCTGCTGTATAGCCATACTTTGGTTACAAGATTTGGTTCCGCTTGCCGCTGGTTTTGTTGCCTTACCGAAACCAGGCCTAGCTCCAAATTTAGTGCCAGTTCTTGCACCAAGCTCAGCTCTTCTTTTTATCCTGGCTACATTCGAGCTCGTGGGAAACGCTGCCCACTTTTTCATTTTCATTATACTGGTTCATATTTTAGACCTACAAGTGTAGAGCAAAACAGGTCCGCCTGCGCATATACGTTGCTTCAACTATGCTTAGGTCAAAATCGAAATTTTGTTTCTTTGACTTAGAACTTAAGATCTGCAAAGCAATTTTGATATTCCCCATATTCGGTGTAAAAAAAGTTTCGCGACACACTTATTTTATTCGAAATATCCAAAAGGCTCGCGAAGCTACGTAATATCTAAACCAAACACTCGAACGAGCATTTTTTGAAGATTATCTCTTTCAAATATTGTCCACGACTACGTCTCAGATGGTCCATCCATTGAGTCCAATTTTCGATGAATCGTTCGAGCATTTGAACTGGTAACTGGCGAATTACACACGCGATGTTTTGCTCCACGGCCTGAATCGAAGCGGGACACATAGACTATAAACTTTAGATATTCCCACAGGAAAAAGTTTGACGGTGTGATATCCCACGATCTTGATGGCCGATCGACCGGGCGAAAACGTGAAATTATCTGCTCAGCGATATGTTCTTTCAATAAATCCATTGATTGATGCGATTTAAGTAAAGTGACATCAAACGGTCGGTTATGATGGCGTGATAACGGTCGCCATTGACGGTTATCACCGACATCATGTTTAAAGAAATATGGACCGATGATTCCAACAATCCACGAACCACACCAAACCGTTGTTTTTTTGTATGAAATGGCAGCTTTTAAATCCTCATCGCTGAACAAAATTTGGCTCTAAATACAGTTTTTCGACAAAGTTCGTTTGTAATGAAATTGTAATCCAAGATAATTTTATAGTAGCTAATTGAAACCGATTTCCAAATGATGTCGATCTCCAATTACGACCTTAGGTTATCATAAGATTTATTTTCCAACCATATAACTACTAACTTTTTCGGAGTCAATATATGTATGCCAAAACATTATCTTATGTAACACAAATAGAGTTGTTTACTGCCGCATAAGAATGTCTCGTCTACTGAGAAATCATGTTTTTCCTTTCCTTATTTCCTTAAGTTCTGACTGATTTCGAAAAATTGTTACATAGTGTTATTATTCTATATATACTGGAAGCTGTTAAAAAATCGATTACACTTGTAAGCGATTGCATTGCTAATTTTACATGAAAATACAATCTCAAATTACAATTTTAATCGGACGGAATGCTATGCGGTAGCGGTATTTCTAGAATACAGGCAAGCTTGCAAGTTCTCTGCTATAAGCGCTTAAATGACCTATTCGAACTGACTTTATTTGCAGCAATTTTCCTCCCTGAGACACGAGAGGCTGAATAACATTAGTTAGGTTCTCTGATTTTCAGCGTTTTAGTTAAAATTTGACGGTTTATTGGTGGCTGAGTAAGAGATATGACTGAGTAAATAACATGAAGTCGATGAGAAATTGGTATTTAAAAGAGATGAATGAGTAAGTAAATGTCTCTCTGGCGCCATGGTTTTCTTCAAAATGAAAAAATGTTGTTTCTAGCGCGTAATTTTACCCCGACCAAACCGTGTGAATGGTTGGAAATCTAATCGAGATGGAGTTGAGCTTTTTCACTTAGTATTGATTCCTAGATTAATTTGGAAATTGAATTGCGATATTTTCCAAAAAAAACTATTTACGGGATTCGACTTCGAAATTGTTATAAAGAAACGCTTCGTAATGACATTTTTTTCATAAATTGAAGAAGTGCTTACTAGCTTAAGGACTCTAAAAAACCTAAAACTTAAGAGATAATAAAGCTACTAAAATTCTGATGCCACTAGATTCGTAAAGGTCCCTACTTTAGGTTTCTTGCTTTGCTGCCATAAACCAAAAGCAGTATAAAAATGAAGAAAGACGGAATAGGAGAATCGAAAGAATTATTATATTATTTTTAATGATGAGATCTGCTATGAGGTATTTAGGAAATAATACAGGTACATACTTCCTAAATGAAGTGAGTAGATACCAAGGGTGGACGTCTGAGGCCGAACCTACACTTCTAAGATTGGTTGTGAAACCACCAGAATAAAACTCACCTCACTCTATCATCTCCTCTCTGAGCCACACATTTACATGTTTGATACATTTATTCCAATCATTTTATCTGTTTTACTTCCGAGACATCGCCAAGAAACCCGCAACCGTTAGTCGCGGTTCGTTTTCTATGCAAAATTTTGAAGATATTATATGGGCATCACTTCCTGTAACTCTTGACAGCTTTTAGAATAGTCAATGTATGGCGTTCCCAGTCTGTTGGCATGTCTGCCACTAGACAGCGGGCTGTTATCATTTGTATTAAAATTCTTCTGTCATTGCTTTTGAATTTTAATAGTCGGCATTTGTGGCACATATTCCTTTAATCTCATTTGTCGACTTGTTGAAGAAGTTAAGGATTCTTCCAACGATATCTATAATATATTTGTGGATTAAACATATATGTATTTAAATACCCAGAGATATATACCCTTTTTATCGGAGGCTGATTGTAGATCGGTTTATTTACTTCACAGTTACCAATATGGTATCACGGAGCCCTTAAAACAATTGCAGGTGTATCGCGAAAGAGCATTCTCGAAAGAGCATGTTGGATCCACTAATAGATCAAGACATTACTTCACTATCTTTGGTGAATCCCTAGGAGGTTTTAGTGATTTCAAAGTCTAGCTATTTTTGAATATAAATGTATTTATTTTTGTATGCACGCTTTTGATCAGAACAAGAAGGCTTTCTTTAGTTGCTGTGATCTTCGTCTGGAAGACACTGCAGCAATCTGGTAGTCGATTCTGGTAACTGGGGTTGCTGAAAAAGATGCCACCTCCCACTCGTTTATGCAGTTTCAACCCGTTAGTAAAGATACTTGTCTCTGTGCCTTTGTCCATCTCACACCTATTACACTCCTCTCTTGAATAAAGGCAATATTAGCTATAATTCCTAAACGAAATTTAATCGAAATTCTGGCTAAGGAAATGCTAGAAAGACAAACAAATTTCTTTTATATACATATATAAACGGTCAATAAGTTGTTCTATTTGGCCGAATTGAGGCGTTTGAGTGAGAACATCCATCGAAAACGGATTTTACACGATGATAATGCACCATCGCATCGAGCCACGATTGTTGCTGAATTAAAAGCCAAAAACGCAGTAGTACCATTGATCAACCACCATATTCACCAGATTTGGCTCCGTGTGATTTTTTCTTGTTTCCCAAACTGAAATTGCCGCTCTGTGGAATCCGTTTTCAGTCGATCGAAGAGATAAAACAAAATTCGCTGAAGGAGCTGAAGGCCATCCCAAAAAGTGCTTATGGAAAGTGTTTCGAGGACTGGAAAAGTCGTTAGCATAAATGTATTACACTTGATACGAGGGCTGCTAATATATATTCTGGCCTAGGGCAACACTAAGTGTTGCCAGGTGTAATCTGACATTTCCATTGGAAAGTTTGACATTTTTTAGCATAACATCACTCAGAACGTTTTGTCGTTAAATCGTGAATTGTTTTATTTACAGGGAATTAAAAAATTCATCTCGGCCAAAAAATGGAATTAACTCGTGAACATTTTCGTGCGATCATTTTTCATAACTTTCGACGTGGACTATCACGACAAGAGTGCATCGATGAACTAAAATCTTTGTATGGCTATGAAGCACCATCCCATAGCAATGTGAAAGACTGGTACAACGAATTCAATCGTCGCCGACGCTCGCTCAAAGACGGATTCCGTGAAGGTCGTCCAAAAACAGCCGTTGTGTCAGAAAACATCGATGCCGTACGTGAACTGATAATGCAAGACCGTCATCTAACATACCTTCAGATAGAGGCATGCATATGCATTTCTCCCACCAGCATACTTTCGATATTGCATGAACGCCTGCCCGTAAAAAAGGTTTGTTCTCGTTGGATCCCGCACAATTTGACAATCGCTCAAAAAAGGGCTCGTGTGGATTGGTGTAAAGAAATGCTGAAAAAATACGATCGCGGTGCTTCAAAAGACGTTTATAAGATCGTCACAGGTGACGAATCATGGATCTATGCGTATGAGCCCGAAATAAAACAGCAATCGACAAAAAAAATAAAAAATAAAAAAAAATAAAAAAAAAAAAAAAAAAAAACCATTTTCGTTGATAAATATGTCTATTTCCATTATTAGGCCAGAAATATATATAGCAACCTCCGTATGGATTATTTTGTGTTTTATTTACAATTTTCGGATACCTTTTTGTCACAAGGTAGTTAGTATTTAGTATATATAAAAATTTCAACCCTATTCTTTTATAAACTTTCAACAATCACAATAAATTTATCGCTCCAACAACCCTAACACTCTTTGTTGTTGTAAGTATACCTTTATAACGGGTTAATGAGTTGAATTGCAATTGTAATACACCACTTTACTGACGAGTGCAAAATTTAGCAATTCTGCAAGTGCACAATGGCATTAAATTACAACACAATGCGAAAGTGCTTCGTTGGGCATTAAAAGCTCAAGGCTGCCAATATACAATGCGAATGCAACTCTGTATAAAGGGCGCATACAAAAACCGTTTTCTCTTTTTATGCACTTTCTCTGTTTGCGCAAGCACCTCCTGCATTATGTGTTATTTGGAATTGTGTTTTCTTTTTTTTTATTATTGCTTCATGTTTTTGTTATTGTTGCATAGCATTGTGCTCATTTCGATTGATCTGATTTTAATTGCAAAATTTACGCCTTTTACAAAGACGTGCCAATGTCTGGCATATATGTATGTATATATATATTATTAGGGTGTGCCAAAAACAAAAATTATATCAAATCTATCCATAGATACCATTGATTTTATCTTAAAAAAATCGGTAAACGGAGAAAAAGACGTCGAAGGCCGCATAAAGTAAAGGGCGTTTTCTAATACATAAGGCCTTCAGTGAGTTAATATTTTTTCGGATCTTGGAACCAGCATTAACGCCAACAAAAGCGTCATCTCGAAATCTAAGGCAGAATAATTCTTACCAACAGGTGTTACTTCGGACTGAGTAGGTAATTGAGAAGTAAAGTCCTCTCTCCACGAACAAAGACCAAGCTCTACAAGTCATTCATTATCCCCGTCCTGCTATAAGTTGCAGAGGCATGAACGAAGACAACATCTGATGAGTCGTCGTTACGAGTTTTCAAGAGAAAGGTTCTGCGGAAGATTTATGTTCTTTTATGCATTGGCAACGGCGAAAGCCACAGGCGATGGAACGATGAGCTGTGCGAGTTATACGACGACATAGAAACTTAGAGCAGCAAATTAAGCGATAGCGGCTGAGCTGGCTAGGTAATATACGTATCGTCCGAATGGATGAAAACACTCCAGCTCTGAAAGTACTCGACGCACTACACGCCGGGAGAGGCAGAGGAAGAGAAAGAACTCCACTTCGTTGGAAAGATCAGAAGGATACGAACCTGGCTGCACACAATTGCGCGCTGTTGTAAACCGCGTAAGCGTTGTCTACGACAATAAAGAAGATACTTTTTTCGCAGTTGGTATTTTTCACAGCTGTTTCCATTCGGTTATTGTTTTTAGTACTCAGTTTACATAATCGCCCAGCAGAGTCGGTAATTCGAGCAACTATGGATCGGTTCCGCACCACGCTTACTCTAGTCCTTTATCGCGAGCAACAATTGAAGCTGTTCCCATCCACGATTTGGAGGCTTTGTCGGAGGAATTTTCGTTTGCGAGCTTAAAAGATTCAACTGGTGCAAAAATTATAACTGAACGAGCATCGAGCGCATCGGTCGTTCGGTCAATGGGCCTAAAGCGGGATAGTAACCGATCCCGATTTTCACAAGAAAATTTTGTTCTTCATCGCTGAACTCAGTTTTGGTTAAATGGTTAAAATTTGTCGAATTTCGAGTGATAGTAATTCACAAACCATTGTTGATCCCTAGGTAAATCCTCAAAATGCCACTGGTGGGTGTGCTCTATGAGCAGAGAGAGTCGTGGTTCATATTTCTTCAAAATTGAAGCCGGCCATAATGTTTTACTCAATGGCGGAACCGAAAGTAAAAATCCCATGAGGAAGATTTTTTTAGAAAATTTAATACTCTACAAAAACCCGTGAGTTCCTGCCTCTGAAGGTACAAATTTTTATATGTGTGTTGGTTCAGTATTTAATTTGATACTTCTTTTTGGCTCACCCTAATATACCATATAGGTATATATTCCAAAAACCATAGATATATAATGCTTACAAATATTATACACACACACATAAACAGTTGTATTTAGTATGCGCACTGCATGCAATTGCTAGCATAGAAAGTAATGAAATCTGTAATAAAGTGAGCGAAAGTACAGCAAAACGAGGAAAGCAAAGATTTTTGTTAATAAAACGAAATTGAATATGCTTGTGTATGTGTGTATTAGTACACAGCGAAGAAATACTGCATTTCAATTAGAAGGGATTAAGTGAGGCTTAAAAGCGAATGTGCATTGTATTTGCACACATACATACACACATACATACATGCATACATATGTGTACACCGAATCGCATAGAAAGTTTTACAAATGCCGAATTCACTGCAGAATGTGCACAGTGCTGCACAAAATATGAAAAATCAACAAATATCAGGAATTCAATCTCGAAAGAGCATTTTGCTGAATAGTTGGCTAGGAAATTCTTCGTGCTAGTTTTTTCTCCAATACAATGAAACGAAACTTCATATTGCTTTCAATTTTCAGAAATTTCATCTTTAGTCTGTGTTGTTTGGTAGTGTCAGTTGTTGTAGTCAGCTCGATTAAAATTGATTCTGGATATCAAATAATTTGATAACACATATGCTGAATACATTATTGGTTCATATACGTAAATTTTCACAGATTACAATGGTGTCATAATGATAGGTCAACATATGAATTTGTTAAATATAATGTTTCTGTGGCGCCACCTATTGGTGGGTTTATGAATTAAAAGTTTGATCTCTTGTTGACATTTCGTAAAAATTTTAAGACAATTGATAACTACAATTTCGATGTTATCGATCAAAAAGATGATCGATCAAAAGCTTTTGGTCATCGGTCGTAAAATGCATTTTGAACAGCGAGCAAATATTAAATTTTGTTTTAAACTTGGGAAAACGTTTACTTAAACATTTCAAATGACGAAAAAAGTTTATGGTGATCAGTGCCTATCCCGTGGTATTGTGCATGGGTGAGGACCTCTGTTACGATCAGAAGTCTGTCGTCTTCAGAAGTCAAAAATAAAGACAATGCTGATTTGTTTTTTGATATTGTACACCGGGAGTTCGTCCCACCTGGCCAAACGATTCATGCTGTGTTTTACCTTGGAAGACGGTGAAGCGTCTTTTTGTCACGAAAATACCGTGGTGAATGGCGCCTGTTGCACGATAATGCACCGTGTCATCGGTCGACGCTTGTCACTGATTTTTTGACAAAAAGCTCCATATTAACCATTAATCACTCACCCTACTCACCTGATCTGGCACCCTGTGATTTTTACCTATTTGGAAAACTTCATTTGCCCATGAAAGGACACTGGTTTCAGGACATTTCAGCTATCCAAAAGGCGACGACCGATATTCTCAAGAGCATTCCGAAAAATGACCTCAAACACTCATTTGAAATGCTAATTGACCCGGCTAAACGCTGTATCGAAGCACAAAGAAACTACTTTGAATAAAAAATATAACTTTTGAAAAATATTAATTTTTTGTTGTTTCTTTTAACAGTCCTGTTTCTTTTGCGACAGACCTTGTATATGTAAATTTTCACAGGTTACAATGGTGTCATAATAATGGGTCAACATATGATTGGTCTGCCTTGATTTTTTTAAACATGATAAGCCTGCTCATATTATGATGAGGGTGTATTTTTTAGTACACCAGTTAAAAAGGGCCATTATTATTGCATAAAACTGAAGGTTTTATTTAGCATAGTTAAAATTATTTGATTTGAATCAGAAAAGCACCGATTTATTAAGTAGCCTGTTGCCATTTTTATGGTAATCTCATCGTGCCCTCTTTAATGGTAGAAACCAATATTTCCATCGGCAAAAAGTCGTGACCGTCGATTTTCAAAAGCTCTTCTAAGGCGAATTTTTTTCAGCTAAATTTTTGGACATAGCCAGAAGTCCTCCGTTCAAATTAAGGCGATACAACTCATAATAGGGGATTTCCTGCTATATTCACCAAACACACATGAGGTTTGTTCAAAAAATATCGCGAATTTTTATACAAGTACTATATGTCTTACATGAATTTTCTCTGGTAAAAAAGAGCATTTTTCAACAATTTTTTTCTCATATAAAAAATTAAATATTTTTTAGAATTATTATTGTTGCAAACATATATTATTAACGGAGAAATTCTGAAATTTTTGGAAAAAAATATTTTAAGCTCGGCCATTGCGACGCCATTCCCGGAGACCCCTCGGAACACAGATGAGCCCGCGCTGACAGGATAACTCCTGACAGGACCACCTTCTTCTTCTTCTTAATTGGCGTAGATACCGCTTACGCGATTATAGCCGAGTTAACAACAGCGCGCCAGTCGTTTCTTCTTTTCAAGACAGGACCACCTAAAGTGAAAAAATACGTGTTTAAGTTAAAACCTTAACTTACAACTTGGACAAAGGAAAAAAATTAAAAAATTTGATTTTTAGCAAATATTTAAAAAAAAATTAAAATTTCAGTGAAAATATCGCCACTTTTTTACAAATAACTAGTTGTAAACGAAAAAAAATCCTTTGTACAAATCTTTAAAAATTGTATCTGGAAAAACTTTGTAAAATTTCATGATGATCGGTTGAGCAGTTTTTGAAAAATCTTGTCAACTTCACTTCAAAAACACAGTTTCGAGAAAGACCCGTTTAAAGACGGCGCACTTAGCCTAGCTAGCTTCGAGCGCACAAGTTCTCAAGGGTGTATCTCCGAAACTATTACTCGGATCAACTTGAAAATTTCAGACAATAAACCAATAAGAAAGTGTTTACTTGTTCATGAATATCTATTTTATCCCCTACAAAGTAATCACCACCAGATAGCACTTAAAAATTATTTTTTCTTGGTGATCTTGTTTAGCTTCTCCTTCGCTGTAGTTTTTATCTCCTCAATCGTAGCGTAGCTCGGAACTTTCAAGGGCCCCTTCAGTTTTGGGAACAAAAAAGTCAGAGGGGTAATATTTTCGGTCTTGCTTCATGCGGCAGCTTCCATTGGAAGGATTGAGCTTTGCTTTCTACGTCAAAACCATAAACCCATGATTCGTCACCATTTCTGAGCCTCTGGAATAGATGTGGGTCATCGCAGACTGAGTTCAGCATCTCCTGAGCAATTAATATAATAATTTCACTAACGGTGATTCGCCGATTGGCCCACTCTATTTTCCTCACCACATTAATGTTTTCGTCCTTACTTGACATTCTCGAGCGTCCGTCGCTCGCATTATCT
This sequence comes from Bactrocera neohumeralis, assembly GCF_024586455.1. Lineage (NCBI taxonomy): Eukaryota > Metazoa > Arthropoda > Insecta > Diptera > Tephritidae > Bactrocera > Bactrocera neohumeralis. Next base: position 58,470,654 of record NC_065920.1, on the reverse strand, counting down.
GGACACTCTGAGCACGTTTTGTACCATCCATAAACGTTGCTTTTGTTCAAGGTAGCTTCACCATATGCCAGGGTCAACATTCGGAATGTACCCGCGTACTTAATTTCCTTTTCCCACAATATTTTATTCAGGCTCTTTGATCTATTTTTTGGATTAAGCAAAAATCAAAGTTGAACCAAAACGCGTCCAAGCAAATTAGCTGTCAAAAATTAACTAAGCATTCAAAATGAGCGACTTTGTCACAATAAGTAGGGGATTTGAGTACCAACACAACGCAAACAAAAAGCAATCAAAAATCGAATAAATGTAGCCTGCGAAAACTCAAAATTCGCCATGCAGTTTGTACAAACCTGGAAGCTTTCCTGAGCGTCAATTGTATCTTTATTGTCGTTTTTGCCGAATTACTAGAATTCGACCACGATAGCTTTAGCTTGAAGTTGTAGTAAATGACTCACTTCTCATCACCAGCACCATCCGTTTCAGAAATCTATTGATTTTGTTTCCAATGAGGAGATGGAAATATAGTTTACGAAATTTTTTTTTCGTTTCCTCTTGCGGCCCATGCAATAAGAAATTTTTCGCATCCAGCCTTATTTAACTGGAACCAAAGTAAGTAAGTTTTGTATTATGTTGAGATCCTGGCAAATCAAAACAGTGGTTGAAGGCACTGTGGAAACTCTTCAGGCTCTCTTGGTGCTAGATAAACGCTTTAAGTTAAAGACAGCTCTTTCAAAAACAAGCCACCATTTACTTGGAAGTTCGTCGTGCGTGAAAAAACTTTTGTTTCATTCGCTCATTTTGAAACACCCACACATTCAAGTGCTGTTTACTATCGGTCTCATACACGTAAACTCGCGATTTATCACCCGTCACGATGTCATCGACATGTTTCAAAGCACCTCTAAGGTATTTTTGAAGATTTCTCTCGACCAAACGACACAAGTCTTTTTTGGAGTAATCAAATGTCAATCCAAGTCGAACGCTGTAAAAAATAACTGCGCAAAAATTAAGGTTGCTATTTCATTTCATCTTTTGGCCAGGATAAATATTTTAATTTACTGTAAACAACACAAATAGCGCTCGTAGGTCAAAATGTTCTGAGTATGTACAACTTCAAAAACGTCAAACTTTGCATTAAAGTGTTTAGTTACCAGATTGCAACACTAGGGTAATATAAAATATATATAATACCGAAAAAAATTAAATTAATATAACCCCTAATAAAAAGTTTCTTTTTTTTCTGTCGAATCCACCTTATTTCGTCTATATTTTTTACAATTTTCCACTTCTTTCATTCGTTTTTCTCTTCTACTTCCAGCACCTATTGTTGGCAATTTCACAGACGAAGATTTCGCTGGTGGTACGATGGCTGCGGGTGCAACACCGCAAGATAATGCCGAGTATCCGTTTCAGCGTGATGAAGTGGAGCGCGTCATTAACGGAAAATTTGGTGAGCGCAGTCAACCGCAAACACCATTGGGTAAGTGATTTTTCTTCACACTCCGTTACTTAAATTTATTTTTTCTTAACACAACACACTAACACTTAGAGCTAGCTGGCTGTCAGAAAATGCAACTTCATTTTGTGGAACATTTTGTGCGCATAAAAATGATTTCGAAATGAAAATCACTGCCACATTTAGACGTTTTGATGTGAATTTCACTTAAGCGAGCACTCGCAGTTTTGCAAATTCTCTCTTATATTGCGTGTGGCAGCAATAGACATTTCTATTCTTGTGGCACATAAAATGTGCTCGTATATTAAATAAAATTTTACAGCAGCGATGAGAGGATTTGCGTTGTACAGAGTCGTCTTTCCGTTATTGGAAATGAGGGGGTTTAAGCACTTTTAAACCGTCAGCGAATGGCTGACAGATTTTAGCTCAAGTAATAGCTTTACCTTTACTAGATCCACTCAGCTAAGGACTGGATGCCACAAGTTCATGGAACTGTTTCGAGATTTTGACACAAATTTACATTTACTTTTAGTATATGTTTTCATTTAAATAGAAATTTTCCAACCATCTTGAGCAAAGTTTAGATTCGTTAAATTAATGATTGGAATACTTCTTCTAGGCTTTCTTTCGTGAACTTAATATTAAACTCTATACTCACGAGATTAAATTTTTCATATTTTTCCCTTTGAAAATACTACATTTTTTAGTCTGTCATTATCTTCCCCCTTTTGGAAGTACCATATTTAATATTTCATAAGCTCGCAAATAAACTTCCTATGATAGACTATATATTTCGAAGATATGTATGTGCTCTAACTCCATTGCCCGTTTTTTAATGAATGCGACCAAATTCTTTCGATTTTAGCAGAAAGCGCTCAATGACCTCCATCATCGAAAACTACATTACATACTTAGGAAGTCATATGGATCTTACATTCGAAGCGTATTTTAAACATTGTCGCACACCTCAAACCCTGTTTCAATTATACAATACCTATGAAAGCTGAAACTCCTCACCAGGAGAAAAATATAACTAAATTACTCTTAGATTTTTCCACTATTATTTTTCTTTGATCATCTACTCATACACATATAATAAAGTGAGCAGAAAGTTAAGTAAATTTTTTTTATGAAATGTAAATTTTTTATTTACATAATCTACGAAATCAATTTCATCGCTTTCAAAGTAATAATCGTCCGATAGAACTCATCTTCATAAAAGCTTCTTCCAGTCGAAATGGTCTTTTTCCGGTATAGCCTTCAAGATATGCTTTTATTCGGCTTTTATAAGCTCAAAACCAGCATCACAGGGCCTTTTGAGTTTCTTGAATGGTTGAATGGTGGTTGCGAAACGATATGAGTCGAGTTTTTGCATGGTGCATTATAGGGCACAACAGATTTTAAGTTGCGGTGCAATCCTCATCTTGTTATCTTATGATTAACGTGATGAAGAAACTAAAAGTTTTTCGCTCATACGAGTAATAAGAATGGTTTCTGATGCTTAACCCAAACGACGCAGATTACTCAAATAACATTCTTTGTTGACAGTTTGGCCCGGCGGAAATGGTACACCTACAACGATAGTCACCTAACTTTACTCTTTGATAACAGTAGTTTATCACACAATCCATTTTTGATTTTTATGATCTGAAATTTGAGTTTAAGTTACTCTCTTTTGATTTTCTACTCGAGCTCTATTTTCCCTTTTTGGTTTTAGACATGAGTTTAAGGATCCGTTTGGAACAACTGTGTGTTCTCATTGAAACTTGGGCATAAATTTTTATTAAATATTTTCAAATTATGAAATTTCAAACTTGTGTGCATCGAAAACTAATAGTACACACAACCTCTATGTTCCAAAACTACGTATAAAGCCAGGTTATCAGGGCTCTATAAAACCGAAAAAGTATTGGTCGAAAAAAGTTTGAAAACAATTTGGGGATGAACCCTGTATTTGAAAGTAACATTTAATGCTTAACCCCAAAATGATCAATAAACTCGAGTTAAACCAATTTTTAAGCCAAAAATATTGTTTTTATTAGGTGCTAATAATAAATAACGCATTTAATTTGTAATAATAAGTTATATATTTGAGAGTCGTATTTAATTCTAAACACCAGAAAGGCCAATAAACACGAGTTAAAGAAATTTTTAGGAAGAAATCTTTGTTTGTTACCAGACAAATTTTAATTATTAAGATATAAACTATATGTTAGAGAGTTGAGTTTATTGCTTGACATCAGTATGACCAATGAACTCGAGTAAAAGAATTTTTAAGGGAGAAGTTCTCGTTTATTATGAAACAAATTTTATTCGTGAAGTGTTAAACTCTATGTTTGAGAGTAGAGTTTATACTAAACACTAACATATCTAAGAAACTCTAGTTAAAGAACTTTTTTGGCAGAAGTCTTTTTACTAACAAACAATTTTTAGTTAATAAATGATTAACTCTGTGCTCGAGAGTAGAGTTTAATATTAAACACCTAAATTACAAATAAGCTCGAGTTAAAGCAATTTTTGGGGAGAAGATTTTTTGGAACTTTGACTTTGAACTTATTTTACTTTTTAAATGATAAACAGTATTTGATAGTAGGGTTTAATGTTTAACCCCAGAACAACCAATAAACTCGAGTTGAACAAATTTTTAGGCAGAAGTACTTGTTTATTAAGAAACAGATTTTACTTGTTAAATGATAAACTCAATATTTGAGAGTAGAGTTTATGCTAAATACCAAAATATCTAATAAACTCGAGTTAAAGATTTTTTAAGGAGAAGTGTTTGTTTATCAACAAGTAAATTTTAGTTGTAAAATGTTAAACTCTGTGTTTAAAAGTATAGCTTATGATAAACACAAAAGTTACCAATAAACTCGAGTTTATGAGATATTTTGGTGTTAAGCATAAACAAGAGAATTTTTTAGGAAAAATCTTTTGTTTATTAACAAACAAATTTTACTTAAAAAAAATAATCTCTTTGTTCGAGAGTAGGGCGTAACGTTTAACACTAGAATGACCAATAAACTCGAGCTCAGAAATTTCTTGAGAAGAATATTTTGGTATTTACATACAATAACTAATTAGAAATGATGAACTCTCTGTTTGAGTTTAATGCTAAACCCAAAAATGACGAATAAACTCAAGTTGATTTTTATTTTGATTTTTTAATTCTCAAAAGCAGAGTTTATATTAAACAAAAAATTTACCAGTTAACCAAAGTTTTGGATTTTAAAATGCTCTGCCCGAATATGCAAAATTGAGTAAAATTCCAAACTTATGGCTCCCTGTTTTGCCCTTAGAAATATCCGCTTCTAGCAATCCCCCAAGCGCCTGCCTTGCGTTAATACATATTGTAATAAAATCTTGACTTCTTTAAGGCAACCGAAATCAACATTTTTATATAAACCACTGGCATATTAAAAATGTACAAATCATTCTGCGGGCTTAGCGCTTCTTCAGGGATCTCCACTTCACACTTTTCCGCCGCGTCATATCCATTTTCATTCATATTAAATTGCATTTACAACTAGCGCGCACTACAACTGAAGACCGGAAACATGCCGCTACATATTTAACATAGCTACGCTGCTAAGGATACAGGGATTATAAGGAAGAAATATTATGAGCATTTCACACTTTGCTTGAGAACTATACAGAAATGTTAAATAGTGCTGATATGCTTTTAGAAATGTGAAGTTATAGGAAAAATAATTTACAAGCGGGCGAAAAGATTTTTGAATATGAAAATAATTCGCTGGATTTAAAGTACGCTGATTTTGTAGCTTGCTTAAGACCGATAGTGATATAGTGATAATTTCAAGCCACAGACTACACACAGTACAAGGTCTTATGTTACCAAATCCAACACCGAAACTTTTATTTTACAAAATTTCACTTTATTTTCCAAATTCTTTACTATCTAATAGTCGGTTTTCCATATTTGCCTTTACTCATTAGTGATTTCACCCAAACCCATAGACCATCCAGAACCGGAGAACAGTTTGATTGGCTTCATTTTCGCCGTATTGGTGGCCATCATATTGGTGCTCGTTGTGGTCATACTCTTAATCGTCATACGTAATAAACGCGGTCGTGGCGGCAATGTGCTCGATGCATTCCAACATAACTTCAACCCGGATACGCTTGGTGGCGCCGACAAACGGCTCAATTGCAATGGCATGAAGGTGAGTTTGTGCTGTAATTTTCACCAAATATGTATTTTTTCATATTTTCTTTGTTTTTAGTGTTATTTTTAATACAATTTTTACATGACCAACACATTCCCTCAACGTTATATTTTATGCTTTCGCAGGCCGTCACTATGGACAATGACACGGAGTCGATTGACAAGAGCAGCCTCTACCATGAACCGTTCAATGTGAATATGTACACGAGTGCAGCGAGCGGTTGCTCCATGAATGACATGCAACGGCAACATGTCACACCGGACTACACAGGTATGCAAATTACTTATTATGTTTTTATGTTATGCTCATACATATTGGCAAATGTCTATGGGCATGTTAAAAGAAATGCTTAAAACATTGATGAACATGTTTTTCGGCGCATATAATTGGTTTGGTCGTCAAAGCAAAAAGTACTAAACACATTTTTCTAGAAGCTTATTGCAAGTTAGTTTTTCTGTTAGGTCAAATTATTTTTTTTCTTTCGAACTACAAAATCACGAATCTAATGGGTTGTCAAAAAAAAAGTCTTGCGGTATTTTTATTTTTTTTTCTATTGAAATGAAATGAATTTTTGATGACTCATGCCCAGCTCTTGACCGATGCTACGGCTGCTACTGTGCCGGTCTCTTTCGACCAATTCAGCAATTTTATCGCAATTTTCGACGACAGGCCTTCCGGAGCGTGGCGCATCTTCGACCACCTCTACACCAGAACGAAAACGTTGAAACCATCGTTGTGCGGTGGAAATGGAAACTGTATCGGGTCCATAAACTGCACAAATTTTATTGGCGGTTTGAGATGCATTTTTGCCTTTATCATAGTAGTACTGTAAAATATGCCGTATTTTCTCTTTATTTTGCTCCATGTTTGCGACGCTATAACTCACGAACGACTTAAAAGAAACGACAATCAATCAACACGTGTTAGCGCGTGAAATGAGCTTTCTAAAAAGGTGTAGCATGACCCGATGCGACGAATAAAACCAGAACTACGCGTTTTCAGCGAAAACTAGCGAAAATACCGCAAGACTTTTTTGACAATCAATATTGTATAGAGGTACTTATGGAAGGACGACGGTTATCTCAGGTTCACATCTATTTAAATTTTAATATTAAAGCGCATAAAAAATTTAGATTTCAAATTCATCAGCTCAAGCTGTCCGTAGGTCTTCGTACGGATATATTCTAGTCGAGAATTTTGTTTAGGTTATATCCACTAAGAAGTCTGCTATTACTGCCGCAGTGAAGGACGATTTTCTGGCGCCGTTTTTTAATGTTTTCTCCAGCATTTGACAGTGTTATGAGCCGACCCAATTCAAATAATAATAAATACAATACTATTAATATATAATATTATAAAAATTTGTGAACCACTTCAACATTTACTCATATCTAATCTTTATCCTTTAAGAATCGAATGTTCCATAAACTATTTTAGTGTTTCGGAGACATTTTAAAAACTAATCTACTTTCATGGGAAATTATAACATTGCAAACATTTTCAAAATTATCCGATCTTTTAAAAATAAAGCTATAATATATTAAAACAAATGTAAAGTAAATAAAGGCATCCATAAACATGACGGCATTTGGGCCTAAGAAAAGTGAAGCAATGCTTTTCTACTACCGGAATGTCGTGAAACATTTTATTATTGGCGATGAGGCTTGCATCCATGCTTACGACTCGGAAACAGACGATCAATCGGTCGAATATCGTGCCAAAAGTGAGCTGAAACAGAAAAAACTGCGTCAAGGCTGGTCAAAATTAAAGTTATGTTCTTCGATTATCGAGGTGTGATGCACTCCGAATTCCTTCCGACCGATCAAACTGTGTACTAGAATACTATTTAAGTGTTATGCGTCATTTTCGCGAAGCTATACGTTAAAGTGGCGGGAACTCTTTATGGGCCGACCCACGGATAATGTATCCTCGCACACTGAATTGTTTCTTCGGGAGTTTTTCACGATATTTTCAACCAGTATCACGCCGCAACCACCACATTCCCCTGATTTACTGGCTTCAAGTCTTCTACAGTGTACTGTCTTTAAGCCAAAGTTTATCTGCCGTCTCGGAAAATAAGTCAGCTCAAAGATTTTAATATATTTAGAATTTAAACGTAACTTTTTTCAATATACTATAAATCCCTAAGTGTTTAAGACTTTGTACTGTTCTCAGGTTTTAGCTGAGCGCTGCAGTTAACCATTATCGCTGAAAACCAACTGAGTCCAGTTAAACTTGGATACAAGTAGTATCTTCTACTAAGTATTAAAAATGCATCTATCATTCATTTCTACACTTGATTCCCTATGACAAAGACCCTCCGTCGGAGTTCCAATAGGTTACTGAAACAATGGTGCTTCAGATCAGTGAAATTATTTTTTTCTCAAACAACAAAATAGCCTAAGAAAGAAAATTACATGTAAGACATTATGTAGTACCTAGTCTTTGTCAAACTTTGACCGAGTCCAACGTGTTTTCTAAAAGTAGCTCCCTACAATCAGTTAAAACCTCTTGGTATATATGAGTTATGGAATATGTCTTTCTTAAAACTAGCACTTGCTATTATAATCAGTGTGATGAGGTAAGTCGATCCATGTTCGTCAGACTATCTGTCCATTTGTTCATCTATCTATGTGTTTATGCCAAACTGAGGGACTTGTTTTTGAGATATCGATCTGAAATTCTGAAAAAGTCACTAGCCGCTACTCATGTTTAGGAGCCGTCAATATCTGACTGCTATAACTTATAGCTGTCATACAAACTGATCGATCGGAGTAAAGTTCTTCTAAGGAAACCCTTTTTATTTGAAGAGATATTTTCACAAGAGTCGTCAAGGTATATTTCCTTACGCTATCATGTAATCTTCGAAGATATTGTTTATATCGGACCTCTATAGCTTTTAGCTGTCTAGCAAACTGAATGATCAGAATAAACTGTTTTTAAAGGAAACTGTTTCTTTGACGAGTTATCTTCAATAAATTTTGTATGGATTATTGCCTAAGGCTAAGTGGCGCAATTGCCGAAGAAATTATTTAGATCATATTAGTTTATCATATAGCTATTATACAACTGACCGAACAAAATATATTTTTATAACCTGAAAAGTGTATATTAAGTTTGCCACAATGTTTTTAATCCCCAGAAGGGATCGTCGGGTACCCAATAAAATATATAACTAAATGATCAGCGTAACAAATTGAATCGATTTAGCCACTTCCGTCTGGCTGTCTGCCGATCTATCTGCCTTTCTGTACATATGCGAACTAGTGCTTCAGTTTTTAAGATGTCAATTGTCGGAACCGCCGATATCGGGAACGATCGGAATCAAGTACTGGTATGGGAACCTTTTTCATTTGACGAGATATCTTCACGAAATTTGGCAAGGGTCATAATTTAAGGAAATAATGCTATCTCCGAGGAAATTGTTCAGGTCAGTTGGTTGACTCCCACACAACTGTACGAATCTAAATCTTTTAAGGAACTCCTTGCATTTGTGAAAAGTATTATAGCTTCGATGCAAACGAATTTAACGTTTTTCCTTTTTTCCTTCTTAATTAACCTTAATTCGACTTATAAGTTGTCTTCGTCAAACAAAGTAGCTATAAAGAACTAGCAAAACATTTTCCGTTGGTTGCCAGCTGTTAGCTGGTTACGTTTTCAGATCATGTTATACTTCTTCTTCTTTAATGTTAAGCGTGCAACAGCGTGCCAGTCGTTTCTTCTTTTCGCAAGAGTGTGTCAATTAGAGATTCCAAGCGAAGCCAAGTCCTTCTCCACCTGGTTCTTCCAATGGAGTGGAGGTCTTCCTCTTCCTCTGCTTCCCCCGGCTGGTACTGCGTCCAATACTTTCGGATCTGGAGTGTTTTCGTCCATTCGGACAACATGACCTAGCCAGCGTAGCCGCTATCTTTTAATTCGCTGAACTATGTCAATGTCGTCGTATATGTCATACAGCTCATCGGTCCATCGAATGCAATATTCGCCGTGGTCAACGACGACTATTGGTTTGATGACAGGAGATATTTCGTCTTGCCCTCATTCACTGCCAGACGCATCTGCTTTGCTTCTTTATCCAGTCTGGAGAAAGAAGAACTAACGGCGCGGATGTTGAGGCAAATAATACCAACATCAACGGCATACGCCAGCAGCTGTACACTCTTATAGAAGATTGTACCTTCTCGGTTTAGTTCTGCAGCTCGAATTATTTTCTCCAGAAGAAGGTTGAAGAAGTCACACGGAGAGAACCGCCTTGTCTGAAACCTCATTTGGTATCGAACGGCTCGGAGAGGTCTTTCCCTGACGGAGATTTTGTTGTTGCTCATCGTCTGTTGACCCCGTATTAGTCTTGCGGAGATACCAAATTCAGACATCGCGGCATGAAGGCAGCTCCTTTTCGTGCTGTCAAAGATAGCCTTGAAATCGACGAAGAGATGGTGTGTGTCGATTCTCTTTTCACGGGTCTTTTCCAAGATTTGGCACATGGTGAATATCTGGTCGGTTGTTGATTTGCCAGGTCTAAAGCCACACTGATAAGGTCCAATCAATTTGTTGACGGTGGGCTTTAATCTTTCACACAATAAGCTCGATAGAACCTTATACGCGATGTTAAGGAGGCTTCAGATGGTACCATGTCTAAGTATTTGGGTCTCTCTTCGTGGGTTGCCACATTTTAGGCAGTTTCTCTCCTCTGTCCTTGCACACTTAAATTCCAATCGTTGGTCATGCGGTTGATTTCGTCCGACCATATTTTACAATTTTATATCCATTGCCTGATGCATGCGGAACCTTATCAGTTCTTTCGCCGCCGTGTTTAAATAGCTCGGCCGGCAATCCATCGGTTCTTCCCCCGCCGTTCTTCGCCGCCGTGTTTTGTTGTAATTGCTATTGTTCTTCATGGTCGGGCAATGGAATGTCTGCTCCATCGTCATCGATTGAAGAATCCGGGTCACCATATCCTGGTGTCATGTTTTCATTGCCATTCAGCAGGCTGGAGAAGTGTTCCCCCCATAATTTAAGTATGCTTTGGGCATCGATCACTAGATCACCTTTGGGGGTTCTACAATATTATGCTGCGGTCTTGAAACCTTCTGTTAGCCGCCGCATTTTTTCGTAGAATTTTCGAGCATTACCCATGTCGGCCATCTTGTCAAGCTCTTCATACTCACGCATTTCGGCCTCTTTCTTTTTCTGTCTGCAAATGCGTCTCGCTTCCCTCTTTAACTCTCGGTATCTATCGCAACCTGCACGTGTTGTGGTCGCTCGTATGCGAGGTAGGCAGTCTTTCTCTCCACTGCGACACGGCACTCCTCGTCGTTACCAGAATCTAATGATTTTGGTTGCAGCTGTACGTAAGGAGTTTGAAATGCCGTCCCACAGTTTCCTTGTATCAAGTTATTTACTTATGTAGTTCTAAAAGAAAGTCAACTGTGAAGGGTATCAAAGCTTCGGTGCAGCCGAAGTAAACGTTATTTTCATGTTTTAGTTTAGAAACAACGCGTCTTCCCCACACAACTCTAAAAAAATTGTCGATAGTTATGCAAAAACAATTATTGAGGTCACCTGACTTAAAAAGAAATCCATCAAAAACATTATCTAAAATTGCGCAACTAATCAATTGACTGAAAGCCACATACAAATGCAATGCACTGGAAATTCAACAAATAACAAGTAATTTGTCAGCATAGAAAATAAATAATAAAACAAATAACAATAAAATATTATTTCATAATTCGCAATTTTGCTGTTTTGTCAAACTAGCTTTTCAATTAGCAACGTGTAAGCCAGGTGCATATGTGACTGAGAGCGCAACTATCAAACTATGTTTTTAAGCATAAATGTATGAGTGTTTATTTGTACATGTGAATATGTGTATTAGTATGTGTGTATAGATATTAGTTTATATGTGTGAGATTAGTATGTGTGTGTATTAGTATGTGCATAGATATTAGTATGTATGTATGTGTGTGTGTGTTGCCTATATAGTAGCTATACAATCATGATATGACGTCAACAACTAAAAGCTAAAAACCGATAGAATTACTAAAATTTGCCGAAAAAATTTCGTTGTTATTATTGTTTTTGTTGTTTTTATTGTCATCATCATTGCATGTAGTTTTTCGGTGAATTTCATTTGTCATCACATGACACCAGTGCCGCTGACAGGACATGTAAGGCATGAACACACAAACAAATAAAAACACATACAAGCACACATACCTGCACACATATTCACTTATTGCCAGCGAACAGCCTGTAGTGGCGGTCACACGGGAGCAATTTTATGTACGTTGTAATTTGAGCCAACATGCAACGTGCTGCTCCCCCCGTTCGGACAGCGCTACATTTGGGACATTTTTGCATTTTCACAAGCATACAAACAAACATATGTCACAAAAAAACAGCATAGCAACAACAGTGAAACAACAACAGCTGAAAAACAACAAAAAGAAAATCATCCAAAAACATTAGCGCTGTCATTTCCGTCATCAACGGTTAACATCATCGAAAGCGCAGGGCATAACCGACGCTAAACAGCAGGTGAGCAAAGCGCGCGCCAAAAGCGAGCAAAACGGGCAAGCGCCACAGCAATGTGTGCTAAACTAGCAAACAAGCGAGCGCGGTCGGGAGAAAAAAATTCAGCAGGTTGTTGACACTTTTATTGTAGTTGTATGTAGTTTGCAGTTTGCATTTGCAACAACATACGACATGCGACATGCAACATGTACGCGCTTAATTGAACAACTTGCTACTGTCAACTGCGCGTTAGCGTCGCTTGCCCACCAACAGCCATTATTGCCATGTTTTTTTTTTTTGCGCCCGCCTTCACCTTTCCGTCATAATTCCATTGAAAGCTCGCACTCGACTCGAACTGAAGCTCAATGCCGCGTACTCCAATTCCATGGATTCAGCACTACAGCGCGCCCGCAGTAATTTTCCGCGAATATCAACATTCCTTCCCACTCTCTCTCTCTCTCTATCTCCGCGTTTTTATTCACATTGTCACTTACCTTGCTGGCGTTAATGAATTCTAATGTTCGAACTCTTATCGCAGTGGCCACATTTTCCGTCTTCCTTTTGTAACCTGCTATCCTGCTAACCGTTGTTCGCCAGCTCGCTCGCGTCAGCATTTCCCTTGGGGCGCATGCCATAAACCCCTCTCATGCTGTTCGTGTGTGACAGCTGAAATGCGCACAAAAATCATATTCCGAAAATGGCTTTTTCAGTCGCTTTTGAATGCACTGTCCATTGCATAAAAGTTGTTCCTATTGTTGTTGTGTTTGTTGCAGTTTTTCATTCATTAAGCTTGCATGTATGCATGCGCTGGCAGTACGCAACTGGACATGTTCATGTTCTGCTCAATTAACCGTTTTATTCACTTGTATGCGGTCTCCAGTGACTGATTGTTGTTAACGCCAGTGACAATGGAAGCCTTTCTTTTTCGGTTTATTTGGTTTTGTTTACTTTGGCTTTGTTATTATTTAATTTTCTTAATTTTCAACGGGTGTACTATGTGCTGGAACTATGTAGAAGCGGAAGTTCGAAAAGCCTTCTTTATCACAAATAAGAAACTAGTCTTACCATGAAGTGGCTAGGAAAGTAAGTTCGTGGTACTTAATAGCAAGTCCACTCTGAAATAAATGCGATCTCTCTGGTTTTGTTAAGTTAGGTTTAGATGGCTAATACTTCAGCAAAGCTTGGGATTACACTCAGACTCTTATGCACACTCCTTTGTGAAGCCATACGAAAAACTCCTTTTTTTATAGTAGGCTGAAGCATCAAAGTGTGGACCTTAATCCGCTAAACCTAACCTACTCTCAACTCAAGACTCTTCCACGGAACCACCGTTTAAGTATTACATCCTGAACAAGACATTTAAGTCTCCTCTATTGTGTGGACCGTCCGTCAGTCTAATCTATTCAAAAAGTCTCAGTTTTTTTATTATGAATGCTGACATTTTACTAACAGCTTTCCATTTATCAGTCGTTAAATTATCGAGCGTAAAACTATCATCGAGTGTGGTTTTAAGTTTTCCCTTATATTTGAAAATCGAGGGCAATAAAATTATATCCATATGTTCAGAGTCTTCTATATACTCTGTACACGTCGGACGGTTCGGACTACTGTCATTGTGGAATCTGTAAAGGTAGCTTCTGAAGGACCCATGTCCACTAAGTATTTTGGTCAAACGGAAATCCAGATCCCCATGTCGTCTGTCTATTCAGGAGTGGATACCCGGTGTAAGTTTATGGATCCAGCGCCTTTTGGATGAGGAATTCCACAGCTACTGCCACATTTTGGTGCTCTTGTTCCCGTACAATTTTATGGAGCTCATTGCTTTTGATATTAAAAATCGCCGGCTGGAACGCACCCAGCCTCTATTAGCTATCATTCTCGATAGAACATTATAAATTTTGTTTGCTTTACCGGAAGTATCCTCCAGGTGTTCCTTAAATTTTAATTTGGAATACAATATTATTCTCAGATACTTCAGCTGTGAAGTAATCTCGCACTCCCCTATAAAGAGCTCTATTCGTTTTTCCAGATCAGACCATTTAAAGACTCTTTTATCGACTAGTTCTTTAGCCACTGCTACCTCCGTGAGATCGTCCACATATGCTATTATTTTCACGTCTGTTGGTTGCTGTCTTCTTAGCAACTCCTGTAGTAGGGTATCAGCTATGGCCAAAACCATTCTGAACTTATCACAAATTTGCTCAGATGTTTTATTACTATTTCCGCTATTTTACCTGTATATCTAAGGTATGAAATCCAAAGCGTTTTTATTTTGATTTATTAAAAGCTAAGCATTCGAGGAAAAATGTAGAGATGATTCGATCTCATATTCATTCAAATAGCTAATACAGCTTGCATTCAGCTTGTGTTCATTTAGAACTATTACAATCATTGAAAGGTGATTTTTACTGAGAACTAAGAGCACCTAGACCTTTTTATGGTTTACCCGGAGTCAGAAGGTTTTTGAAACTACACACCTATAGATAGCTGACGAAACGCTTGTTAAGCTAGTCTGTGGCTCAACAGTCTAGTAGTGAACGACAAGAAGAAAACTCCGTATACACGTTTCTATTCAGTTTTCTGTAATACCACTGTGGCCAGGCACCCATATCCGACTAACCATAAAATAACTCGAGCTAGTTAGAATTCCATTCTATCAAATACTCCATCGCAATCATTTTCTCTTTTTTTCTTCGCTAAAGTTGTGGGTGAGTGGGCTGCACATATTACTAAAATCCTTGTCGAGCTTAAACCTCAAATATCTACCACTACCTCTCAAAAACTCAACAAGAAAACCTTAATGATATTGCAATATTATATAAGATTAGATATAAAACTGAGGTAACGCTGCATTATGTGGTCTAATATGTACTCACTCTTCCCAAAGATTCATTTGATGCACATGTACATGTGCACATGTACATGTTATTGCTGTAAATGTTAGTAAATTATTTAGGGGATCGACTAAGTGTGACCCTCTGAAAAATCACTGATTTTCGCGACTTTTTTTTAACGATGAAATTAACTAATCTGTTCGATTTTTTCCTTATAAATAATCATGACGAATAAAAATTATTTTATTTTATGTTTATTTATTGGGTGCATAACAGTTAAATCAATTATTGAAATGACACTTAAAAAAATGCCCTGCACGATGTCCACGATTGCGGCCGCAATTTGATCTAAAACAAAAATTTCAAAACGGATATTAATCTGTAGGAAAGTGTATGGCGCTATAAATTTTTTTTTTTTTTTTTTTTTTTTGAATATTGACAAAATGGCGAATGACGTTAAAAATATTACTACTATATATCTTCAAAACTCTTCCTTTGAGAGTTGAAACCGTTTTGAAAAACACTATTCTGAGAAAAACACGTTTAAAGATTAGAGCCGCTACGTTCCCTACTTTGTTCTCCCTCTACAAGAAATGCTGTAGCGACCGAATGTTTATTACAGTGTGTACAAACCGTTAGTGCAACAAAAAAATCGATTTCTTAAAAATACCACACTGAGACGATCCCTTAAGTCTTTAAAGGTTATAACATGCCAATAGATAATCGGCTTAGCTCAGAAAACTGAGCACGGAATGCCTAGGACATTGACATACTACGCTCGTCCCTATGCTTAATAAGGAGCTGCACAAGTGTGAAGTAAAAACATTCACGGATGTTGCCAAGGGTAATTAATAACATTTTAGTGAAATTCGTGCATTTGACGATACTATCTCTGAGAAAGGAACGATCAATTAAAGTATTTACTGATTTTCGGGATGGTTTGGGAATTTTTTTAATCACATTGTTTTGAGTTTTCCAGAATGTATGTTACAATACCTTTCAGTGCTCTGTTCAACCTGTCGAGCAAAGGCATGAAAGTCTCTGCAATTTGTACCATGATCTTTCGGCCAGCCGGTACTTGAAATATTAATGTCAGGTTATTTTATATACCAAGAAAATGGGCATTTTAGAAGGGTCGTTTACTTTTGGAATCCAGTAACTGTGTTTTCATTTACACTCGGTTTTTTTACTTTTCATTATCAGTATTTTCTTAAATCAATAAACATTTTGAATAGGGTATATTAATATTCCATATTTCCTACTTGGTACATGCAGACACCAATCGCCATTTGTCGAAAACGCCATTTTCGGAAGGCTATAGCACAAAACTGTCTTACAAACCGAACAATGAAAATCATGTCATTGTATGAAAAAACGCTTTCATTTCACATGATATCTTCACGAAATTTAATATGGATTATTTTCCAAGGTAACCGTAAAATATCCGGGAAAGGAGAGATCGAACTATTATAACATGACCGATCAAAATCAGTGACAGTGAAGAAAGCTACTTAACTCAAGCCTACGCTGCTTTTGCGCCTATTTAAATTTTCTGTTCCATTGATTTAGAAGATATAAACAATTTGTCTGTTTAGTAAAAAACACATTTTGTCGTTTTTAGGAAAATTAAACCTCAACTAAGCTACATATTAAAACGTCCTTACGTCCAAATTTCTAATTTAACTAGCTTATTACTTGGGACAGATGTAAAAATGGAGTAGGTATTTAAGCTGACTGCTAGCTCGAACATAGGGTTACGCACTCTTAACAAAATAAGTTTCAATACACCAGTTCATTCATTTACATAAGATAATCACACTATTCTACTACTTTATAGAAAAATTTTCCACCCAAATGAGTATTGTCGTAAATATTACTGCTTAGTTCAGCTCTTTGCTTAAAAGTGCAATGAAATTTAATATCTAAGATTATGACTATTGATTCACAAGGAAGTGTGTTTTCTTCTCAAATGTGACTTACAAAATTTGCTAATTAATTGTAATTAAAAACCATATTTATTTTTTGTCAAATCCAATCCATATACTAAAATGTATATGCTCCTTGGGAATGTGTTAATTTAAACAATAAATTCAAAGAAAGTGCTACATTAAGATTGGAGAAATGTGTATATACTCACATATGCAATAAAGTATACAGTAAAGCCCGCCATTTATATACATATTGCTCTACCAATCTACATATATACTAAATACAGATAATTCCATTTACATGTGTATGTACTTACATATATATCCACATATATAAGTAAATGCTAATAACTTCTTAAAGTTATTGAATAGCCGAATCTATAGATACTGCCATACACTAATTCCTTCACAAATCTTTTCCATATCCTCACATATATGCAAAGATTTGCCTAGTTTTAGGCGCATAAGACTCTGTCTCTCTTGTATGACAAATAAGTTGAAACTTTACAATGCAACTGCGTTGAGACTGAGTTGCGCTTAGAAATTTATATGCAAACACAAATGCGCATGTATGTATGTGTGTGAATGAGAATAAATTGCACTCTCGCTCGTCAATGCGAACTTTCTTCTTTGCATTTGCCTACATATGCATTTATAAAGCCGAGTATTTGCGTACGTTTAGCCCAAAACTTGTAACAAAAACAAATTGAATGCTTAGCGAATATCAAAGTTTTGTCATTATCGTTCATTACACTGCTCGTATTAATGGCAGATTGTAAGGATAAAACTGAGTGTACAATAAAGCAAGATTACAATGACACTGATTTACTTTCCACCTCAGACGGTTTGCAGCTATCATTCACCATCATTCTCTTAAACTTGATCAAAGAGTCATTTAAATCACAGCAAAATAATTTTAAATATTTTACTGGAAATTAAATGAGAAGCTGTTCAATAAAAAATAATATTATTTTGAAAATTAAAAGCAGCTCAGTTTTTGGTTAGATGCTCTTTTTGACTCTTTTTGAATGGTATTTTACCACAGATTTCTATTATAATAATTGAAAGACTGCTAGATTTATCTCTGAATCATTAATGCGGTCGTTTAGGATTTTTATATATAGTTGCCACAACGTTCTCAAGATCCTGAAATCAAACTGAACCTTAAGAAGCATATTCTTACGAAACTCCACTTTTCAATTTTCGACATTTTTCTTAAAAGTTTCCCCAAAATATCTTCTCAGATTCGTCTTGGGTTTATACTAGTTTGATAATGAAAACACATCTTTTGTTTTGGAGTAACAATTATTGCTTTAAACAACTCTTTTTGGCTCAAATAGGATTTAGGTATTTAGCATAGATCACTCCACCAGAAACACTGAGACAGACCACCTAGGAGACTGACTTATCTATATACATATTTGTCTACTATGAAAGAGACCCCCTGGCATCTTTTGTGGTCTTCAAACTCTAGGCCAGAAAGAAAAAAAAAATACATGGTGACTGAACATGAGATACAATATGGGTACTGCCAAAAATCTAGCATATGTATAGATTTGGAAACCCTAAGATTTAAGATTTTATTCTTATCCCCTTTCATTTCTATACTTTCAACAGGGTATATGTAGTTTGCCACGAATTTTTCAACACCGTAAGGGAGTCGGAGGCTCTAGAACAACAAATATATATAAAAATGTTCAGGCCTGGATTTTTATCCAAAGCAACAATACCAGCTCCCAGTTCGGAATCTATCACATATAGCTGCCATATAAACGACGGATCAAAACCAAGAAAACTGCAACATGTGGAGGTCCCAACCGAAGCTAGCATATTTTATTATTGTGTTTTTTTTTTTTTTTTTTGGTTTTGTGAATATTTTTATCGCTTATCAGAGCTTCTTTTGGATAAGAAAACAAATCGATTATACGGTACAGTCTGTACCCATTTTAGACATTTCTTGTTCCAAACAGCGGAATTTTTTTCTAAAACTTTCCCTTAGTTTCTGGTTTTTGTTTGAAAGAGTCTAATGGGAAGACTGAAACTTAACATAACTACAAAGAGGTTTAGTAAACAGAAGGCCACTATTTTTCTAATAGACATTAGAGTGTGCCATTTTGAGGCAACCTTTTTTTTCAACTGAAAAACAGGCTCAAAACTTTCGAAATGTGTAAAAAAAAAGTCACTCAAAAGATGAGCTCTTAATATTAATATTAAGAGGTGCCTCTTTCAAATTTTCTGTTTTCCATATAAATTACATGGAAAAAAAATCATTTTTTTGTGGTGGTTATTGTACGGAGGTTATTATATGTGCACGCGATGGCTGCCAGTAGGGATGGTAAACTCGATTCCGATTCTACTCGAGAATCGAGTTTTCTCGTAAAATAATCGATTTTTCGAATGTCAAGAATCGATTCTTAATCGACTTCAACTACTGAAGATCGATTCCGAAAAATCGATTATTTTACGAGAAAACTCGATTTTCGAATAGAATCGGAATCCGATTCCGAAAATCGATTATTTTACGAGAAAACTCGATTTTCGAGTAGAATCGGAATCGAGTTTACCATCCCTACTGGCAGCCACTGCACTGCTTTGATTGTTCGGGAGCTAACCAGTACACAAGAAAACTATTTCAAAATATTTCAATTAGACTGTATACAAAAAGAGCTCGATGTTTGGATGCCAATCGAGTTAACCCATAAATATCTCTAGCAACAAGCTTCTTTCTACAAATCACCGCTGAATCGCAACAAAACCGATTTCTGAGCAGACGATTACTCATAATAAAATGAGTGTCACTTATGACAATGTTATAGGGTTCGGTGTTGTCAGAGACATAAAAAATTTTTATTATTATTTGTCTCGCCAGTAAATTGTTTTATTTTATAAAAGTAAAAACGCAGAGTCCTGAAATAATATTCCAACTGAGCTTGCCAAAAATTTGAAAAAAAAAATAATTTTGAAAAAAGAGTTATATTTATTGAACCAGTGACAAAAGAAGTTCGTTGTTCCTTTTTCTTGGAGATTCAGCTAAAATCAATACGGCAAAAAATTAGTTTTATAATGTAATTTTGTTTCTAATTTAACAAAAGAGCGGCCTCAGGAAAATGATTTCCATATTTTCGTAAAAAACCAACAGTTAACTTTTTATAAAAACTAGTGGAACCGGCCACGCGTTGCTATTGTAAACATTTCATACTATTATTTATATAATAAACTATTCAATACAGTGAAAATTATATTTCGAATAAATGCGAGAAAGTTTGAGGTTTAATTTTGAATACTCGTATGTTCATACAAATAGATTTCATTAGAAAAAATAACGAATTTAAGGCTGCTTTCTCAGTATCTGGTTGCCAGGCTTTGTGGCCAATTAGTAGAGTTGTCCGCTTAATAGATTTTACAGAATTTGTTTCAATATTTTTCAGTATTTTAGTTTGAGCATAATTGCAACATATAGTTGTAATAAAAAATAATTTACTAGTTATAAATATAATATATAAAAGTATAAAATTAAAAAAAAAAAATTCCAAAAACTCTTATTTAAAATTCAGCAATATCGTTGCCATCTTTATTCAAACGGTCATCAGCATAGTCCAACGATCACCAAAATCATCACCATTGCCACCGTTAAATCAACAGCCTGTTCCAGTAAGTTTTTAACATTTTCTTTTGACAACCTTCGCCTTGAAATAATTCGATCGGAAGTTAATAAAAGAGTATGCCGAATATCATGATTTGATTTTTCGCGATTGCACTTCCTTCAATTAAATGCCCGATATTTTTTTAAATCTTTATTTCGAGCCTTTTGTGTTTACGCCGATAGTTGGCCAATAGGCAAAAACGCGTTGTCAATATTATTGAAATACATCTATCTGTTTTCGAGGTGAATCTTTTACTTCATAAATATAGTTTTGAGTAGAAGAAGAGCTGTTAAGAACCATTTACTCATTAACGAATAACTCTAAAAGTATTTGTCAGACTTATTTCAAATTTTCAGAGAATATCTCTAAGATACTGCACTTTAAGGGGTCATATGGGTTTTCTCGGGTAAAAAACAGCCTTTGTTCAACAATTTTTTCTCATTTAAAAAATTAAATATTTTATTAGAATTTTTTTACAAATATACACTTTTAACAAAAAAATTCTAAATTTTTTGGAAAAAAATATTTTAAACTCGGTCATTGCGACGCCATTTCCGGTGACCCTTCGGAAAAAACTTGCGCCCGCGTTGGCACGACAGCTCCGTATAGGATCATCTAAAGTAAAAACATATACGTAACATAATAAATAAAATAAAAAAATAACATACGTGTTTTAGTTATAACCTTAACTTAGAACTTGGACGAAGAAATAAAAACTTAAAAGTGGATTTTTGGCAGACGTTTTTACAAACAAATTAAAATTTCAGTGAAAATTTGGAGACATTTTTTTTTAGTTATTGTAATCGAAAAAGATCCATCGCTCAAGCCTTTAAGATTGTATACCAAACACTTGTGTAAAATTTTATGAATATCGGTTGAGAAGTTCTCGAGTAATCTTGCCAGCGGACTTCAAAAACACAGTTTTTAGAAAAACGCGTTTAAAGACGGCACACTTAGCCCAACTAGCCTCGAACGCACAAGTTCTGAAGGCTGTACCTCCGAAACTATTACTCGGATCAAGTTGAAAATTTAGGACAATATTCTAGTGGTGTTATAGAATTTAATAAAGGAATAAAAAAAACTAAGCTTAACAAATAGATATTTAGAAAGTCTGGCTACCCCTGATCTCTAAACGAGAACGACCACGGAGAGCCAGAAGAGATCAGCGCAAGCAATCAAGTCAGGATTGATGTTCAGAAAAGTTTTTCTATATGTTTTGTAAACTTGACAGGGAATCATCTGCTATGAGCCGTTCTAAAATCCATCCACGAACTCTTTTACTGTCTGTAATTCTTCCATATAAAAAAAAAGATGTGAACAGGATATATAGTAAATGTCATTCGTATTGAAAATAAAAAAAAAAACACATTAGATGGATAGTTACTCTACGTCAGTAATCATAGAAAAAAACATAAACCCTTGAGTTTACTGCAGGTAAAATTGGCTGGAGCGACATCCGCTATATGACGATATTTCAAAGGTACTTATTTAACTCCCAAAATATGTAACTTTTTTTATAAGTGAAAAGATTTTGTAACAACTGACAATCTCAACGAGAAGACGAAAACTCTGTGAAGTAACACCAAAAAGTGCAAAGAAATAACATTCAAGCAAAATACATGAGCAGCCAGAGTGACAATCTTGAGCGACGCGGCATAACTTTTAGCTGAAAATTAAAAAGTTTAAAGGCTTAAAACCAAATTTGTAAGCAGCGAAAACTTTTCACCACTTCCTGACCAAAAACCGAAGCGGCTGCAGTTGGGGCTGTTGGCGAATGCGAGGCGGCAGCTGAAACGGCATAAGAAAATGCAGATTGTGTTTTGGGCGAATTTAATGCAATGAAAGCAGACACTTACCGACGCGCAAATCGGAAAACATAACCGTTGACACATATACGTCTATATATGTATGTGTGTTTGTGTGTGCAAACAGCTATGCTTATAAAGTCATTGCAAAGGTGAGCGAACATATTTGTGAAGACAACAGTCGCAGTTATATAGCTATGAACGTATATGTGAGTGTGGATGTGTATGTGCTTGTATGCATTTAGGTTTCTGCGCTGCAATTAATTTCATTTCTTTTAGTTGCGAAAACTAAGTAAATGGGAAAAGTTTTTCCGTCAGCAAAAGCTCACAACACCAGCTAGAAGAATAATAAGAGAAGTTGGAGAAAAACGAGAGTATTAAAGAGAAAAGCAAGGTATAACTTGGAGTTTTCCTGTTACTGTCGAACAAATGTATGCAAATTTCTAGCACCAATATGTGCAAGCACACTAACATAGCTTTGATGACCCATGAACCCAGTAGGTGTAATATGGAACAAATTTGCTGAGCGAGGCGGTATAATAGAAAAGTCTGCAAGAGCTAAATAACATAAATGATTAGATTTGAGGCCATAATAAAAACGAATTTTTGAGATCGGTCATATAAAGAAAAATAGATAATTTTTCAAAGAGAAAAAAGGATCTTAAAAATTTTATTACTCTGTTATTTGTGCTATAATAAACTAATTTAATTTGGACGAACTCATAATCAAGCATAAGTTCTACTTTCTCTTCGAAATGAACGCATATTCGAATCACCTAATGTGTCCAACTCAATTTGTCCCTTCCATCATATGTAGGTATAGTAGGCCTCCTCTTCTTTAGCACCACAGCAACATAGCGCTGTAGAACCACCACTCCAAGTATTGCATTCAGAGAAACATCTTCAAATTTTTACCATTGTGGTGGAATATCTCTTCTTCAGTATCCCAGGGTCCAAATTAATGTCGTTTTGGCTTAACGGTCAGAATTCACTATTTTCTTCATATACTATAACTACTGATACCCCAATAAGCAGGTTGGAGTAAAAGCCGTTCAAAAGTTCCAAGACGTTTCCACATTTGTAATTTTTAACTCTTGGAAGCCTGTGTGAGACTTCATTTGTTTTCGGAGAACTCTTTCTGTAAAATAATAAATTGAGATTATATTAAGTTTTCCACGAAGTTTTTAACACCAACAAAGAAAGGTCGAAGACCCAACCACACCCTATAACTGAACGTTCTGACGATGTTCGTCCATCTGTCTGTACATAAGCAGGGAAGTCCCTGCCTTATGCTTTGAAAAATCGATCCGAAATGGAACCGCCGAACTCGAACCACTATACTCGTAGCATATAGCTGCCGTACAAACAGACCAATAAAAATCAAATTCTTGTATAGAAAACTCTTTTATGTGAAAATAAATCTTCATAAAATTTGTTACGAAGCATTATTCATTACAAACTTACTGTCTTTCGTTATATTGCTTTTGTCAGATCACTATAACTTATAACTGTCATGCAAACTGAAGTAAAAAATTACTCATTGAATGGAAAATTTTTTTATTTGACCAGATATCTTAACGATATTTGGTATGGACTATGATCATCAAGGTAACGGTGCTGAAGAATTTTTGCAGATCAAACCATTATAGCAAACTTAACGATCTTTTGGTAATTATCTTTATTTTACAGGTGATATTCACTGAGTTTGGCTCATTCATCTCATTGCCTGAGGCAACACACAATCTTCGAAAAAATTGTTCAGGTCGAACCACTCTTTCATATAGCAGTCCTACAAACTGCCCGTTCAAAATCAAAATTCTTGTACGGAAAATATTTGTTTTTACTTGTGAGATTATTACAAACTTGGTTCAATCGCAGTTAACATCTTTTCTTGCTTTAAGCACATTTTCATTCATTATCTTTTCGTTTGAGCTTTCAGTAACTGTCCTTTCATTTACATTAAACCTGAGCTGAGCTCGCACTGATTGGCTGACTGAGTGTTTACAGCTTAGTGCTGGATTTAAATAATGATTGAAGAATAAAGCAAAAATTTACAGCCGCTCTTTCTCTGATGGCAACGATGAAAGGTTGACTCGCTGCTTGGTTTTTGTTTTTTTACTTCCCGTTAAAATTTATTACTGGTCAAGAATCATAATACGAGTACAGCAAGTAAGAGTGAAAGACGATTTTATTGTTTGGTTGTGGCTTCAGAGTACTGTTCTATACTCTCACCAGTTTTGTTGAGATCAATATTTGTAGTATATGTGTTAAGTTAATGTGTAAGAGTTTGGCACTAAACAAAGGAAGTAGCAGGAATAATTTGGTATAAACTATTGATATTCATGTATAGAAGTTCCAAAAATTTGTATGAATTAATCAAAACATTGGGTCAGTCTGTCTTTCGAAGGTTGAATAGTCCTCTCTGACACTCTTTTATTTATTTTGGATAATAAAATTTTTGCAGGAGTATTTTAAACAATTCTTCAATAAAAGCTCTTTGGCGTAGTTATAGCAATTTTCGGCAAATGAAAATATTATTCGCATATTAGAAAATTCTTAATAAATTATATTCGTTCGTGAAATTCAAAAAATCGATTTTTTTGCGCTCCAAGGATACCATTTTCACTCAATTGAGGATATAAAAGCAGAATCGAAGAAGGCTCTTATGGCCATCATAACGGAAGATTTTCCCAAGTGCTATGATGACTGGAAATTTCGTTGGCATAAGTGTATTGCAGTGAGAGGGGATTACTTAGAAGGAAATGAAATGGACAAAATTCACCTCTAAATTTGAACAGAGTAATATATCGATATACATATATGTTGAAAATATTCTTCGAAAGCTTAGGTTCATTCCGTAGTTTCAAATATAATATAATCATATTTGTTATAATCTTGAACTTAGCCTTTTTTCCCTTTTTACTAGAAACACTGTTTACAATGTTGGTGATACTAATTTCTTTGAAATGCCTGAATAGATCGATTACATAGATCATACGACCCACCTAGTTATATTTGCTAGGTAATGATTACAAATTAAAGATTTTCACAATAAATTAGATTTTTTAAGCCACACTGCTATTGAAATTTTTTACAAACAAAGACTTTTATTTGGGAAACCGCCATTTTGTCGAAAATCACAATTATGATTAGTGTTTAGTTCATTAGCTGTATTAATCTATAAAAGATGTTATTTCTTTATGGGATTTGAATTTGAGTTAGTTTTAAGCAGCAACTTCCCCACCACCAGACACCGTTTTCAAAGTTTCTCCTGGAGATTGACTTCGAGATCAAAGGACTCCAAAATTTTTCAAAGTGAATCGCCGAATATTGAAACTCATTAAATTCTGTAAAAATACATTTTTTAATAAAATTTATGAAATAAAATGCCTACTCAAAAATAAAATTAGAAAAAATGCGTTTTGTTTTGCTTGCAAGTTTTTATAAAATCTTAATTTTAGTTTGAAACTTCCACTGAGATCGCGTATAATATCTTCTTTTGGATAAGGTCACGAGTTAAATCTTAAAGTATGAATAAATCAATGACATACCGAAAGACTGGCCAAGTTTCGAGATAACTTTCAGGCGATTTAACCGTTGTTTTTTGCCTTTGGGTAGTATAGAATCAAAATAGAATGATGGGTATAAGAAGAACTTCTTGACATGTCTAGTTACTTGTGACTTTAAAAGGACGTTTTGTATCTGGTCCGGTGATGACTGGATTAGATATGACTTTTACTAATTATATGGCTAAATAAGGAAGATGAGAGCTTATCAAATAAAGTATCAGCTGTGTTTATTTTTCATAAGAAAAAAGATTTTTTTATTCAATACTTTTTCTCGGTATCTGCGTTATTTTTTTATATGCAACATTTTCATTTTCCCAAAAGTAAATCGCCAAAATAAAATTTGTTTCCGGTTTTTGTGAGTACTTACCCTCTTAAGAGGTTTTATACAGTCAGAAGGCCTAAAAAAAAAGCGAAAGAAAGCGAGTTTTCCAGAATTTTTTCTCAGAAAACTTTTAAATTAATTGATACAAAATTTCGCACACACATTCTGTTATTATTTTACCGTATTATAAGTTTTAGTATTAGTAAAAATATTTATTTGGAAAGGAACTGCAGCTGATCTCCGGGAGCTCCTCTCAAAAAAGACGTTTTGCAGTGACCACTCTATCCCTGAACTGCATCCTGTGAAATTAAAAAAACAAACAGATTTCGTTAAAGTAATGTTAAATCTAGTAATTAATTGGAGGTAGAACCACAATAAATTTTTTTTGAAAAAATGGCGGTTTCTAAAAAAAAATCGATTTTTGACCAAAAATTCGGAGTTTTAATTGTTTATAAAAAAAAAAATATTTTTTAATAATTTATATATTTACACACACATTATCATTACCTCTGGCCAGAAATACGACCACATTTCTGTTTAAAGACCCTACAACAGCGCCTTTCAAACTACAATACGGTCTTCCACTGGGTATGCAATGGTGCGCCATGTCGTATGAGCAACAAACAAGCACTCCAAGGCACATGTGTATATATTATGTATGTATATGCGATAGTGTGAAAACAAGCTGAGGCAGTCTGTTAGTGGGGTTTGTGTTGATCCACCAAGAAATTGCGTTTTCACAGAAAGTGAGAAAATTATTGCTGTTGTTATTGTTGTTGTTGCCTGTGATTATTGCAGTTTGCCGGTTGTTGTTCTTGCCAACGTGCCGCATATAAATGCAAGCGATTTTATTTTCCAGCAATGCATGTTTTTGTGGCGCCAAGTTTTGAATGGTAATTGAATTTAAGGATTTTGTAGCGCTCACGCGCCCAAAATTTTCCCACACAACATGCAGATACACAAACAGCGTGTATTGATATGTGTACAAGATACACAACACTCACACACACAGACACATAGGCACGTGTGGTGCATGCAGTAAGGCGCTTGTAAATGCAAGCGAATGGCTGTTGTTGTGGAAAGTTTTGATTTTTATGTTTGCGTGTTGATTTGTTTTCGAAGTGCGCACGTGCGTGCGTGTGTGTCATGAATTTATATGCAAGCAAATATATGCAGACAAGTGTGTACATGCTTCGACATCTTTCTCTTCGCATTTACTTTGCTTGTATTCGTGCGCTTGCTTGTTTACGTTCGCGTGCACACATGCAAATCCTGAAAATGTCAGCTGAAATGGAATTTAAATTGCACTCTAAACTCTATTGGCCAACAACATGTGGCAGGGATATATTTTCATAGCTTACATGCTAGTTGTTTTGAGTAGTTTACATATTTTCTCTATATAAATACGAGTATACATAAACGATTTGTCTTTTTTCAAAAAATACGCGTGCAAAATACGTTTCGGTGGTTTTACTGGAAATGAAAATATAAAATGGATAAACCGCTTTCGTAAGCAAAAAATTGAAGTCGTTGATTTTTCCAAAACTAATGCATAAATTCATGTTTTTATACAATAGAATTACTATAAATTTACCAAAGCATTTTTGTTTTTTCGTAAATACAAAAGACAAAACTAAGTTTCGGATGTAAGTAAATAATAAATAATGGAGTTCAGTACCTAAGTCCAAAAATAATAGTCATACTTCAGAATGCCTGGGCTTGACGCTAATTTCAACAAACTCTCTCACTATCGATACCTACTCTAGTGTATCATACCGTGGGGACCAATAGGAATTTTGTGTACTTCCGATCTACCGTTTGCTCATGATTTTTGCAGTTTTGCTCCCAGGCATCTTAACTATGCTTGCCGTATAGATAATGTATGGGTTTCCCGATATTAATCACTTATTCGAATTTTAGCCCTACGCCATTCTTGGCAGTGTTGTCCACTATTTCAATGCCTGTGTGGCCTCGGTTTCACTATGCTTCTGTCGAAATTGCTGTATAGACAATGTATGGGTTTCTCAATATTAATCCCATATTCGAGTTTTAGCCCTACGCCATTCTTGGCAGTATTGTCCACTATTTCAATGCCTGTGTGGCCTGGCACCCAATAGAAGTTAAGTTGCTTACTTCTGGCAACTCGTTCTACTTCCGCAATTGCTTCCCAAGACGCTTCTAGCCAATATGCTGGCTGAATTTTTAAGGGTTAGGAACGGTTTGAGTAGATTTGCTGCGAAACTACCAGTCTTATAGAAAAAAGTTGCATGACAATGTTGTAGATAATGAAAAGTTCTATAACTTTTGCAACTATTTACACATAACTTTAAAATTTATGTGAAAAATTAACATAACCCACTTTTGGGTATTTAATTTTTATCTTGTACAAAGTGTATTTTATATCTTTTAAATATTTTGTTGTAAACTTACATTATTTTGTCGAAAACAAGTAGTACCAAAGGTAATTTCTTACCGATTAACCAGTTTGTTTTGTTGTTCATTAGTTTTAGTTCTGCAACTTTTTTTGTGTATATACTGCTTCCACTTTGCTCCAGCATCATAACCAGATATAGATATAGAATAATGCCGAGGTAGAAAACGGTATTACTTCATTTCTAAAATGTAAGGGATATACTTATGTAATACTTTTGTTAGTTAAGTTTATATGGATAAACTTCAACTCATTTAAAGTAATGTACCATTTCTGTGTCCATTCTACAATTTGATTGATGGAAGTTTGAATTCTGTTCGACGACTCAGTTTCATTTTACCCGTTCGTAATAATACAGGTATCATCTGCATGTTGTGATTGTGCAGTTTGGCACCGGAGACATGTCGCTAATAAACAAAATGTATTAGAGTGGTCCCAGAACACTTCCTTGGAATACACCTGTTTTTACTAGCTGTAACTAGCTATACGATTGTCCCTGCTTTATTCTGAAGTAGCAGTTGCTCAGGTAAGAGGTAACTAGGTCAGTTAGATACTGTGGAAAAAGAAGTCTTTATTTATGAGGTAAGCCATGGTGCCATATTCTATCGAAAAACACCAATGAAAATGTGCTTTTCTTCAATCGTATTTTCTATTATGCTTGTAATACGATGAACTTGAACGATTGTGCAATGTTGAGATCTAAATCCAAATTGATGAAGTGGTTTTTCTTCAGTTATGTTCTGGAGCCTTCTTATAACTAAAATTTCAAGTAGCTTGGACAAAATAGACAACAGTGAGTGTGAACGATACGATGAGACCTCATATGCGCTTTTCCCAGATTTTTGTACCATAATGATTTCAGATACCATCCATGACAACTGGACGCACCTGCAGTTAAAACAAGCGTTTATTCGGTGTAAGCTTGCTAATGCTTTTCGTGTACTTTTTCAGTCCATTAGCAGTCACCCATCGAAGCCGGGAGTCTTATTTGGTTTCAATCTAGTTTTGCTGATATTTTTCACTTTTTTATTTGGAGCTGGTTGGATTTCATGTACTCATTGCGTTGCTTCCAGCTGCATTAAAGTATCATAGAACACAAAAGGAATAAACGTTTTAGTTAGTTTCGCGGAAAAACTTCCGCTTTTTCTTAGTCTCTTTTGGCCCAGCACCCGTTTGGCTTTATGAGTGATGTATTTGACAATACAGGTTTCCTAAAAATTTTTTGCAGCTTTCCAAATGAATCAAACCGAATTTTTTTTTGAACGTTACTTTCTCAATGTAATTAGAAATGTTTTGATTTGTATATATCTATATTTTGTTGCTGAGCAGCTAAGTTAAACTGTTTAATTCTGTTTTATATTGAGGAAATCGTGTGATTTATGCTCTAAAATGTGTGATGGATATTTAATATAAAAGTTTTTCGTTTCGGAACAGGACTATTTTTCCAAGCCGATTCTTGAATAGTTTTTGTAAATTTAAGAACTTCATCTTCTACGATATCATGAATTATTATACGAGTATTTATTTTAAAATCAATATCTTTGACAAGGATAAATTTAAAATACTCCCAATCAGTGTGTCTGTTTGAAAGATAAGGCGGTATGTCGATTTCTTTTAGATGGCCATTTCGAATTATATATACTGGCGAGTGGTAAAGACAAAGCTACAAGTTTTTTCGTTCGCGTTTGCTATTTATTGATATTTTAGACCTTGAATGCAATAGGTACTCGAAGAAACAAATTTTCGAATAGATAATCGAGAGATCTTCCTTGGTTTTTCTATTAACATGTTTCGAAGTTTGACATTACGCGAACTTCACTATAATATAAAATAAAGAATGATTTATTCTATACACATCATTCGAAAGCATATCTTCGTTTCTTTGAGATTTGGTTTTGTTCCTCAAGGAAGGTGATTTCTTCTTTTATTGCAAAGTTTTGTGACATGAATCTTGCCCGGATAGGCCAGCAGAATCTTACTGAACACGGTGTTGGAGTTTGACATGAAATTTCTGCTCATTAGCTTAAACAACCTATCTAACTAGTACAAGTGATCTGGAAAAATATAGGCGCGTTGCTGTTCATTGCTTTCAAAATTTTGGTGACATTGCTTATGCATCGAATCATCGTGGCCGTACTTTCGAATTCTTAATTAACTTTCGAATTAATATAATATTTTTCAATTGAGTTAATCCATTAACGGTTTCCTGTACATATTTACAGCGATACGGCGTGATCTAGCAGCTCTTGAAATGTGACCAAATGGCAAAAAAATACTTGCTCTGTTGGTACCAAAAAAAGGAATTATTTCCAAATATTATGGTGACATTAACAATTTCACTTGATACGATCTGTTATATCTTTACAAATATTATTAATCTATATGCCTACCCCGAAAAAGGAAGTGCCATCAACAGCGATAGCGTTTTTGAACTTTTAACGATGATAGCGCCAAAAATGGGCCTAATTTAAGAAAAAGAAAGTGATGTTGCATCAAGACGATGCACCGTGACAGAAGTCGGTAAAAACGATGTCAAAAATTTTTATTGACTACCTTGAAAAAAGGACCATCAACAGCGACTAATAGATAACGTTAAAGGACCGTTTTAAAAACGAAAGCAGCGAAAAACGGTTGGAGTGTCCAACTTTTCGATGCCACTTTTGTTGCACTATTTGTTCTTTGTTTCCAAATAGGTCTCAGTTTCGACCACCCCTTCATTCGACGAAAATTTCTGCAATTCTTTTGAGATATGAGAACATAAAATTCTAATTGGGAGCCTGATCTGGAAAATATGGTAGGTGCGAAATCAATTCCAGGTCCAATACATGGATTTTTCCCTAGCTATAGGTAAAGGAACTATCTTGACTAAAAAAAAAAACGAATTTTGCCAAAAAATGTGTTTACTACATATGTTAGGCCAGGGACTTTTCAATTGACCTATTATTGGCATTGATTGGATAAACATAAGTCATATCAAACACCATACTTAAAATAACAACGCGAACTATTTGAGGCCATTTCTTTCAATATTATTATTCGTTGGATTTTTCATCTCAATCACAATACCTTTATTGAACTTAGCTTAATGGGAAAACTATTCTTCTCCAACGTCTCTTTCAGCATACCCTTTTGTAATTAACCTTTCTTATTTACATAACTTTTTCTGTACTTCCAGACGTCCCGGACATTGTCTGCCAGGAGTACGCCGTACCACATATGCAGGACCTACTGCCGACGAGCACACAAAAATCCAATTCCTTGTACGGCGCCAGCATGGGCGCTGGTGGCGGCAGTAGCAGCAACTATAGCACCAGTGCACGCAACACACTCAACAGCATGTTTCAATCGAAACTGTCGACCGCTAGTCAAAAATTACAACAACTACAACATCAACATTCATATCAGTCACAACTGACGCCACCACCACCACCGCCGCCGGCACCCACCACGGCCACAGCCAGCACACACTGCCCGCCACCAATACCGCCCCTACCGCCATTATTGGGCAACGCTAGCAGTAATGAGAAATACTATGCAACCACAGCGATTTGCAAAGCAAATGCCGCCACAAATGCCTCGCATGGCATTGGCGGTGGTGCGGTCGGTGGTGTGGGCACAAATGCTGGTGCTTGCAATACATTACCCAATGGCAGCATTGGTGGTGGCAGCGGCAGTCTCGCCTCTACAACGGCCAGTCTGGCATCGAGCTCGACAACGCCAACGGGCGGCGGTTATGGTTATGCGAGTTCTGCCGCTACTTTGGCTGCTGTTAAACCGCATCATTACAATCTGGACATGAGTGGAAATGGCCTGGCTGGCCACGCCATCGTCGATGTTAACGAAGAGCTGGCTAATTTTCAAGTGCAAGAGTTTCCGCGACAATCGTTGGTGATAGTGGAGAAATTGGGCTGTGGCGTTTTCGGTGAGCTACACTTGTGCGAAACGAAGGGGATGAGGTGAGTGAGAATGAATTAAATTGACTCTTAAAGATGTACTATATGTGACAATAATTAGACTACGACATAAGTTGATATGAGCAATTGATAAATACTGCTTTAAAATTTTAGAAAAACACTAAAAATTATCGACACTCCTAATTCGATGTCATGATCCGTATCGTCAGATTCAAAATCTGGAAAATGCTTTATTATTCGCGAAATCATTAGATCTTCTTCTTCTTCTTAATTGGCGTAGACACCGCTTACGCGATTATAGCCGAGTTAACAACAGCACGCCAGTCGTTTCTTCTTTTCGCTACGTGGCGCCAATTGGATATTCCTAGCGAAGCCAGGTCCTTCTCCACTTGGTCCTTCCAATGGAGTGGGGGTTTTCCTCTTCCTCTGCTTCCCCTGGCGGGTACTGCGTCGAATACTTTCAGAGCTGGAGTGTTTTCGTCCATCCGGACAACATGACCTAGCCAGCGTAGCCGCTGTCTTTTAATTCGCTGAACTATGTCGATGTCGTCGTATATCTCGTACAGCTCATCGTTCCATCGAATGCGGTATTCGCCGTGGCTAACGCGCAAAGGACCATAAATCTTTCGCAGAACTTTTCTCTCGAAAACTCGCAACGTCGACTCATCAGTTTTTGGTCCAAGCCTCTGCATCATATAGCAGGACGGGAATTATGAGTGACTTATAGAGTTTGGTCTTTGTTTGTCGAGAGAGGACTTTGCTTCTCAATTGCCTACTCAGTCCGAAGTAGCACCTGTTGGCAAGAGTTATCCTGCGTTGGATTTCTAGGCTGACATTGTTGGTGGTGTTTACGCTGGTTCCAAGATAGACGAAATTATCTACATCTTCAAAGTTATGACTGTCAACAGTGACGTGAGTGCCAAGTCGCGAGTGCAACGACTGATTGTTTGATGACCGTAGATATTTCGTCTTATCCTCGTTCACTGCCAGACCCAGACCAGAAATCATTAGATCAGATTAGATTAAAAAGTCGATCCTAACAGAGGTCTCACTTGAACAGCTAAGAACGCCGATCCGTTTAGGCGCCTAAAAACATCTATATACTGGATCATAAGACCATCACAAATCGACAAAGCGCTTTGAGCCTTCCAGAAAGTTTGTTGAGACGGCTAATGTCAGTTTAGACATCTGGTTTGCGAAAGATAAGACTTCCAAGGTGTTTCAGGATCAGTCGTGCAAAGACTGGACAATGGAGGAGAAAGTGCCTAGATGTTTCCACCTCAACCTCGTCCATACAATTTTGGCAACTAGCGTCCGACAAGATTTTTAGTCTTACCGCAGATGCCTATTAGACAGATCCTGTATATACGCATACGAGTGCGGCAAAATCAACTTTGCTCAAGGCAATTAGTTCAGTAGTAGTTCCTTCCTTTTACTCTAGGCCAAAGGGATCTCGTCGTCGAACAGGCAACCAACGCCTGCTAAGCGCATGCGTGGTCTACTGGTTCAGTGGTAGAACGCAAGATACCATTGGAGATCCAACTCGTTCTCATTCCAATGTGAGCGCTGGGCAAGTGTGTCCTCTCCGGCTAGCTCATTGGCTTTTTAGTTGTCAGCGATTTCGCTGTTACCAGGCACCCAAACGGGTCTGGTAATGAAGTAGATTAATGGTATTTCCAGTGATGACAGACACTGCTTTGAGCTAAGTAGTAAGTTAGTATAGCTGTTCGGCTGTCGGAATGAATGCTCACTTCCTTAAAGGAAGCGGTACTTCATAGCTGTACGCCTACGGCCACCTTCTGCCTGAAAACACTACAGAGATACGGTACCCTAAAGCTTAGATTGACTAAGAGCTCCTTTCAGAAAACTCGCCCTTCAATCTTCCCTCTTAGCCTGGACACATCCATGAAAAGGCTCACTACGCCTCTTCTCCAGCAATTTCTCCCGTTTACATCTCCCTTGTAGGTATGTGAACGGAGAAAAAACCATCCAATCGAAGTTTTTGGAATACAGTTGAAAGGGAAGATAATTTCAAGGCGTTCTTGTTCGGATCCCTCCATATAACTAACTTACCTGAGCCTTAAAACACACATCGCAGCCAAACACCTGTCGGCAATGCCCCCAGCATTAAGTGCTATTGTCAGAGTAGTCTGTAATGCATAGATGAGATCTACTCTTTGAGCATGTTCAAGTTTCTTAAAACGTGTAGCTTTTTCCAGTGCCCTCTACCAGACGAATACACCACAGGATATAACTGGCTTGACTAAGGTTTCGTAGCGCCTAAACGCTACCTTTCGTGAAAGACCCCACCATTTCTCCAAAGCTCCTCTAAACCAATATAATGGCATCGATGTCTTCCTTATTCTCTTCTCAATATTTAGCTGCTATAGAAACACTAACTAAATAAGAAGGATAGAGTTTTTCACTACCGAAGCGACACGGGATGAGACCAGAAAAAGACCAAGACTTTCCCTATTAACAATGTTCTCTTTGTTTAAACATAGCTATCCACAATATAACGTTACAATATGAAACAATTTGTGATTGATTGCATTTCGAGTTCTCTCTGCTTTTCTTTGAGATTCGCTTCCTTAGTATTTCAGAGAGTAACAGAGAGAAAGCCTACAATTTTTCCTCTAGCAGCCAATCAATCGCAATTTTAGTTTCGTCGATTCCATTCCGGCAGTTTTGATACCAAAGATGCTCAATGCTTTGGCAGGCGAATTACAGAAATTATCCGTAAAATAATGGGAATCGTCAAGTCTGACCGCAACCTATTAAATAAAGCTAAACAAAGAAAGAAAGAAAGAGAGGGTGATGTAGACATGAGCTAAAGCAAGAAACAGTCATAAGCCTAATTTCTGCAAATTGTAATTGAATCGAGCCATTTCTAGAGCGTAGGATTACTGGTGATGAAAAGTGGGTTGCTCATGATATCCTCTTGTCCCATAAGCCGACACAAACGGTGACCAGGCCAAGATTATCAGGCAGGTTAATGGTTGGATAGGCAGCAATTCATTAACTATGAGCTACTCCCCTACAACCAAACTTTTGATTTGGACCAGTATTGTCAACAAATAAACCATCTAAATAAAGCAGTCGCCCAGAAGCTTTCAGCTTTGACCAATAAGAGTGGATTTATGTTCCATTAGGTCAACGCTAGGCCACACTAATGGATAGTGACTCGTTAAGAGCTTCAGTAAAACCAATGTTCTTATGTATACACCTTATAGTTCGGACCTAGCAAGTAATTACTCCCCTGTCTATAGCGCGTGATTTTTTTGCTAAAAGAATTGCCTCAAGAGAAGTTTGAGGAAATTTACTGTCTCAGTTTTTTTTTTATCAGTAGCGACGAGGGTTTCTGAAAGAGGCATTGTGAAATTTTCTTTAAATGGCAACACATTCTCTAAAAAAATCGGTGCATATTTGACCTTAATCGGATTATCCTAAGTATGATAAATAAAACCTGCAGTTAAATGCAAAAATAATTGATTTTTTCAGCCTCCCTAAGGCTTAGAGCTTCGATTTTGTTTGCTTATCTTGGCTTATTTTTATTGATCTCTTGTCACAATATTCTTACTAGGGCATGTTATTTCCAATCATACACTTTTCTTATTCATGCATATTATTATCATTGTAAACAGTTGCTTATAGAGAAACATTAGAATGAACCGATCTCACACAGAAAAATATAGCATACTTTATACTTTAAGCCTCTGAACTGCTACAGTCTTGCTAGTAATCTTATTAGTTCAATAACTTGATATTAAACGCTTTATGAGAGAAAACAAACATCATTTTTCTATAGATTATAGTTCTTTAGTGGAAGCTACAGGCTGATGTTACCTGTTCCTCCGCATTTCAGTTTCAAGTGCGTTACCCTGAATGAACTGTGATTTTTATTGTGCCAATAACTTTCAACTCAGCAATATGTCAGGACATTATTTGCGACATATTTTCTGTTGCCACACCAGCAACAAAATTCGGTAATCGAAAGTTCAGAAGAGACCAAATTTTGTAAGCTAAGCACCCAATTCTTTTTCCGAAATGCTCTGATGGTTTAACTTTCAATTACTTGTAAAAGAAAATTTAAGGTTCCATGAACTTTGTTTGAGGGTCATGGGGTGGAAAATGCCTGATGCTCTGATGATGCGAGCTGTTGTTTCAGAAACGGTATGAGCCACTTGCAGATCACTAAAAACCCCTTTCTAAGGAACCGTTGTTCACTCTGGAACCGCCTTTGCAGTACAACAGGGTGGCGTTCCATTTTTCTCATTATAGATTTACATCTGCATTAAGTTCCCGACGTAGCAAAATATCTACGTATTTCTGAATAATACCCCCGTTTTTTTTTGCTCTCCAGCATGACACCAATCCACCGTCCATCTGCCGCGACTCTCATTCTCCCATCTACGTTGCCATGCGAGTATCGTGGTTTTCTTTATTCGGTTAAAGAGAATATATTTAGTCGTTTGCTTGCTTTTTACGAGAGGAATGTGCTTGTTTGTTAGCAGTAGTAGCTATGTTTTTTATGTAGCGAGCTGGAAGTTATGTAAGTCAAGCCATGTTTGCGTCCGAATCATGATCTGATTTCAAGTTTTAGTATGCCTTCATAACCTAAATATGAGCCTAAAATCGACCCTTGTGCTGCTCCTGACGTAACTTCTATTTGTCAGGGTTCCTCTCTAGTCTGTACAGCAGTTTTCTGTTACTAAGATAGCACAGCATTGAGCTAATCGGGAATTCTAAAATTGTTTTCTAAGGTGTCTATATGTCCGCCCATCTCCCGTTTTTGAAAGCGTTTCGAACCTATAAAGTGTCCAACACAACTAATCGCTTGTATTGAGGCATCTACACTGTGCGACTTCTTCACTTGCCTGTGAAAGAACGCGTTAACGACGTCATCTATTTTGGCAGCGTTTAAGTCAGGTGCCTTCGTTCGAGCTCCGAGTTTTTTCATAACTATTTTATACCCGACGACCCATTGATTTTTGTTAACATCTTCGCGTAGTTACTCATATTTTTGATTTTGATATTGTTCGGCTTCTTCAGGTGCTGCGCCTAGATCTCGTGTATGCTTTGCAAAAACGAAGACATGTGCGTCTATAATGAGCGATATTCTCAGTCCACCAGTAAATTGCTGTTCATTGTGCTTACAGTTACCTATTTTAACTTATCATCTTGTGACAGTTTTGGAATTCTAGACCATAATCAACAAAAAAATTAGGATTTTAATATTTTACATTTTTTTTTAGCTCTTTATACTGAATCTATTTTAAATCCTCACAAAATCTAAACAACAAGCTCATGGAAATAAATACCAACAGCAATTAAATTAATTTCATTTCGAATATATTCGGATATGTTTTCTGCTCAGTTGCACTGACAAACAAAATACAAACTACTCACAGATAAAATATTTCATGTAAAAGCACATAAATACGTTTACACACTTATGCATTTGTGTATGTATGTATGTATATGCATTAAGGTGCCAACGCCTGATGAAGCTTTAGGTTTGATACTAGAAAGGTAAGGTAGGTATGCAACGTAAATAAGGTTTTAATTTTCAATTTAAAACGTTAATTTTACTTTCCTCATATATTTTACATGAGTTTTATTTTTATTTTTCAATACAATTTTTTTCTTCAGAACAAGACTATTTTGTCTTGCAAAGTGATTTTCTAATACAAAATGTTCCAATCTACAAAAAAGTTATTTATAATATTTTGCAGAAAACCGCTTTATATAGTACACCATGTCGTATGAGCAACACAGAGTGGTTGTATAAATCATTTGTTCGAATGCTCAGGTTATTTCATATACATATATGTAAATTTAACTTTTTATAACTTTAATAGGAATATATCGATGAAAAAAATTATCGAGATCTTTTTGTAGAGCGGGAAATTTTGTATTAGAACATCACTTCCTCACAGTTGTAGATTTGCTAGATTTATGCATAATATTAAAAAGAGAAATGTTATATATATGGGAAGTGATATACAATATGATTTAGGTTCTGCTTAAATTGAAAATAGAGAGCTCTCTTACGTTGAATCCTTATTTTTCTGGGTCAAGACTGGAACTTCGGGGATCATTTGTAGAACAAAATCAACTTAGAGAATAACCGACACCCTAATGTAAATACATGTTCTCACATATACTCCTATGTGGTTGAAATATAAAAATACATTAGAATGTAGTAACACACACACATAAACAAGAGTGTATATATGTATGTAAATGAGTGATCGATAAAATTGCAAATTCCAACCACATTGACCACAAAGCAACAAATTAAATAGAACTAAACCGAAAAATTTTCAAACACAAAACCAATAGAGCAGCATTAAAAACGAGGAAAATGTAAAATATTGCATAATATTGGGAGTGTAGTTGGAAAAAAGGTGCAAAAACTGTGATTACATTGGCACACAAAAAAAGCTGCACAGTCGGAATGCCAATATAGAGAAATACATCGTAAAACCGCAAAGTTTTCAAAATGAATATGGCAAATGTAGAGTGTTCCAAAATAAAAATTAAACTATTTTTACGGCAAAAAAGGCAAACGGGAATAATAAAGAGCTTGCACTTAATTATTTTGCCATTTTTGCTTATTGATTTTCATTTGACTTGGCCAGAAATTTCATTTTCATAAATTATATAAAGTAATTTTTACATTTTTTGTTTGAAAAATTCGTTAGAAATTTGGTGATTAACCACAATCCATTAAAGTTGACTGGATTATGAAGAGTGGTTTTGCCTTTTAGTGCCAAAATATTAAAAAATAAAATTCTTCTTAGTAGCAGCAAATTTGATATAATTAAAATTACTTTAATTTCATATGTGTTAATTAAATTATTAGACTAATAAATCCCATTTTAATAATAATAAATTTAATTTTTTCCTTGAATTTCAGTTTGAATTTTATTTCATTCATTGTATGTTATTTTTATTTGATTTAGATTTGAACTTAATTTAATTTATTATATTTAATTTTAATTTTATTTAATTATTTTTTTAATTTATTCAAATTTTATTTTTACTTCTAATTAATTAATTCAATGTTTTTTCTTCCAATGTAAGTAAATTAAATTTTTATTAATTCATTTCAGAATTATACGTACAAGTATATCAATCAAATTTTATATAATATTTTACCCAATTTCATTTCCATTTTATATTTAATTTTAATTTTGAATTTGATTTTAATTTTAAATTAGTTTTATGTAATTTGAATTGAATTTTGGTTTTAACTTGAATTATAGTTTTAATTTTATTTTAATTTTAACTTTAATTTTAATTTTATTTTAATTTTAACTTTAACTTTAATTTTATTTTAATTATAACTTTAATTTTAATTTTAATTTTAATTTGGTTTTAATTTTAGTTTAAATTT
Source organism: Bactrocera neohumeralis (assembly GCF_024586455.1). Taxonomy (NCBI): domain Eukaryota; kingdom Metazoa; phylum Arthropoda; class Insecta; order Diptera; family Tephritidae; genus Bactrocera; species Bactrocera neohumeralis. Next base: position 58,430,652 of record NC_065920.1, on the reverse strand, counting down.
AAATTTTATTTTTAATTTTAAATTTAGTTTTTACTTTCATTTAAATTTGACTTTATTTAATTTTAATTTTTTTTATTTTTCATATTAGTTTTATTTTTTTTTTAAATTTCAATATTTATTTAAATTTTAATTCTGTTTTTAATTTTTATTTAAATTTTAACTTTAGTTTTAATATATTTTTAATTTTTATAATATATTAGTTTTAAGTTATTTTTAATTTTGGTTTTAATTTTATTTTAATTTTAGTTTTTGTTTTAATTTAAATAATTTTAATATTTTCAGTATAAATGTTGTCTTTTTTCATTTCAAATTATTTTATTTTACTTTAATTTATTTTTTTTATTTTATTTTATTAAATTAAATTAATTAAATTTATTTTAAATAATTAAATTAAATTTAATTTAATTTAGTTTAATTTAATATAATATAATTTTATTTTATTTTATTTTTATTTTATTTTATTTTATTTTATTTTATTTTATTTTATTTTATTTTTTTTTCTTTTATTTCATTTTATTTTAACTTATTTTATGATATTTCATTTCATATCGCTAGTTTCTAGATTATTTAATTCCACTTTGTTGTATTCCCATCATAACCTTTCATTTAGTATTTCTCTTTATTTTATTTCCGCTCTTGTCCCCACATACTCGGCATTCTTAAGCCTCCATCTCTCATCTGCCAACAGCGTAAGCTCATCACAAATTCCATTATAGTTGCGTCCGCAAAGCCATTGGCACTATGCCATCACCAACGACAGTTAATAAAACCGTTATACAGCTGCAAATACGCACACACACTTTCATACTTGTACACTCACAACCTTCGATATGCAGTTCTTTCCTTCGTCTGCGATAGCTTCCTCTCATGCAAGCGTGTGCGCCTTTATTGTTTCGTCGTCTGTTCGGGCGACCGCAACGCCATTTGTCTACCTTTGATTTCGTGCAAGTTTTAATTGAAGCTTTTATTATGACATTGTTGAGTATAGCTCCAAAAACAACAACAATAATAGCAGCAAGCATAGTATGAGTAACAAATTTGTGCAATGCACGACAATGCAACTGACGTGCAGGATAAAGGATGTTTTATATGCATTATTTTACTTGTGACATGTGCACATTTTCGGAGAGCACAGAACTTAGTTGTGTTGGAGTTTGTGAAAAGATGTGAAATGCAAAAAGGAAAGAATGAAAAATTTATGATTTCTTGAAATATTTATTGGATAAAACTGGAAACTGCCTACCTTTATTTAATTTGGCCTCTTAAGGATTTTTATATGTAAACATATAGTATATAATGTATAAATGTACTCGTTACCCAAGAGTAGAGCCCTATGACACTTCAAGACTCCGATATTTTTGAGCCAGCTCAACAGCAGTATTCATTTGTTTTAAAGGATTCATTTTTATCTCATGGAAGAAGGCTATTCGTATTTCTAATCCAACTTCAACTTATTTTTTTATTTTTATTTTTAATGAGCATTTTTGAAACACAAGTATATTTTGGTCGATCACTTTCTGCCATTTTTTCGCTAGAGACTTTATTCCATCAGTGTAAAACTTTTCTGGTTTCTCGGCGAAAAATGTGACAATTAATTTTCACAGGCTTCTCTTGAAGCCAACTTTACTCCATTAAAAGAGTTCTGCATTGACCGAAACAAATGGTAGTCCGATGATGCAAGGTCATGGCTATATGGTGGTTGCATCAAAACTTTCCAGCCTAACTCTACCAGTTTTTGGCGAGTCATCAAAGATGTGTGAGTGACACGAAGCCCTCTCTGTTGATCAGTTCTGACCATTTTTATTTGATTGCTTACTTCAATCTTATCAGTTGTAGTCAGTAAAATGTAGAATCAGTCGTTCGATCAGGCTGGAGTAGCTCATAGTGGATGATTCCTTTCCAATCCCCAGCACACTCAGCATAACCTTTCGCGGCGGCAATCCTTGCTTTTCGACCATTTGTTGAGCTTCACCACGCTTGGACCACGGTCTTTTTCGCACATCATTTTCGTATTTGATCCATCCACTTTTCGTCTCTTGTTACCATTCGCTTCAGAAATGTTTCGATTTCATTTCGTTTCAGCAAAGAATCCCAGGTATTAATTCGGTTCATTAAATTTTTCACAGACAATTCATGTGGTACCCAAACATCGAGATTTTTTTTGTAGCCAGCCTTTTTTAAATGGTTCAAAGCTATTTGATAATGAATCTTAAGTTCTTTGGCGATGTCATGGCTGGTTATTGACTGTCCTGGTCAATCTTTTCCATAATTTCATCGACTTTTTCCACGATAGGTCGACCAGAGCGAGTTGCATCTTTCACATCAAAATTTCCAGAATGAAAGCGACCGAACTTTGAAAGATGTTCGACCACTTTTTATGCTAGATCTTCAGTTCTAAGTCTCAATTCAGGAAATTACATTCCTCAAACTATGACTGGATTTCAACACCAATCCCTAACCTATATAATATTCAAGTTACCTTGTCTATTTTAACCAACAAATAAAGCATTTCCAGTTTTTTTATTAAAACTCCAACACTTGCAACATGCCACAAACAGTAACAGATAACTACCAACCATACTACTTTAGTCAACGAATTTTCAGCTCAGCTACTACTGAGCCCTTAACTGCCTATTCTCATATCACCTGTGATATCCTGGCTATAAAAATTTACTACCCACCTGACACACCTAAATGTGTATATCCTGCTTCTAACCCAAACTACCTAGCGTTATGACAACACTCTATCGCATATCCTAACCTGTCAAATTGTATGACATTCACTTATATTCTCACCAGTCTTATCCTGTCGTGCTGTATCCTACGCAGTGTACTCGCCTATCTATCCATAGAGCTTGACTCGCACTCCAACTTGTCCATTCATATTTACGTGTCTCTGCAATGTGTCTATGTTAATTTTCCATTTTTATCATTCATCTGGGCAACAATAATAAAGTCACCATCTGTGCCTGTCTCTTCCAACCAGTTTTCCAATAAACACGCATACGTACATACTTATTAGGGTGAGGCACAAAGTAAGCTTACGAATTTGTATGTTAGAATGTAGCTATATGCAGAGCAAAAAATATCCTTGAAAGGAAAAATATTAGGGTTATTTTAATAGCTCTCGGTAAGCTTTCAAAATTTTATACACGTGGGATACGTAAAAAGCTATTTTTATTAAAACTACCATAACTTTTGAACTGTTTGGGACAAAATTTTTGATAGTGTGGATTTTTGAAGATCATAAAATTTCCTAACAAATTAACAACAAGGGTATTTTTTCATCAAAAATTCGTATATTGAAAAGCTTTGAAAAGTAAAAAAGTCGTAATATGCAGAGCTTGTGGTTTTTGCATAGAAATGTTCATATTTAAGGAATTTCTTAAATGAAAAAATTCCCATGTTGGAAATTTAATGGTTTTGGGTATTTTTAATAAAAACAGAGTTTTAACGAATTTTTGAAAGCTCATCGAAATCATTTAAAATAAAGCTAAATATTTTTATTTTGGGGGATATTTTTTTCTTCATATAAAGGTTAACATTTTGGGAAATTTTGCGCTTTTTGGTATTTTTCATAAAGTTTTAGAGGTTTTTATAGGAAACTTTGAATCATCGAAACCTTCAAGCTAAGCATTTTTTAGAGGTATTTTTTATTCATATAAAGGTTAATTTTTTGAGAAATTTTGCGCTTTTTGGTATTTTTCATAAAATTTTACACGTTTTTACAGAAAACTTGATTGATTTAAAATCAAGTTAAACATTTTTCTTTTGAGGGATATTTTTTTCTTCATATAAAGGTTAATTTTTTGGGAAATTTTATGCTTTTTAGTATTTTTTATACAATTTACAAATATTTATAGAAAACTTTGAATGCTCATCGAAACCATTTAAAATCAAGCTAAGCATTTTTCTTTTGAGGGATATTTTTTTCTTCATATATAGGTCGGTTTTAAACCATAAATTATGTAATAGTTAATAAGTAGTAAAATATTTTTGGCCCACCCTAATATAACACATACATCCATATATGCCGTTAGCATGCAAGTGAATTGCTTTATATGCTCTACACTTTATATTGTCCATCGTTTGTGTCCATTGTATGTCTGCTAACTGTCTATCCGAATGTCCATCAATATTTTATCAGTCTGCCACACATCATAACCGACTTTTTGCTCTTTTTACCTACCACACACACACAAACACACAGTTTTTGTAGTTCTTATTGTTGCTGTGCTAAGAGTATCAGTATGAGCTGCTTCGTATGATGGTGTTATTACGAGTACGAATTTTGCGGCTTCATAACCACAAATGTCAGTATTTGCTCATATTCAATTTTACCTGTACGGTACAACAACAGCGCCCAACAACAATGCAGCAATGTGAATTGGCATATTTTAATTTACTCTTTACCTTGTGGTTGTTAATATTCTTATGGATATGAAATGAATTAATCAGCGCGGATGCACAGCTCGAAATGGGTGGACGACAGGCAAACTGGTGACTTTAATTAAATTTTAGCATTCAATTTATATTTTGGTATATTTTATCATGGTATCTGAAATGAAAGAAGATCGAAAGCTGAGAAATTTATTTTCAATGCGTGAATATCAAAGAAACTTTCTAACTCTCTATTTTCTTCAAATGAAGTCGATAAGCACAGAGAATTTTAGGTTAGGTTATTTTTGTAAGCTGATATTCTCGAGGTCATGAATAATGCCATTTAATTTGAACTCAACTCCTGTTCATTGGAGTACCCATAACCCTTCCCTTATTGAGATAAAACTTTGAGCCTACCACGAATTTATATAGCCGGCTAATATATAAAAACCAGCAGACTCGTAGAAAGTATGACAGCCGAGTTGCTTCAACCTTAGTCTGACGAAAGCTGGGCATTGAAGAAGTAAGTGTCTAGCTGTTTTCAGCTTTTCCACTGCACTTTGACAAGTTCTGTTTTCAAAAATATTTCCACTAGCCTCATAAGTGACATGTCTAATTAGAACTATTCGCTTTGCAGCGATATGAAATTTGCTAAGACGACGTGATTCAATAGGCAAGGAGAGAGAAAACCTCACACAAGTTTTTGGCGAGAAAGCCTTGATCTGGGTGCCTGTTCTCAAATTTATCTTCTCATAAAAAGTTGAGAAGCATAGCGGATGTAACACATCTCTGCATTATAATTAATAGTAGCTCATAAAAAGACCCTGCAAAATATCGAGAACTAGAGCTTACGATGCAGATATTATAGTTATTAGTCAAAATAAGAACAACAGTTTAGTAAGATGTAGATTTATTTCTGGAAGTCTCGCGAAACTAAATCCGCAGAACACTGTTAGAGGAGAACAGTTCATAGGATAACTGGATTAAATTGGTCATGACGTTTGGCAGAGACGTGAGCCCAATAATTCATCATAGTGCCCTGCAACGAAGGTGTTTTTCTTCAGCTACCCGACTTAGATCAAACTTTGGGCATCCGAGAAAACGGTGGACAATTTTGTTCTGAAGGAGTGCCGGCTGATCTGTCAAAGCGGGTCCCACTAAAGAAGTCCTCTGTTTTGACTATATCATGGTTTCTGATATACACCAGCGAATCCAAGTTTCATCTACGTTCACAAACTCCTTCAGACGGCTTTCTCTTTTCGAATATTTTATATAAAATACATTTCTTCTGCAGTTCGACATCAAATCCGTCCAATAATTGGATCTCCTAATACAAAATTGATTACTCTTTCTGCTGTGTTAGTCGTTTTCGGAGTAGCGAAGAATGGCAAACGAAAAACCGACGTCCAACCATTTTGTAACTTCTGAAGCCAATTTTCGAAGGTCATCATCGACGAAGAGGAGTCGTCATTTGCCACTACCAAATATTCTTCGATTTCGCGATTTTTTTGCCAAATTAAAGAATCCAATCGCGTAATATTGCTCTCTTACGATTTTTCTAAAATCTATGGAATCTCAAGAGTCCAAATCGGCTTGTATTTTGACATAAATCGTCTACAAGTATACTATTTATATAATTTGTTATAGTAAACTTCTTTCGCAACAGTGGCGCTTTTGGATGGTGAATCGAAGTTATGATCCTATCGCACTCGTCTTCCGAAATGTTCAGACCAAACCTGTATAGTTTGAGAGGAGTTCTTGTCGAAAAAGTCTGCCCAACGGACCCAACTTTACTGAAAACTCAGCACCCAACTGCAGCTCACATAGATGGAGCTACCAAAACTAAATCCATTTTTTTAGGTAACCCCAACCATCAGAAGGCGGATGTATAATTTTCACAGCTATTGGATCATTAGTTTGTAAATTATAGCATTTGGAATGAACCAACTTTTGTTATTTGGAAAAATTGGGGGGAAAAGAATTTCGCGTGTTGATAAAATATTGCCTTCTGAAGGGGAGAAAATACAGTAGAAGCAATGATGACGAGTTTTTGGAAACTGCCACTGGAAAATCAACCATCAAGGATTGGTATGCTTGTTGTAGACATGGTGAAATGAGCACCGAGGATGATGAAGGACCAAAATGGTTGTTACCGACGAAAATCATCAAGAAAGCTTGCAAAATAATTTTGGATGACCATAAAGTGAAGTAATTCGAAATAGTAGGCAATCAAAAGATATCAATAGAACGTATAGATCGTAAGTGGATACCGCGCGTGTTCACTATTGACCAAAAACAAACCCGAGTTTTTGCGGCGATGTGTGATAATGGATGAAAAAGGGTTTCATAATTTCACAACGAAGTCCATTCGACAGTCATTCGAGTAGACTGCGCACGATGAACAGACTCAAAATCGTTGAAAAACACACTAGTCGGCTGGCTGGGTTTTGGAGTCTGTTTTTGGGATGCGTATGAAATAATTTTTATTGACTATCTACCACTGTTTCTTGTTATCAGCCTTCAAAAGTATGCTCGCTAGGAAGAAGTTTTCGTCGAATGAAAAGGTGACCGCCGAACTTAATGCCTTTTTATGAAGCAAATATGGTATCGAAAAGTTGAAGGGTCGCTATAATCAGTGTATCACACTGTTCCCGAACTCACTCCTCTGCTTTTCACTAGATAAGTATTTCAAAGACAGGTTCCAAACTCTCTGTGTCATTATTGCTCTAAAATCCTTATAAAGCCTCCTAACTGGTTCGCATAAGAATCATACGGAAATTGAATAATTGATTTGCCATACACCTAACCTAACTTTAACGAACATAATTCAATAAACTAAAACATACGTACAATAGGCAGCAAAATTAATATATTTAAATTACGTTGCTCACTCATAACATTTTGCGGCGGCTTTGTGGAAGTCTCTCTTAATATAGCGCTGTGCACTGCTGTCATATGAATATATGTATGTGTAGCTAGACGTTGGTGCGAGTGCTTGGCAATGTATTTGAACCACACATTTGACTTCTGTCAAATATTACAATTTCAATAAAGCCACTCAAGAGCCTCGATAAGGACGACAGCAACATGCCACACACACCGCACTCAACCATATATGCAATATGCAGCCGGCTAACCGCAACCGACTCAACTCGATTTTGTATTTGAAGCGCACAGGATGTGACAAAACAGAGAGCCAAAACGAAACGAAACGAAAAAAACATAACTGAAAATGGAATGCAAATGCAACTCAATACTCGCCAATATATGTATAGCTAGATGCTTATATATAGCTGGCAGTCCGACATATTGCTCGTGTAATAAGTTGACATGCATACATATACCAAACATCCTCATATATGTATAGACATGTATGTGTGTGTGTGTGTGTTCTGGTCATTTTAGTGCAACTATGAGCATGTTAATTATTTCACATATCCTGTTTTGTCGCAACAAGGATAACGTTCATAATGCACTTTGAGGTTTTATGACCGCAACACAATTTTATATGCTGCCGCAATGTGACACACAACGACCGTATGCAGCGAACCAACAGACGAACGTGCAAACGAGCGTACGACCTACCGACCAGGCCAGCAGAGTTAGCCGATTTCAATGCACATACACTTACATATACATATAAAGAGATACGTATTAAGCCAAGTCAGTCATTTGCAAAATTGCTATCATTCCACAAATGTCCTTTACACACAGACATTGAACCGCTGCCTCTTTCGACACTACCACTCGCTCTCTATCTCTCACTTGCCGGTATTGCATTTCTGATTGCTTTCGTGTGTGTGTGTGTTTGTTTGTTTATATTCGTGTGTGTTCATATTTTATTTCACATTATGACATGTCGGTTTCATATATACAACATTTGGTATTAAATCATCATCACAAAAATTTTGTGAAATGCATTTTCATTATTGTTATGAAATTCGTAGAAAAATTACAAAAATACTTGACAATTTAATCATTTTAATGCAGCGGACAGTTGACAAATCTGTGCTCATAAAAGCTGCAAAAATATAAATATTATATTTCAGCAGAAAAGTAGTTAAGTGGAGTGGCTTTAAATGAGTATTAAATTATAAAAATTATTAGCGGATGGGTTCCGCAAGCTGCTCTGCTTTGCTATACTGCTATCACAGTCTTAATTTCAGTTTTCAGTGCTTTCAGAACAAATTCGAATCACATATCTGTAATCAGAAAACGTGTAATAAGTTTGCCTTGTAGTGGGTAACACTCAGAAGAAAACGTCGAAGATGTGAACCATATTCCAGTAAGTAAGCATTGGCCGAAACAAACAGCAATCAGAAAGGGCAAGCTCTTGGCTATAAGGCGGGTGTGGCAAAAATTTCCAGCAGCTGTATTCGGAATAGTTTTTAACCGGATTTGCAATGTGATGCTGGGTGCTGTGATGATGGAAGTTTTTTCCCTCGTTTCTGGTCTCAAAATCCGGACGCAAAACGCACGCTATAACTTGTCGGATTATTTGCGTTAGCATTCCCAGAAAATGGTTTCAACCGGTTTAAAAACTTATAATAAAGCACCTCCTTCTGACCTCAGCAAATACAGTGCAACACTTTGGCGTCAAGGATATTCGAATTTGCTGTCGATTTGCTTGTTTGGCCGGATTTCACAAATGAACTATTGCATTTTGTGTTGCCTTAAAGTATCTATTTTTCATCATCAGTCACAAGCCGATGCTAAAACAACTTATTTTTGTAGCGCTCACACAGTATTTCTTACATGCATAATCGGTTATCATCATCCAATCTCCTTGCTTTTCATGTATCCGTTTGCTGTGAAAATTTTTGAAATGGCTGCTTGAATGTTTCGATGAGCTCTTCCATTATTTGGTAAGAACCTACATAGAGTAGTTCTTCAAGTTCCCCATCTTCAAATTTATTTCCAATTTTTAAGTCGTACAAACCACTTTTGTTACGCTCGCTCAGCTAGAGAAAGTTAAGCATAAACTGCCACAAATATACGAAAACTTTCGGCTGAGAAAGGACACACACAGACAATACCTTTCCAATGCGTCTTCAGAATATTGGAACTATGAAAAAATAAGCCTTTTATGACAACATAAATAATTATAGACCACGGGCGGATCCAAAAATAGTTTTTGTGGGGGTTCACAAAACAAAATGATGTGTCCAAGTTTTGAGAATATTTCGATAACTTCATCCACAGTGACTTCAATGTCATGAAGCATGTTCGTCCTCAGACACGTTTTCATGCGACGATGTGTCGAAAAAGAGTTCAGAGCGCCCATTCGCCACAGGACGTGTGCAGAATATGTGAAGAAAACTACGAATTATATAAGTCGACAACTACAATTTCCCCCATTTTCACCCTCTGAATCCGCTATTGATATTATAGACCGAATAATATTTACATTCTCGTAACTGTCGCTCGTTCGTTACCGACACGCACTAGTAATTTAATACCATCAAGAGCTATCAACTAGGCAGTATTCTACAAAACAATTTGTAGAATGTTTTAAACCACTGAAATAACCAAAACAGGTAGAAAATTTATATTCAATTGCGAATAAATCCCTGAAACTCTGCATTTCTTGAGTTTCCTATATTTTGAGGATATAGTATGGAAGTAACGATACTAAGCCCCGTATAATCAATAATATTTAATAAATCCGTAGAATATTAAAGTTTAATTCGATACGGCATATTTAAAAAAAAGTAGCAGTACTTACGGTAACCTTGCACTAACATCTCAGCTATTACTTCGCGTCTTTGGTACAGATATCTTTACGCTTAAAATAACATTTTTAACCACCAGTCGTCTATAAAATTATTCTAAATGAAAGCTTTAAGTTATTAAAACTAATAAATGTGCAATTTTTATTATAAAACTAATTTTATATTGTGTCTCCTTGACAGTTATTTAACAATACAAGTAATAGATAGATGCCATATATAGCTGTAATATATGTCACAATACTTATCGTTAAAATACTTTATATATATTTTTCTAAAATTTTCTTTACCTTATTTCTCTTTCCCAGCGCCAATTTGGTAGCAGTCGCCACACTCCGACCCGGCGCGCCCGATCATATGCGTAAAGAGTTTCGCAACAAGGCGAAACAGCTCGCCCGCCTCAACGATCCGAATGTGGCGCATTTACTTGGCGCCTGTCTGCGTGACGAGCCCATTTGCATGGTGTTCGATTACTCGGAATGTCTGGGTGACTTAAATCAATTTCTGCAGGAGCATGTAGCCGAAACGACGCATAGTCTACAAGCGGGTATTATGACGAATAAGAGCTTAAGGTGAGTGAGCGTACTAAGTACAAAGAGGTATTGAATGAGTTAATGGAATGAGAGAAACACGAGTTTAAGATTGTGTGTGTACGAATGCGTAAGATAGATTACATAATAAAACTGATTTCGTAGAAAGTTAAATAAAAAATTCATAATTTTCAAGAGTTTTTAGAGATAGATTCACCTCTCATAATACAACGAAATGAATTGAATCCATTACAAATTCACCAAAGCCAATTTCGATTGCACTTTATTCGCCGGGGAGGCTGAAAGTGTTCAAGAAAGTGGCAAGAATGCTCAAACTTTACCGTGCAATAACGAGAGTTGATCTATATCCCCCTCTCCCAGACAACTTCGAGAATGCGCATCCGGCAACATCCATCATCGTATAAATATCTTAGCACGAAGGCCGCAGATTACAATACTTACTCAAAATGGCTAATAAACTCGACCTTATTTCAAATTCTTGAACAAGCTGAGTATTCAGTAGTTTCTGGGCCCTCACCTCTGCAGAGCTACATAATACTTATAGGGTGAGAAATGTCTGCATTTTTTCATAATCTTTTAAATATATTCGCAGTAAAAACTAGGTGTCAAGTGGACAACAACTGAGCTTTTGTGGGCTTTGACCTTGTTGAACTCTTCAGTATTGGTTTGTTAAAGAAGATGAGATAATTTTTTTTTATTATGATATGGAAACCGTTCCCACTTAAATGCAAAATTAAGCGGTGAAGAAAATTGACAATCTAATCCAAGCAGAGGCTTAATGAATGATAAAGGATTCCTTAATTAGCAAGGTGACAGTTTTTATTAATATTTGGATACAGAAAATAATTGAACCGCGACTAGAATGACTATTAATGACCAATGCAGGCTATATCTGAGGGTCCAATAAAAGCAGTCCGAAATCAACAAATTTGAAAAAAAAAAGTGAACAAAATGCAGTTACTGGAAAAGCGTCCTGAAATACCTATCCCAAAATCAAAAGTGTGCGATTCGAAAAGTTTTAGCCTTGATCTGGACCGGGGCACCGAGGAAAAAATTTGAAATGCTATTTCATTCGATCAGAAAAGGAGTTAAGATATTCCTTCTCGAATCACAAGGCTAATATCGTTGCCTCTCTCACAGCATGAATATTTACCACTCTAAAGAAGGCTCCGGCGCTGTAGATGACCTTTATTGAAGGCATTTCCCCTTTGGAAGTCACTGTAGTGGTCTTCTTCTTCTTTATTGGCATAGACACCGAAGGTGTTTTTACGTGGCTGGCATCAAACCCAGCGCAAAACGGCGCAGAAAGGAATTTTATCTTCTCACTTTAGCACATCTTCAAACGGATTTTCTTTGGATACCCAGAGGATGCTTGGTATAAGACAGAAAATCGTGAAATGCTTGAGTCAAAAGTACTTACAAGAATCGTTTTTCGGCAAACCTAAGTGAATGGTGGTCAGAGAACTTTCCTCACTTACGTGAACTTCTACACATGACTTCATCCGCTGTAATGGTCATGAAGTCCAAAATTCAAGCTGATGAATGGTTTCCGACAGTGTGCGACACCATCAATTATTCTCGCATGCTTTGATCCATTAGTAAAAACGCTCGCCGCTCTCCTCCTCCAGCGAGATTTTCACTCATCTAAGTACCCAGCTTCTCTGAGTCTGAGCACAACTTTCGGCTATATCCATCGATGCTAAGTGCAACAACACAATAAGCGCTATAGTCAGTGTAGGTAGAGCACAGCACCGCGCGTACTGATGAGAGCCGCCCGTTGAACACTCGCCAATTTATTCACAAATGCGGCCTCTTCTAGTGCCTTCGTCCATACAAAACTTCCGTTGAACATTATAGCCTTGAATATGCTTTCATAGAGCCAAAGGACTACCTTTGGTAAGAGTCCCCACCTTTTACCAAGAGCTCCACAGCAGCAGTACAGGTCAACCGTTGTCTGCCTTGCCCTTTCCTCGTTATTAGGTTTCCAGAAAAATCGTTTATGCGAAATTTCAGATCATAACCTCAAAAACTGAGAGACTAGTTAGTGGCCTGTTCATAGTATAAATATACGAAACATTACCGAATATACATATGTCCCAGGATAACATATGAAATATGCAAACAAAGCCTCACAACTGAATTATCAAAAATATCTTAAGCTGTAAACCCACCAAACTAACTGTGAATGTCTCCACACGCAGGCTATTTAAACATAACCAACATAACCTCAACAAAATATTTAACAAACTTTTCATTTCATTTCTCTTTTTACATCCTTTGCGCTTTATCTTGTTTCCGACTTCCGTTCGGCTGATGATGACGACAACAACACCTACAACGACTACAACAAAAACCACGTTTGCGTATACGACAACGACTTCAACACCGTGCGGCGTCTGCAAATATAACAACAACAACACCACCATAAATAACACAACAAATGTTGAAAACATTTTTGGTCGCCACCGCCACTGCACACCGAAAAAACCCTGAACAACAAACACCATAACTACCAACAAACGTCGGCAAACGCAATAATGATCATTCACATTATTATTAATTTTCCTGACTTGTCCTGCCACGCTTCCGGTCTCGTGTCGATAATTTTCACCAAACAAATGCATGCGGCATAACATACAACAAAACGACCCACAACAATGTCACAACGTCATACCAACAACAACATCATCATCATCGTAAACTCCGCCGCCGCCACCGTTTGCCGGCATTTTTCTTCGTCTCAACTTTGTTGTTTTGTTGGACAACGTACGTTTATGTTGTTGCTGTTGCTTGGTCTTATCTGCCATTTTTATGTGCGTGTGTGGGTGTTGGATTGATGGCGCCAAACTTTTTACATGCTCGAATAAAAACATTAATACACACACATACACAACTTGCATGTCTCCCCACTGCACACCTGGCTATGCATGAAATGGTAAAATCCAACTAAAAATTGGGGGATAATAATACCGTTGATTATTGCAACGCATACAAACGAATATTTATGTATGTGTTATATGTATATATATAGTTATGGCAGCTTGGTGTACATAGCTACGCAAATTGCATCGGGCATGAAGCATTTGGAGCAAATGAATTTCGTGCATCGCGATCTGGCAACAAGGTAAGTGGCAACAATTATACACATAGATATGTATATGCATATATTTATATAGGTTTATAGGGTGAGCCTATAAACATTTTTCTTTAGATACCGTGAAATGCTGCCCGAGTTAAAATAAAAGTATATAATGGGTAGTCGAAAAAGTCTTTTCGTATTTTTATTGAAACTTCAACTTATTTTTCTTTATATTTATTATGAACTTTAACGAACCAAATATGTACCATTTTGTTTGGCAACTTTTTGCCATTTTTCCGCTAGAGACATCATTCCATCAGTGTAAAAATGTCTGGTTTCTCGGCGAAAAACTGCGAAAAGTAATTTTCACAGGCTTCTCTTGAAGCCAAATTTACTCCATTAAGGGAATTCTGCGTTGACCGAAACAAATGGTAGTTGACATTAAAATGTAATTTCAATCTATCGACCAGGCTGGAGCATATCATAGTGATGATTCTTTTCCAATCCCACCAAACACTCAGTATAACCTTTCGAGGCATCAATCCTGGCTTTGCATTTGTTGAGCTTCACCACGCTTGGACCATGATCTTTTGATATTGTCGTATTTGATCCATCTACTTTTCGCCTCATATTACCATTCGCTTCAGAAATGGTTCGATTTTATTTCGTTTCAGCAAAGAATCGCAGATGTTATAATAATTCGGTCCATTAAATTTTTCACAGGCAATTCATGTACCCAAACATCGAGCTTCTTTTTGTAGCCGGCCTTGTTTAAATGGTTTAAAACTGTTTCATGACGAATGTTAATTTCCTTAGCGATGTCATGCGTGCTTATGTGACGGTCCTGGCCAATATTTTCCACAATTTTATAGACTTTTTCAACGATAGGTCGATCCCAAAGAGTTCGTCAAAATGCAATGCATTTTTTCACATCGATGAATTTCAATGATGATTTCGGTTGATTTTTGATGAACGAACCGATGGTTGGGCTGACCCACAAGAAATCACGATCTGTATCGTCGACAATCATCGTAAACTTGTTTCAATTGAAATAAATTTCATAATGTTGGCTCTTGCGTAGGTTATAGGTATGTTTTCAATAAGCCTGAATGCCCATGTTGATTTTCCTATTCCATCTCACGCTGTTGTTATTGTAACGATTATCCAGCCCTCGTTAGGATGGTAAGGTTCAGATAAGTTGTATTCGATGTCATCCAACAGCACGGCCAGTAAACGTGCTAGGGTTGTCAGTTGTGTACAGTTGGCTGGGCATGCAAAGAAGTAGTTCTTGGGGACTCGTTGTAAGCTGGACATATGTTTGATATGTTGTAGTCGATTCTGGATAAGTAGGAGTTTAACCTGCTACAGTGTCCAAAATGTAGCTGCGCAAGGATCACTCTCGATTCTCGCGAAAACTCATGCTCGTCGTCTGCATTCACTGAAAGTGAATCGGTGAATATATTTATGGCTCCACTGTGAATGGCGATCAGTGCATGTCTGAAGTTTATTGTGTCCGAAGTCTGGTCAAGGTATTTTTTT
The DNA here is from genome assembly GCF_024586455.1 of Bactrocera neohumeralis. Classification (NCBI taxonomy): domain Eukaryota; kingdom Metazoa; phylum Arthropoda; class Insecta; order Diptera; family Tephritidae; genus Bactrocera; species Bactrocera neohumeralis. The sequence goes on along the minus strand of NC_065920.1, from coordinate 58,415,374 downwards.
AAGTCGCCGACGTTATTGAGGAATTACCTCTTGATACTCCAAAAAGGGGTGACTGCATGGATGAATTCTACAAAAGTACCCCAGCACAAACTGCTTGGAGAGTAGTTCAATAATACGCTCCTTAACTGAGAACAAGCGGGCTTCACTTTGCAGATGTTCGATGAGAGGCATCCCATTGCAGTTCGGAGTGCAGAGTTCTGACATGTATGTAGCTTCTTTGTCTGCATTTCATTGCATCCATGCAACCATATTGGTGCGGTATAGTTACGGACCGGCCGGCCGATTGCCTTGTACTTTGTCAACAACGTTTCTTTGTTTTTTCTCCATGTGTTGTCGGCTAGCGACATGAGGATTTTGTTGCGGTGTACTTGAAGGAGCACAAGCTGTCGAGTGTCAACCTTAAATCTTAGTTGACAGTCGGTATTTTAACGCTATCGTCTGAAATATTAATGTCAAGTCTGTACTTGTCGTTCAGTTAGTGAATATTGTCGCTATGGATTTAGTGGAGGAGAGTATTAGGTTCCGAATAGCGAGGAAGCGAGAAAGGTCAGAGAGATAGCCGCTTGCTTTTGAACACATGCCATGAGGTGAGGAGATCTAACCTCACCATTACGCTCAAATCATTGGTACTCTTAATGTAACTACTTATACCGGTTATACTATTTACGGCCAACCATTCAAGCTGTGGTGCCTTATTGGTTCCATGGATTATGTGTTGGCTTTATGGTAGAACTGTGCGTTCACAGAGAAAGTTGAAAACAGTTTCCGTATTCCCTTCTAGCTTGTAGCAGCGGCAAATATTGTTATATAGCAGACCCATTTTAGCGTACTATATACTCTCCAAAAGTCCAGTGTCCCTTTATAGTAGCTGTACGAATGCGTCTACTATTTCTGGACATATTTAATACTTCCTTGGTTCTATTCCTGTCATACTTGGGCCATATCTGCTTTGTAATATTGCAGATTCTTATTGATCCCTCCAAGGGTTTCTTCTGAGGTTAGATTATACTGACCGGCTGTTACGCCATACATAAGCCTACTGGTCTTTAGTAAGTGAATAGAAGTTCATTTAAATTTGAGGTGAAGTATTCGTTAACCGGACGGAGCACTTCTTGCGTACTTTAAGAGTAACTTCATCCATATAAGTTTAGTACATTATCTATTCGTTTGAACAGCAAAGCTTCTAGATATCTAAGACGAGTTCTAAAAAAGACTGTACAGAACATTGGTGATAATCCATCGTCTCTCTTACGCCTACTGCCCTGCATGTTCTGCATGTATCGTATTTACTAATGCACATACGGCTCGCATGTGATCCCAGTTAGTTGTGACTTGTCATAAGGCCAACGACCATTCTGCAGTCCTTACGAGAATGTGTGAGTAAAAAGCATCCGTGTTTTTCTTCGAGGCTTTTGCACATGCCCTTGGTGATCCTGCATGCTCTTAAAGCATTCCTTCGCACCCTGATCTATCTGTCAGCCTTTTCGATTTTTCTCAGGTTTTAGTGTCTTAAGTATTGCCTCGACTGGTTCGGTAGTCAGACGAGTGATACTTTTAGCAACCTTCTCAGCTATTTCGTTTCACGGAATTTCTTTGCGACTTGGAACAGAGTACATAGGCAATCGCTTTCCGGCAGCCACTACATATACTGCTTCTGGGAATATTCTCTGACGTAGTGTAATGTGAGATTATTACCTTAATTTCTGCTTGACTATCGACGTTCATATTGATCTTCTTTATGACTTTTGATGCGTTGTTAGTTATCTCAGCCGCTTTTATGCCCACAAAGGCTTCCACTTGGAAGGTGCTGCAGCATTCCGAAAGATTGATGAGTTGTCTGAGCACCAGTTCCGAGTAATAGATCCCAGCGCCCACTCCATTCTACATTTTTCATTCGTCTAATGTTGGATGTAAGTTCCTCTGACGAGTCGCATACTCATGCGCCATCCACCATCTTTTAGTGCGACTGGATCGTGGTATAGTTTAAACTTAATATTGATTCTAACAGGTAGACGCATCTGATTTTTTATTTCCTATATAAATGAAACAAGAATATTTTCGTATTTTTTTGGATGCTTAACCCAATTTTATACAGAATTTAACGGGCTCCAAAAAAGTTCGAATTTGATTTTCCAAAATTATTCCAGGTTCAGACTATAATCGCAAAAGCTATTTTTTCCAATTTTTTATATTTTTTCACAAAAAAATGTCGTTTTTGGCTCTCCCTAATATAAACAACAATATGTACATATTCACCCACCCCGCCGCTTGCTAGCAAAAGTGTGCGCTCACCCTAAAAACAAGCGCGCCGAAATCTTTTCGCCCAATCTCCAAGCCAATGAAGCCGAAAGGAAAATGTTGAAGTTGGCAACTCGATTCCATTCAGCAAAAACCATTTTGTGGTTGAATGTTTTGAGTTTCGACATTTCAAAATCGCACTTACATTGAAAACTTTTCAAATTTGCAATTTCACAAAAAAAGTAAAACAGCAACAGCAACACGAACACACACACATACACCAACTTACAAGCGCATGACTTTAAAATAGAGACAGAGGAAATGCTGTCATCAGTGGCGGCGTCGACGGCTTCCAGAAACTTTGTGTGAAAACTTAATTTTTGTGGTGTAAAATCGTTTGGAGCGAACTACAAGCAAAGTATTTGCACTTTGTGAATCTCAATCGCTAAACTGTCACTATATACATATATATGTAGGTGTGTGAGGCTGTGTGCGTGCTCACCGGTGTTTGTGCGGAAATTAAATTCGTACTAAAAGCGCTGATAACCGAGATGATGCTGCAAATTTGCTTCTTTTTTTGGTCGTGTCATTTAACTTTTTGTTATTGTTCTTTTTCTTTTCAAAAATTATTGCTAAATTTTCGAATGAATTTTTGAAGGTTTCGCAAAACTTTAAGAATACAGGAAGTTTGTATATGATATACGTAAATATGTTAGTTTTTATTTTCAATTGTATGTGTTTATAAAAAGTTATTAAGTCGTTAGTTATATATAAGGTAACGAGCCAGTAAAAAATAGGTATATAGGCCGCTTTAGGTAAAGTAATCACTTCTTATTAGGTCCGGACTATAAGGTGGATGTATAAGTACATCCGAATCAAGATCCAAGCGCTTTCGGCGAGTCATTATCGATGGAACATAATTGCTCTCCCATTGGCTAAAACTGGCCGCTTCTGGTCGTATTCTTCCTTAAAAACTTGCAGTTGTTTACAATTTAAGACCGATCTTTAAGATACTCACTGTTTTTTTTTAAATTATTATCAGAATAAGTTTCATATCCCATTTAATCTTTATTGATTCAAGAAAACTATAAGTGAACCCTCAATATTATGCTTTTTAAACTAGACTTTTCTAAAATATCAGTTAGCCAGTGATACATCAACGACGAAGATTTCTTCGCTAAATATTTTACAATGGAATTTGGTTTTCATTAATTTCTTTCTAAATTCTTATCATAACGCCATATTGCACGCTCATTTTTCTAAAATAATTCTCAGTCAGCTACAACCTCAGTCTTCTTCTTCTTTACTGTCGTAGACACCGCTTACGCGATTAAAGCCGAGTTAACAACAGCGCGTCACTCGTTTCTTCTTTTCGCACTTGGCTCTAATCCGAGATACCAAGTGCAGCCAGGTTCTTTTCCATCTGATCTCTCCAACAAAGTAGAGTTCTTCTTCTGCTTCTACCGATGTACACTGAATCGAAAATCTTCAAACTGGAGTGTTTTCTTCAATGCGGATAGCCAACGCAGCCGCTGTCTTTTAATTTGCTGAACTATGCCATTGTCGCCGTATATCTCGTACAGCTCATCGTTCCATCGCTGTTGTAAATGCGCAAAGAACCGTAAATCTTCCGCAAAACCTTTCTCCAACAATTTGATAATGTTGTTGATGTTGATTATGGTTCCAAGATAGACGAAATTATCTATGATTTCAAAGTTATGACTGTCAACAATGACGTGCGAGCCAAGTCGCGAATGCGATGACTCTTTGTTTGATGACAGGAGATATTTCGTATTGTCCTAGTTCACCACCAGACTCATAAGCCTCGTCCTTATCTAGTCCTTAGATAGCAGAACTAACGGCGCGTTTGCTGAGGCCAACTATAAAAATATCATCGGTGTACGCCAGCAGCTGTACACTCTTATAGAAGATTGCACATTCTCTATTTAGCTCTGAAGCTCGTATTAGTTTCTCCAGCAGTAGCTTGAAGAAGTCTCACGATTCCCCGACTCCGACGTAGCTTTTTGTGCGTCTCAACGTCAGTTTACACAGCCGAATTAGTTTTGGGGGAAACCAAGTTCAAACATAGCGACATAGAGGCGATGAGATGGAGCTTATCCAATATTTGGTGCATGGTGAATATCTGGTCAGTTGTTGATTTTCCAGTTCTATAGCCATACTGATAAGGTCAAATCAGTCTGTTGACTTTCACACAGGACGCTCGATAAGACCTTATATGCGATATTTAGGCGGCTCATCCCACGATATTTGGTGCAGATTTTTGGGTTTGGAATTGAGCAGAGCGTACTTAGGCTCTAACCATAGGATATGCTTTCATCCGACTTATTTTGCAAAGAAGTTTATGCTAGCACCTTGTCAGTTCATCTTCGGTTGTTCTTCAAGCGGGTAATTTGTATATTTGGGCAATGGAACATCTATTCCATCGTCATCGATTGGGGAATCAGGTTCGCCTTCTACAAATATTACCTTCACTCCCGTTTAGAAGACTGAAGAAGTGTTCTCTCCATAACTTCAGTATGCTCTGAACATCACCCACTGGATTACCACTTTGGGTCCAACGAGAGTCTTCAAACCTTCTGTTAGTCCCCGTAGGATTTTCGAGCATTACCACTGTCGGCTAACTTCTCAAATTTTTATTATCATATATTTCCGTCTCTTTTTTTGTCTGCATATCTGTCTCGCTGCCTCCTTTAACTCTCGGTATCTTTCTTACCCCGCTCGTGTTGTGGTCGATCGCAATATTACGAGATAGGCATCGTGCCAGTTGTTCTTTTGCCTTTTTTGAAAACCAATGGTTTCGTTGGCAGCTGTACGTAAGGAACTTGAAATACCGCCCCACAATTCGCTTAGACCTAGATGCTGATTGGTGCTCTCGGAGAGCAGGAGTACAAGCGATTGTGATTGTATCTTGTTGAATTGCGTTTTTTGTTACACAGAAGCAGATAGTACAGTTAGTTGTCTGTGTCGATGTTAGATCCACTGGAGACATGTCATCCATCTATCACAACATGATCGATCTGGTCTCATATTTTTCTAACCGGAAACAGCCAAGTAGCTTGATGAATTTTCTTCTGTTAGAATCTAGTTTTTGTGCTGGAATCTAGAAGTACAAGCACTACTAGATTCCAGTACCTCAGTCTACTGTAATATACATATATTACTATCTACCATATTAATACTTATAAATCGTGTTGAAGTCCCTCAATAGGTCTCAACTAAGCCGATCCACATAATACACAATATACTTATAGCCACTTTGACGGGACAAATAGGACTACAACATTTGTCTACTAATATGTGGTAAATCAATTGTTCAACTAATAACAAGCTAATGTTAGAATGGAATTGAGAATTCTAACAAGCTGCCAACTCTGTTTCATTTAGTAACTTTCACTTTCTCACTCTTTCCCTGTAATTTTCTGGGAGTCAAACACTTATGTGCATAACAGAGTCTCACAATGCCCAAGAAAGTTCAAAGAAAAAATATCTAAAGATTTCGCTGCTATTTCACTGTGTAAGGGTGGCTTATTTGTACATACAAGCTTTAATTTTAATTAATTTTGATATACACATACTCCAATTAAGACTTTCTATTATTAAATTTTTCCATAAAGTCCGAGAACTTCCTTCATTATAACATTTTAATACGTATAAAAAATATTATACAAAATGTTGCTGATAAAACTCAAATAAACCCAATTTGAGTTACGCTTATATAGCAACACACACATAGACATATAGTATACTACTTATATGCGCATCAATGAAGTTGGAAATCAATTTATAGCAGCATCATTATTTCACAAAACACATCACTCATATTTCTGTGGCAAAATACGCACACATGAAATTTATAAGCACACAAGCAAGCACACAAACATGCATCTTTTATTTCTACGCAAATTATTTCCGCCTCAAAAGTTCATAACCCACTTCAGAAGAAAAATTATAAAAAAAACTTGCAAATACAAAAAAAAAATTCCTAAAACGACAAAAAAAAACTCGAAAAAGGCATAACCATGCACAACTTCCCAAAGGCAATTCACAACAAAAACCTCATAAGTTCAATTTCATACACTTCATTTGCATGTCTACGTTGATTTTTTTTGATTTCTCATTGCCACCCTTCGGTGTAAAATAAAAAAGCTCTGCAAATTTGCGCAAAAATCAATGAACTGTAAATTTAACGCAGCCGTCTTTTAGGCGCACAAGCACACTTCGCCCAAAGTATTTGGTTTTTAAGCGAGCTTCGTGCTTTTGGGTTGAATGAGTAGAAAAGTTGGCGGAAAAAATAACAATCTGTGGCAAACCGAGTATTATAAAAGGCAAGCAAAAGTAAAAACAATAAAATAATAAGTTGCAATAGCAAAGAGCGTGGGCGAAAATTCGAAAGAAAAACATATTAAGTTATACATTTGTGCAGCTGCGTGTAGCGGCTGTGTTAGCAAACTGTTGCCACAATGAATTTCACGCAAATTTAATATGTACATATGTGTATATGAGTAGACAAATTTGGTTATACGCAAATTAAATTATAAGTAAAAAGTTTAAATGAAAGCGTGGGACAGATGTCTCAAGCAAAACAAAGCATTTTTTTAGAAAAATATAAAGAAAAACAAGAAAAAACGTTAATAAACGAGCATATTCTTACTATTTCTGTTAGTTGTGTTCAATGGAATTATTTTTACATTGAACAATTTCTTCATAATATTGTTCAAAAAAATAACATATACAAAATTTCGTGAATATATCTTGTCAAATGTGAACGTTTTCCATACAAGCATTTGATTCCGATCGTTCAGTTTGTATGGCAGCTATATGTTATAGTGGTCCGATATCGGCCGTACCGACAATTAGCAGCTTCTTGAAAAAAAAATGATGTTTACAAAATTTCAAAACGATATCTTTAAAACTGAGGGACTAGTTCGTATATATACAGACAGACAGACAGACGGACATGGCTAAATCGACTCAGCTCGACATACTGATTATTTAGATATATACATACTTTATAGGATCTCCGACGATTCCTTCTGGGTGTTACAAACTTCGTGACAAACTTAATATACCCTGTTCAGGGTATAATTAACAAACGAGCATATTCTTAATATTCTGGTACTGGTACTCTAACAGGAAGAAATTATTTTTACATTAAAAATTGCTTCATAATCAAAAAAGAAACAACATTTTGTAAACTAAAAGTTGAGTCCTTGAGATTTTGTATTCTCCAAGACAATGTACGATTTTCTTCACAAGAAAATCACAACCAATTAAAAACTACTAAAATTTGAAATTTATAAAAAATAGAATAGATGTTTAGGGGTAGCGATAGCGAATAGTAAGGCGAACGCTTTGTGTACAGCCTTACCCCTTGTGTTTCTACTACCCCATTGAATTGCCCACCTATAGACATCACCACATTTGGTGTGGTAGTAAGGGCATCATCTGTCGCAAAAGAAACAGAACTTTTTAAATATAACTGTTTCTAGTGGCGACACCTATTGGTGAGTATATGAAATAAAAAGTTTGATCTCTTGTTGACATTTCGTAAAAATTTCAAGACAATTGGATAACTACAATCGATGTTATCGATCAAAAAGTGGCAGCAGCTTTTGGTCATTGGTCGTAAAATACATTTTGAACAAAGAGCAAATATTAAATTTTGTTTTAATCTTGGAAAAAGTTTACTGAAAATCATCTTCAGAAGTCAAAAATAAAGACAATGCTGATTTGTTTTTACGATTCCGAGGGTATTGTACACCGAGAGTTCGACCCACCTGGCCAAACGATTAATGCTGTGTTTTACCTTGGTGTTATGAAGCGTCTTTTGTCACGCATTCGTCGTGCTCGACCACAACACCGTGAGACAGGGTCCTGGCGCCTGTTGCACGATAATGCGCCGTGTCATCGGTCGACGCTTGTCACTGATTTTTTGACAAAAAACTCCATATTAACCATTAATCACTCACCCTACTCACCTGATCTGGCACCCTGTGACTTTTACCTATTTGGAAAACTTCATTTGCCCATGAAAGGACACTGGTTTCAGGATATTTCACCTATCCAAAAGGCGACGACCGATATTCTCAAGAGCATTCCGAAAAATGACCTTAAACACTCATTTGAAATTCTAATTTATTAAACACTGTATCGAAGCACAAGGATCCTACTTTGAATAAAAAAAATATAACTTTTGAAAAATATTAATTTTTGTTGTTTTTTTAACAGTCCTGTTTCTTTTGCGACAGACCTTGTATAGTAGAATTTCCCCAAGAGCGGCTTGTTTTGGAAGCCATTTTTGCTTTCTTTGTTGGAAATCCAGTTACCAGCACTTATATTTTTATATTGCTCACAGGCTATCGGCACATCTATCTTCTGCTTGTATATTGTCTGTTTCAGTAATTATTAAGCAGCTTCGAAGTGATTTTACATACCGTTTGATAGAGGAGACACTTCCAACTTCCGTTTCGAAGATCCATATCTATTTTTCAGTTGGCTTTTGCATGCCGCACAGGACAATTTTTTGTCGCATTCTTTTTTTTTCACCACATTCAGCACAACATTTGCTTCTGTCATTCTCGCTGGTACACGCCCTCGCCAGATGCCCATATTCCAAGCAACTGAAAGACTTCCTAACGTTCGGCTTTTCTCTTATTCTGCAGATCACGCATCCAATTTTGATCTTGTGTGTATCAATCAGTCTTCTTGCATCCGAAGCCGGAATTCTGATCACCGCCGTCTGCGTACATGCGTATGCCTATCTTATGCTTTTAATCGAACTTTCCCTGAGGCAGCTTGGCTCATTAATTTGTGATCGAATTGCATTTACTAAATCTTCTTTCGTTGTTACCACATCTAGGTCGCGCATCTCTACCGATACCTCATGGGTTAAGGTTTGCTAAATTTGAATGAAGGAATGGTTCTCTACATCCCCCAAATGCCCCACTTATACCCATTCATAAATCCTGCTTAGTTTTTCCAGCATGATTTGATCAATATTCTTGTCTTACCTATTTTGTTCGATCTTCAAGTATTCACAGAAGATTGTGTACAGTCACAACTGGTATTATTTACATTCTTAAAAAAGTTGTGCTTGGTTTTAGGGTTCTGAAGCAGAAATATATCAAAAAGAAGTCGACTAACCGTGCGATTCTGTACTGTGATACTGTCTCAAGTCTCTAAATTTGAGATTTTGAGTTAGAGACAATTTTTGAGACTTGAGACGATTTTGCTATTCTGTAAGTGACAGTCACAAAATCTATTACAATTCATTATTCAGAGATGTTTTTAAACTTGAATGAAAATAAATATGTCGATAACAAATATTAAATTTCCTATAACATAGTCGAAAAACATAATTATCAATAAAAGTAAAAATATATGTTGACTTTGTTTCATAATATTTACGAAATTTATGTTAAATTGATTTATTTTTAACCTTTTCGTGTTTGAGTTGCTTACAAAATAGAAAATAACTACAATCGATTAAGATCTGTGATGATCTCTATTCAGTATATTCAAAATGGCAGACAAGAGTTCTTTTTGGTTTTGTGACCTGCTAATTACCAGGTCTCAAGTTTGAGTCAATATTTTGAGACTAACGATAGAGACTGTTTAGTGAATAGTAACTAGTCACAAATTGAGATTTTACCTCAAAATGTCTCAAATAGAGACTAGAGACTGGTTACAGAATCCCGCTATAAGTCGCGCCAGCAGTGCTGCAATGAAGAACACGTAAAGAGCATAATTATGGAAGAAATATATTTTTTTTTTTCACATATCCAACTGTGGTCAAGGTGTGTAGGGGTTAAGCCACCACCCGGAAAATTCTTCAGCTCAAAGTCGTAATCAGCATACCTCAAATACCCCACTTCCCACTTATCACGTCGATGGCAAACTTTTCTTCAGATTTGTTTAAAAGTTTTATTAATAAAAAAAATTAACTTATTTTTAATTTTTTATCATTCTTCAAGAGTACATAAAACAAATTTCGCCTACAAAAATTAAATTTCGAAAAGTTATGCCTCCTTGAAGGAGCGAGGGGAAAACAAGCAGTATTCTGGTCATTACGATTTCTACCCTTGTAATCGTTTCAAAAATTAAACAGTGTCGATTACGATATGCACCAAAAAATCTGAAACTAATTTTAATAAAATTTTCGAAAATATAGGTATATATTTTGACAAAGGAATACCCAGAAATTATAAATAAAACGCCAAATATTTAAATATTCATCAATATTTATTTATTTGTCGCCATCAAAGTAATCCCCACCAGATGTAATGCACTTATATGCCAACCATTTTTCCTGTCCTCGAAACACTTTCTGGTATGACCTTCAGCTCCTTCAACGAACTTTATTTTATCTTTTCGATGAACTGAAAACGGGTTCCACTGGACGGTAATCGCAGTGTGGGGAACAAAAAAAATCACACGTAGCCAAATCTGGCTAATACAGTGGTTGATCGTTGGTATTCATTTCGTTTTTGGCTTTAAATTTGGTCACAATCGTTGCTCGATTATCATCGTGTAAAATCCATTAATTGTTCTTCCACAATACAAATAGAGCTCCTCATTGATCGTCTGTGCCTCCGGAACAAATTCAAGATGCAAAAAACCACGAATATCGCCATGATTTCTGAGCGGCTTCGGCGTGGTTTTTTGGTTTCGCTCGTTTATTTCCCTCCACTTCCACTTACGGTACTCTTTTTGAAAAAGTTCAGCTTTAGCGGGACATGTCCAGCAAGAACGCGTTTCATAGCCAAAATATCTACCAAAATCGTTTGAATGGACTTGCGAAAGATGTCGAGCTCTCTTGTCATATCTCTAACACTTGCCTGATGATTTTCAAGCACCATTTTCTTCATTTTTTTAGTATTTTCATAAGTAGAAGAGGTCGAAAGTCGTCCAGAACGATGCATGCCTTCAAAGATCTCTCGACGGTCTTTGAAGGCTTTATACCACTCGTTAGCTTGTGTTTTTGGTAAAACTGAATCACCATTAGTCTTTTCCGTTATTCGTAACGATTCCGCACACGAAATTTGGTTAGAAATTTGAGACAAATTCTTTCGATATTTTTATCCATTGTAAAAGTCGCAAGGCACTACTGAGGTGTTCCGACTTAAGCAACTGCTGTAAACAAACTGATTGGCAGATCGGGCTCATATTTGGCATAGCAGTTAAGCACAGCCCTATCAACTTAGCAAAATACATTTTTTTTGAAATATCATTTACCCGAGGAATTTAAATTACAATTTCCGGGTACTCTCAGAATGTATTTTTGAATATTTAAGCTATCGAAATCAGCATTTCCAAATTTTTAGACTAGAGTAGCCTTTAAACCACAACATGCCCGCGAGTTGGCAAAATATAACTTTCATGCTATCCTTCCCCACACAACTAAACTTTCCAAAATAGCCACCACTACTACACCACAAGACTGCATACAATATATCACATATTTTTGCACGCTTTTCACATTACATTATTTATTATTATTAGTTTTTGTTTGAAATGAAATAGACGTCGCGAAATGCGCTGCAAATGCATTTTCAAAATGTATTTTACTTCATTTGTCTTGCGGCTATGACGCGGCGGCAACAGTGCATCAGCTGCCAGTGGAGTGCAGCAACTTTAGCGAACAGTGCTACCACTACTACTACAACAACTACAATTACTAGAACAACAACAATTTTCATACAATTCTAACGTTTCTGCACAACACGCGCTTTACTCTCAACACTTGACATTGTTTTTGCCACCGCAACACTTCTACCAAACGCGCTGATATTTATTTCAAGCCATTTATTTCTTGCGTTTTTTATTGTTATTGTTATTGTTGCGTTGTCGTCGCATTTTCGCTATTGCCGTTTTGTCACGCAATTTTGTAAGAAAATAAAATTTATTTTTGCTACCAATTTCACTTCGTTGGTTGGTCTTGCTGCCGGTGTTGTTCGTGTGTGGGTAGAGTTGTTGTTATATTTGTGCTCTCGCAACATGCCGCAATAGCATATAAGAGTTTTGTTCATTTAATGTTTGTAAGATCTAAAACTAGCCAGACGAGACGAGTTGAATTTCGTGTGTCAGTTTGTCTGTCCAACTGTCGTTCGTCCTTCGGTCCGTCCATATGTGCAAGCGATAAGAGTAAAATTCAGATATTTCGGTGAAGTGTCTTACTTATGTTACTCTGCATATTTGTTAAAAACTACAAAACGTGTGATAAATCAATACTCAGATGCGCTGGAAACATTAAATTTAAAATTCGAGATGCTATAAGATGATTTTATGGGAGCCGTAGTCAAAATTGGTCGTTGAGCCCACTACCCATATAACACAACTTTAAATTCCTTCTGATTCTTTCACTTTCCTAGCGCCAACAAATATATCGGAATACAATTTCGGAATACAATTTAAAGTCTTCCATCTGAAATCTACAAATTGTCGAAATCGGACGGCAACTTGTTAAAACGAATATGTGAACTCTACTTCCATTTTCGAGCTTCTTATCGAAACTTATCGAAAATATCGGTTGATCTCTAGATATGTTATAGAAATTCCAAGGGAGTTCTTTCCTGATAACAGTACGCCTATATGTCAATACTGGGTTGAGTTGTACCCACAATGCCTTTAGCTCCCATCTTATTCTTCTTTATTGGCGTAGACACCGCTAATGTGTTTATAGCCGAGCTTATAACAGCTCCAGTTGTTCTTCCTTTCCATTCCTTGCCACCAATTGGAGATTTCAAAGATTTTCTTCTCCACCTGGTCTCTCCATCGGAGTGACGGTCTTCCTCTCCCTCTGCTTACCCCGGCGGGTACTGCATCGAATACTCTCAGAGCTGGAGTGTTTTCATCCATTCGGACGACATGCCCTAGTGAGTGCATCCGCTGTCTCTTAATTCGCTGAACTTTGTCAATGTCGTCGAATATCTCGTACAGCTTATCGTTCCCTCCACTGTCATATTCGCCATTGCCAATGCGCAAAAGACCATAAAGTTCCCGCAGAACCTTTCTCTCATAACGCCGACTCATCGTCCTTGCCTCTGCACCATATAGTAGGACGGGGATTATGAGTGACTTCTAGAATTTTGTCTTTGTTCGTCGAGAAAGGACTTTTCTTCTCAATTGCCTACTCAGTCTGAACAGGTGCTACGTTGGTAAGAGTTATTCTGCGTTTGATTTCGAGGCAGACATTGTATATGATGTTAATGCCGGTTTCATGATGGACGAAATTATCTACGACTTCGAAGTTATGACTGTCAACAGTGACGTGGGAGCGAGTGCGACAACTTTTTGTTTGATGTCAGGAGATATTTCGTCTTGCCCTCGTTCACAACTAGACCAATTTGCTCTGCTACTTTGTCCAACTTGGAGAAAGCAGAACTAACGACCGCGCCGTTGTGGCCAATTATATCGATGCCATTGGCGTACGTCAGCAGTTGTACACTCTTGTAGAAGATTTTTCCGTCTCTATTCAGCTCTGCCGCACAAGTTATTTTCTTCAGCAATAGTTTGAAGAAATCCCACGGTAGATAGTCGCCCTGTCAGAGACCTCGTTCGGCATCGAACGGCTCAGAAAAGTCCTGCATATAGTATTCCTCAACATCAGTTTACACTGCCGTATTAGTTTTGCGGGGGTAACAAATTCAGACATCGCGGCATAAAGGCATCTCCTTTTCGTGCTGTAAAAAGCAGCTTTAAAATCGACAAAGAGGTGGTGTGTGTCGATTTTCTTTTCACGGGTCTTTCCCAAAATTTGGCATCATGAATATCTGGTCAGTTGTTTGTTGACAATGGACTTTAGGAATTTACACAATACGCTCTATAGAACCTTATGCGCGATGTTGAGGAGGCTTATCCCACGGCAGTTGGCGCAGATTGTGGGGTCTCCCTTTTTGTGGATTGGGCAAAGCACACTTAAATTCCAATCGTTGGGCATGCTTTGGTCCGATTATATTCTATAAAGAAGCTGATTCATGCGCTGGGCATTCGTCAATATATCACCTCTGGGGATTCTACAAGAGAATGCTCCGGATATGAAACCTTCTGTTAGTCGCCGCATCTTTTCGTAGAATTTTCGAGCTTTACCCATGTAAGCCAGCTCAAGCTCTTCGTACACATGCATTTCGCCTCTCTCTTTGTATATCTCCAATGCGTCTCGCTTCCCTCTTTAACTCTCGGAGGAGGATGCAATCTTGTTGGGAGTGGCCAGAAACGATAATATTACATATGGTTCAAGCAGCTCACGACATGCGGTCTTAGACCAGGTATACTCTGCGTAGCCAAAGATTATCCATTTGAAAGCGAGCCATCCAACCCCAGGGTTGTGCGCTGGATTTGGGACTCGCGACCTAAAAACGAATGAAAAGGAAACAACAGCCTCAGAGTTTTCCTCACATAAATTAAACATTTCGGTTGCACCCGGACTTTGCGCTTCCTTACCTGCTGGTTTTGCTTTTCCCAGCTGCCTGACAAACTCTGATGGCAGTGTCTGCAAAAAAGATAGCAATAAAATAAAATGAAAGCAAACGCGCTGACAATGCGAATAGACTTCAGATACTACATAGACATATATAGATATTTGACAGTATGTATGTATGTGTGTGTAATATAGCTGTTTTGTTTATAGACTTCTAAATTGTACCGCCGCAAGCGCTTCGTTGCTGCTTCAATGCCATTAACCGCGCGCGCAACACACACACACACACCCGCTAACGGCAGCGCTCAAAAGCAGCGAAGTAAGCGCTTTGCTTGCCACAGTCTACGCTTTGGTCCACAGTCTTCTTCTACTTCTAATTCTATTTCTACAATTTTACTTTTTGAATTCTACATTTTGTTCTACACACGCAATTCCAAGCGCCACAACTCACAGCAGCGCCGTGCCACCTAATAACTATGCGGTAGTCACCAACACACACACACATATTGAGTTACATACACACACCCACTCTCACTAGAGAGCGAGACTAGACTACACGCTTTCGCAATGCTCAATCCACCAAGTGCGCTTTCTACTGCTGGTCTTCGGCATTTCGCTGGCGAAATTGTGTCCTTTGGGTGAATTTATTTTAGTTTCTTTTTCATAGTTTCTCGTGGTAAGTAGTTTTAGTTGCCGCCTCAGACGCCTCGTGTGCGTTCGCCTTTTTGCCCTTAGGGAAATTAAAACATTGCAATAGCTGCTTCTTTCATTTTTCGGTTGATTCTAACTTCGTTTTAAAGTATTTGCCATTATTACAAGGTTATCCTACGCGGTTGGAGCGCTGCCATCCGTCGTCTACTGGTTTGGTGTTGAACGCCATAACTTATACACATTAACCTTTAACTTGACGCTATTAGCTGGCTTATGCACATGAGCAGTTAAAGTGTAAAATATTGCTGTTAAGCTGGATTTTAAGCTGAGAACAGTTCAATTCTATGGATTTTTTTAGCTAAACAACCAACAATACCGAGCTTTGTATCGGCACATCGCAACTATTTTTTGCTTTGGTTGGTCTGCAGCGAAATCTATCATCCTCTGGCATCTGGTCACTGACATATCCTTTAGTGACTCTATTACTTTATTGATTTTATAGCGTCTTTACCAAACACAATATCATATGATTGGTCGTATGTATGCCATATAAAGGGTCATCTATTTCGAGGTTTTCTACTTCTTTAAGAAAAAACACAGAAACTTCAAATTTATTGGGAAATGTTCATTATCATTGGAAGAAACATTCTTTGACATTTATTTTTTGAAAATTATCGCTTTCAAATGTTGGCCTCGGCTACGTCTCAAATGGTCCTTCCGTTGAATTCCTCGTTGCGATAACTTGTTCGAGCATTTCGACTGGTAATTGGCGAATGACACGCGTCATGTTTTGCTGTAAGGCCTCAATCTAGGCGGGATTGTTCGCTTTGACTTTAGACTTTCCATAAACCCTCTGGAAAAAGTTTAAAAGTAGCCCTCGACCGGCCCAAAACGAGAAATTATCTGCTCATCGAAGTGTTCTCACAATAGATGAATTGTTTGATACGATATGTAGGAAGTGACGCCGTCTTGCTGAAACCAAATGTCGCCGAGATCACGAGCTTCAATTTCAGGGTTCAAATAGTCGGCTATCATGACGCAATAACGGTCACCACTGACGGTTACGTTCTCATCGTCAGTTTTGAAGAGATATGAATCACCGGCCCACAAACCACACCAAACCGTTGTTTTTATACTCTCGCAACAAAGATGCTAATGGGCAAAATCGGCCAACTGCCACGCCCACAAAATGGCGAAAACCGAAAACCTATAAAGTGTCATAACTAAGCCGTAAATAAAGATATTAAAGTGAAATTTGGCACAATAATCGCATTGGGGAGGGGCATATTTGGACGTAATTCAGGCATTTTCATATGCAGTTCAAAAATGGAAGAAATCGGATAATAACCACACCCACCTCCCATACAAAGGTTATGTTGAAAATCACTAAAAGTGCGTTAACCGACTAACAAAAAACGCCAGAAACACTAAATTTTACGGAAGAAATAGCAGAAGGAAGCTGCACCCAGGCTTTTTTTTAAAAATTGAAAATGGGCGTGGCGTCGCCCACTTATGGACCAAAAACCATATCTCAGGAACTACTATACCGATTTCAATGAAATTCGGTATATAATATTTTCTTAACACCCTAATGACATGTACGAAGTATGAGTGAACTCGGTTCACAACCACGCCTTCTTCCAATATAACGCTATTTTGAATTCCATCTGATGCCTTCTCTGTATAATATATACATACATTATGTAGGAACCAATGATGATAGCGGAATAAAACTTTACACAAATACGGGTTTTAAAAAAATGTAAATGACGGATAATGAAATCCCGATTATCACTTTATCATGCGAGAGTATAAAATGTTCGGTGACGCCCGAACTTAGCTCTTCCTTACTTGTTTCTAGATGAAATGGCAACTCTTGAATCTCCTCTGATTGCTCTTCATCCCAAATTCGACGATTTTGCTTGTTTACATACCTATTGAGGCCGAAATTGACTTCATCGTTGAAAACAATTATTGGAACTTTTAAAGAGTCCATAGTTCGAATCAATATCGCTTGGGAAGGTCGAATTACTTCAGTTCCCTCACAAGCTGTGTTTTGTACGTTTTCAATTTAAGATCGTGTTCTGTCCAAAGAGGGCTATTGAAAAAAATACCTCTACTTGGATCACCTTATATTAATGGTGTAAGTCTTTGACTCAAACCGAAAAATGAGAAAATGAAATCAGCATCGAGGTGCGATTTTTATAGATACATTTTTCAAATCGACTTATAATGGCTCCTAAATTTCTTAAATCACCTCAACAGTACGACTTTTATAAGCAATTTTTTCATGGCCTAATAGAGGTTGACATTGCCCGACAAGCAAGGAATGCCATTTAAAAAACATTTGGCAGTGAACTTTTTTCCCATGTAGGTATAGTACTCCTTTAGGAATCATTTTTGTATGAGTATGCAGTTCACATTGTCTGATGGTCCACAACAGTCCACTGTCACAAGAAAAACGTTTTCAATAGCTTCATGGTAGCAGTAAAGGTACAGCTACGCAATCCAGCTTACTTCTGACAAGTGACTATTCACTGTGATAGCAGAGACACGAAACATTTCCTGGGCTCACTGACAGTGCGTTTAAGACTAGTCTAACTTCTTTAAGTGCCAGGTTAGAGCGAAATCGCTGGAAACTATAAAGTCATTAAGCTTGCCAGAAAGAATACGCTTTCCTTATTTCATCAGATTGGCAACGATTCGGTATTCCGCTGTCTTTTTGTGCTACAGCCCTGAATTTATTAACCTTCAAGGAGCTTGGTCAACAAATAAAATTTGTGCAGCTGCAAGAATCTTCTAGCCGAAAAATGGATCGCGAGAGGTTCTCTGAACTACTTTCTCTTCGTTCATCTTGCGCCATGGTAGATGTTATGATTTGACACTGTTCATCAAGAATGTTACGTGTCTTGTGAATGCAAATTGCCAAAGCTGATGGAATACACTTTCTTTTCAACAGCCCATCTTTTTCCAGACATTTCAGTGGACACAATTTCGGTACACCCCGCAAAGCGACTGGGATTAAGATTAGCCGCCGTAAAATATCTGTGGTAGGCTCAAAGTATTTCGTTTATTTACATATTAAGTTCTGAGTTCAGAACTAACTTGATTATGAAAAAATTCGATTCAGTCCCGAAAGCCATAGCAAGACTGCCCTTATGTCATTTGCCCGTCATTTTATTTCCGAACCTTAATGGTTGTTTCTTAACTTATTGCTTTTCACAGCTTTCTCTGCCAGAAATATCGTTTGAAATGTTGGCTAAAAAGTTGATTAAATTCAGTCAGAGTGATACGAATTCTAATGTTTTTTTATTAAATGTGAAGTATAATCGATACAATTAAGTTTTGAATATAATATCATTCAAATGGCCTTCATGACTTCTTTTGCATGATCGAATTCGTTGAAATCAATTTTTAAATAATTTTCCACTTAATCAAGCCGTATTTCATGAATAGCACATTCAATATTGACTTCTTAAGTTTGAAGAGAGTCTGGTTTATAGCTAAATATCAATGACTCCAAATAACCCCTGAAGTAGTAGTCTAATTGTGTTAAATCACAACTTCTTGGAGGCCAATCAATGTTACAATTTCTTGAAATAATCGAATCTCCAAACTTTTCTAGAAATAATTCGATTGTTGCACGTGCTGTGTGGCACGAAGTCTCATCTTGTTGGAACCACGAGATATTGTCAAGATCAACTTCGTCTAAACGCGAGCATAAAAAGTTGTTTTTTTGGGTGCTTGCTTTAGCTCGCACAGCTTTTTCCTTTCGTGTGCCAGCGTGCTGGATTTATACTCAAAGGTTGGTCTGGACTCCAGCATTACGCCCAGATAATTAACTGCTTTTTGTATCCTAAGAATATCCGCTGTAGTTTACATTCTTATTTCATGGGATATGTGCTTATTTGTTAGCAGCAGTAGCTCTGTTTTTCCGTAGCGAGCTGGAAGTTGTATGAGCAGAGCCATGCTAGCGTCTGTATCATGACCCTTTTAAGCTTTCTTCGCGCTTCTTCTTTGTCTTTTGCTGTAATTACTGCAACAATGTCATCCGCGTAGCCAATTAAGTATGATTCGTCTGGCATTTCGACTTTTAGTACAAGTATAGCATCGTAGCTGCTGTCTCACAAGTCTGGGCCTAAAATGAATCCTTGTGCTGCTCCTAACGTGACCGCTATTTGTCGTGATCTCTCTCTAATTCGCTACAGCAATTTGCTGTTACCAAGGCAACCCCGCACCACAGCTCTGAGGTAGTCAAGCATTTTAAAGCTATTTTTCGAGAGCGTCGATTATGTTCACCCATCTAGCGCTTTTGAAAACGTTTATTCTTTTGTATTTACGCCTTCTACGCTGTGCATCTTCTACACTTTCAATTACGCAATTTATAGCTCCTAGAGTTGATTTGCCGAGTCTAAGCCGTGCAAGTTTGAAAATGGCCGCAACGACACTTTAAAATCATATCATTCATATTGGAGAACCCGATACATAACGTGGTAAACTTCATACCGCCCAAAAATATCTCAACCTAAACCCAAGCGCACAAGATTTGACTTTCTCACTGAATAATTTTGATGTCGGAATTTAAATTTCTTTAATCTAAAGGGAAGAAAATTTTTGACCTCCACTCCGTTAGAAGGACCAAGTGGAGAAGGACCTGGCTTCGCTTGGAATATCCAATTGGCGCCACGTAGCGAAAAGAAGAAACGACTGGCGCGCTGTTGTTAACTCGGCTATAATCGCGTAAGCGGTGTCTACGCCAATTAAGAAGAAGAAGAAGAAAGGGAAGAAAATAAGGTGAAGATGTGATTTGTCATTCTTCAATGAAGCCCAATTTCTTTACTACTTAAGTGCTTTAACGTGTTACATGGGTTTCATAGGGTAAAAAACAGCATTTTTCTCATACACAAAATTGTTTATTTTATTAGAACTTTTAATTGTTACAAATATACACTATTAACAAGAAATTCTGATACCTTTGAAAAAAAATATTTCAAACTCAGCCATGGCGACGCCATTTCCGGTAACATCTAAAGTGAAAAAATACGTGTTTTAGATAAAACCTTTCTTAGAACTTAGACGAAGGAAAAATAACTGAAAATTGGATTTTTGGCGGACCAACAAATTATAATTTCGCGACATTTTTTCTTTCAAATAGTTGTTATCAAAAGAAAAAATCCTTCGCACAAGTCCTTAAGCTCTCGAGAAACCTTGCCAACCGACTTCAAAAACATAGTTTCGAGAAAAATGCGTTTAAAGACGGCGTACTTAGCCTAGCTAGCCTCGAGCGCACAAGTTCTCAAGGCTGTATCACCGACTCTGTTACTCGGATCAACTTTGAAATTTATGACAATATTCTAGAGGTGTTTTAGAATTTGATAGGACAATAAAAAACGTTCAATTTTTTGAAACTCGTAAAGCTGTAACCCCTTAATTTTTATACTCTTGCAACCAGTTGCTGAAGAGTATTACAGTTTTGATCACTTAACGGTTCTATGTATCACCTAAAACTAATGGAGACAGATATATAGTTATATATATAAGTGATCAGGGTGGCCAGAAAAGTTGAAATCCGGAATCTGTGTCTGTTCGTCCGTCCGTCCGTGCAAGCTGTAACTGAAGTAAAAATTGAGATATCTTAATGAAACTTGGTATGCAGGTTCCTTAGTACAAAAAAAATCGAGTTCGTAGATGGGCGTAATCGGATTAACCGAAAGCATATAAAGTGCCATAACTAATCTTTAAATTAAGATATAAAAATCAAAATATAAAGATAAAAAAATAATTTGGCAGAGGGCATGGCAGTAGCTAGGGGCATATGTAGGCAAAAAATTTTGAAAAAGTGGGCGAGGCCCCGCCCTCTAATAAGTTTAATGTACATATCTTCTAAACCCATAAAACTACAATAACCAAACTCGCTCGGCTCAAATACTATAAGAACTCCTACCGAAAGTAAGAGAATGGATGAAATCGGAGTATAACCCTGCTCACTCCCTATATAACTGTACTGTTAAAAACTACTAAAAGGGCGATAAATCAATAGCTAAATACGCCAGAGACATTAAATTTTACCTACGAGATGGTATGGGAAGCTTTACGGGAGCCGGTGTAAAATTTGGGCAATGGGCGTGGAACCGCCCACATTTTGGTGAAATCTCATATCTCGAGATCCGTCTAACCGATTTCGACAAAATTTCGTGTGTGGCATTCTTTTTGAATTACTATGTTACGGAGTGAAAATGCGCGAAATCGGAGAACAACCACGCCTACTTCTCATATAATTTCAAATTTCACTTGATTTTTTTACTTTTCAGTACACAAATCAAAAAGCAATTAATATAACGCGATGAAACTTTGCACGAATAATGCCTTTAATGTATGCCATCTTAGTAACAAAAATGTTTCAAATCCGACAATAAATGTTCAAACACCTATTTACCGATTAGTTCGACCCCAGTAGCGATAGTTGACTTTTGATAGAAAATATTGGTCAATGTGTGAGATATAAAATTGAAAATTAGGCATAATCTCACTCTAACAATGGTATGTCTGTATGTCAAGAATGGGTTGAATCGGGGAAATACTTCCCTTAGAATCCTACACCTAATATAAAGATTTTCGAACTTCCGGGAGACTTTGTACGGCATATATCGACAAATATGTGAGTTATCTCAATGAAAATGAGAGAGCGTGTTTTACGCATAACAGTCAATCTTTATCCTAAAATAGAAAACTTGACCCTTCCCCAATATAACAAATATCAGGTTTTTCGAACATCCGGCTGACTTTACCATATATATTTGGTTGTTTAGTATGTGACTGGTTAATAATAAGTAGCATTGACAAAATAGATAAAATCAGGTCGATACTATCCCAAATTCCATGTAATACAAATAATGATTTTCGTTTTTCTAGCAAAACCTATATATGTGTCTGTCAGTAAAGAAGTTATGTATATAATATGTATATATACTATATATATATAAAATTGCTTGGATGTCGATCTTCTGGCTAACGTTTTATACCTTAAACTATTTCCAGGGCTTTGATTCTTGCAAGTTGCAAAAGTATAAAATTTTCCGTTGCACCCGAACTTAGCGCTTTATTACTTGTTAATACAATCTATTAAGCGGACAGCTGTCTATTAACTGGACAGAAAGACTGGTAAGCAGATATTGAGAAAGCAGCCTTAAATTCATTATATTTTCCAATGAAATTTATTTCTATGAACGCATTCAAAATTAAATCTCAAGTAAAATCCATTGTATTCTTATACCAACAAAAACGTTTTCGCCTTTATTCATAAATAAAATTTTTACTGTATTGAATAGTTTATTATATGAATAATGGTATAAAATGTATACCACAGCAACGCGTGACCGGATCCCCTAGTATATATATAAAATTGCTTGGACTTCGATCCTCTGGTTAACGTTTTATGCCTTAAACTATTTCCAAGGCTTTGATTCTTGCAAGTTGCAAAAGTATAAAATGTTCCGTTGCACCCGAACTTAGCTCTTTCTTACTTGTTAATATAATATTTTTTAACCGCTTCTAACTTCTACAAAAATAGTTTTAAATAGGCTTCAACCAGCATATCGCTTTCCACGAATAGCATTCTTAGGGTAACAACCGCAGAATCTCTTAGTAAACAAAATAATATAACTTTCTTAAGATTTTCCCAATGAATTCTATACAAAGTTGTAAACTTAAGTATATTTATCCAGTCGTAGCTGCCACAAATTATTTTTAATGATGTACGCACACATACTACATTTAACAAGACAAGAAATCAATGTGCTTGCAACACATTTATACAAGTAGATATTTGTATTTGCTTTACTTAATATCAGCGCTAACTCAATTAATTAAGCGATCAAATGAAGTGAATATGCATAGAGCTGCTGTGCAATAAATCAAATCAGGCATTATGCGCATTACGAAGACAATTTTAAATGCACTTATGTATGTGTGTATGTGTGGGTGCGACAACTGCATACAAATTCAATAACAATTTGCGCTAAATCTATATGTAAATTGCAGTTATAAAACATGTGAGCGCAGAAATATTTTCCCAATGACAACGAAATCAAAATCTGTAACAAATCAAAATCAAGATTTGCAACATAAAACAAATCAGTGAGAAATGCAGTTACGCTGCACATACACACATACATATACGCTGATGATTTCTATAGAGACCCATTGCAAGCAAACTATATTTATTTACACACAAACACAAGCACAGCACTAAAAAGTTCAACAGCAAGGAATTGAAGAAACATTTTCACACACACACTAACACATATTTACACGTATTTATTTATTTGCATGTATGTATGTGTATGTGCATGTGATTGCAGCAATTCGCTTGTCAATGCACTCATCAATACGGAGCGCTACTACGTAGGACACTTCAACTGAATACCGTTACGCTACGATGAGCACAACTTTGATTACTTCAACTGTTTCTATATTTTGCCAAAAGCTAAAAAAAAACAAAAAAAAAGAAAATAAAGCGGAATGCGAAAATGTAGGGGCACCTTATAGCATGCTATCACCGTAACGCCGTGCAATCTTGTTGCTTGCTGAAGCGAACATTTGCTTATGTATGCATGTATGTGTGTGTGAGTTTCCATGCATAACTGTAGATATGCGTGTGCTCTTGTATTTGTGTGTGTAAGTGCTCAGTGCCATGCAATAAATCGCAAATAAATACTTCGAAACAAATCATGCACATGCACGACGTCGCCACTCCTATAAATATGCAATAAAAATTTGCAAACTTCAATTGAAGAAATAAATATAAAAACTTTATGAATATTTTCGCGTTAGTTACGAATGCGGTTGAACGGTAGATGAGATATTACATACAAGTAAGCATTTACTTGTTTAATGGAAGGAATGGGAAAATATTAAAGCATTTCAGTTGGGCGTGGGTGCTTTGCAACAAATGTTGATTAATGTTAAATAAACAAGAAAAACGTTAACGTTAAAAATAATTAATAGTTTTATTTTCTATAGCCTTAAAGATTATAAAAAATCTTTGTCTTAATGAGTCAATTTATATGGCAGCTATATGCCATAGTGACCCGATCTCTAAACTTTGTTCGGAGATTATAGCGCTGGTTTAGAAATAACGGACGCCCAATTTCGTGAAGATGAAGATTTTTAACAACTGGTAAGGAGGAATAATTGCCTCTTCCACCTTCATTGAGGGCCATCTGGTTTCAGCCATACTCTAGGTATTGCACGCGACCGCAGCGCCACTCTACAGCGAGTGACTAAAGGTCAGCTCTATCCCATATGCAGGAGTTAACCCACAGTCTCCTTAGACTTCCCAAAAAGCCGACCGAATTCGAACCTGTTTTTCAGATAAACTTGGAAGGTATGATATTCTGAAGAAGGTACTTAGTGAAATGCCCGACTTCCAATTGTTAGCAGGTAATAAATTGTGATCTATTTCGAGGTTCCCTACTTTTTTGAAGAAAAAATATAGAAACTTAAAGTTGAATGGTTAACGTTTATTACCATTTGAGAGAATATTTTTTGGTATGTTTTTTTTTGAAGATTATCTCTTTCAAATGTCGGCTGCGACTACGCCTCAGATGGTCCGTACATTGAGTTCAATTTTTGATGACTCGTTCAATCATTTCGGCTGGTAACTGGCGAAAGACACGCGTGATGTTTTGCTCCAAGTCCTGAATTGAAGCAGGATTTTCGCATAGACTTTAAATTTTCCATAAGCCCTCAGGAAAAAGTCTAACGGTACGATATCACATGATCTTGGTGACCAATCGACCCGCCAAAAACGTGAAATTATTTGTTCACCGAAGTGATCAATAAATCCATTGATTGATACGATGTGTGGGAAGAGCTTCCGTCTTGTTGAATCCAAATGTCGCAGAGATCACAAGCTCAAATTTCAGGCATCAAAAAGCCGATTAGCAAGGCGCGATAACGGTCGCCATTGAGGGCTACGTTCTCAATATGGACGGATGATTCCACCGGCCCACAAGGCACAGCAAACTGTTGTTTTTTCTGGATGAAAAGGCAGCTCTTGAATCTCTTCAGGTTGCTTTTCGCCCCAAATACGGGAATTTCGTTAGTTTAGATACCCATTGAGCCAGAAATAGGCCTCATCGCTGAACAAAACTTTGCTCGGATCTTCTTGGAACTTTTCAAGAGCCTTTATAGCGAAGCGATGTCGCTTCGTTAGGTCGAGTGACTTCAGTTCTTGTACAAGCTAAATTTTATACGTTTTAAATAAAAGATATCAACGTTAAATGCGATTAGTCGTTCCTTACATTAAACCGAGTTGTTGCGTACGGTCTCGAGTCGACTCTTCACGGTCTTCGTATACACTTCATATACTCAGCTACGGCTGCTATATTTTCTTCACTGCGCGCAGTACGTGGTCACTTCGGTCGAATATTCTCCAATAATAATTGCTGGGTTTCAAAATGGGTCATGGTGTTGCGAATAGTACGCTCAGTGTGCCGACTATATTGACCATAAATTGAGCGAAGCACGCAAAATACATTTTTTAAAGAACCTCAATTTTCCATGATGAAATGCCAAACAATACTGAACAAGAATAACATGACAACTTGATGGGTAGCACGTGTGATCTGTCAAAAAAAAGGCTACAGAAAACTACTTGGATCACCCCTTATATTAATTTCTATAAAAAAAAAAAATTTTTATAGTTATTTTCCTGCTGCCATCTGTGTGTAATCGAAGCAGATGTGGGTAGGAAAAAGCCGCTAGAGGAGAAAGGCATTTTTTTTATATATACATCTTGAGAGATTAGCAGATAGTTCTATTAATGAGAACTATTCATCAATAATAATTTTGATCCACTGCTTCGATGCCCAGCCCCTTTCAGGGATGTGATTATGCACTTCGAGAGATTTGCGGTACTTCTAATACTAGCCTTGAGCTCACGGACCGCATAGTTAAGGTGGATTACGGACAGCAATGTCATCGAGTTATTTCTGGACAAGACTAGGTTGGTTAACAGGCCAAATCAAATACGAAGGCACTTGTAAAGCTAATGAGTTGGCAAGAAAAGGCACCGCAGCTTCACTGTCATAAAAATGTAAAGCTCAGGCGTTTCGCTGCTTGAAAAAATACAACACAGAAATATGTCAACACTTTCTTCTTCATTGGTTCGCCTATGTAAACTCGTAGACAATTTTCGATATTTCATACAAGTATGTTTATAAACACTTTATTAATAATCTTGAATTCAAATTAATATATTAAAAATAATATATGTAAATGTGTTAAGTTTCTTAAACGGAGCTGCGGTTAAATTAATCTTTATATTATTAAAATTAAATACATACCCTGTTGTCCACAATCCATAATAAATATTTTCCAGAATTCTCTTCACGCAATACAAAACACCAGTTGTAACTTTGAGAAAAATAGACTACTTGTTTGGCAATATAGAGGGCTGATGGTCAATCATTTAATCGATTTATTGTAGTACGGTTACTTAGATATTAAAAAAAATCAGCTTTGAGTAGCATCGCTGTAGTTTGTAATTCTCGCTTTTGTCCGGTTTTTGAAGGAAAATGCTCCTATGTACGGAAGTGTGTTGTCTCGTTGACGATCGTTTACTTACTGTGCTCTTTTCGTTGCTGTCATTCGTTTCCTCGCGTTCGCTTGTCATCTGTTGGGCAACAGAGTTGCAATCGCTTTTAGATATATGAGAGTAAAACTAGAATATTTCGGGTCTCACATCATTACACTTATTAGCTGAGACTAGAAATTAAATGCCTTCACAGATTTGTAATGGATATAAGACGTCGACAATATGAGTAGTTCTTTTTCTAGCTTCACAACAGAAATAGTTATAATCAATCCAAGTGCGACCTACTTTTTGGATCAGCTACATAATCTAACCCAACAAACATAAGTCAATTTTTTTTCCTATAGTTCTTAAGAGTATTTAGTAGTTACGTACCCTTTTGATATGAAGTTATAAACACCAATTTTAGAAAGAAGCTATAGAATGTGTAGTAGAGAACTTAAAATATTATCTAACAGTTTTGCCTCTGTTATAAAATGTTATATCTATATCTTTATCTTCAACTACAAAATGATTTAATTTTCAATATTTATCTCTGTTAAACTATGTACATTCATGTAGAACACACACGGAACAATATTTAAGTATTTTATTGTGAGTCTCATCGAGAATAGCGTAGTTGCAGCAAAGCGGAAAAGGCAATGCACTCAGGGAACAAGCGATATATATAGTTACGCATTTAGTTGCTCATGATAATGTGTACACCAGGGACCGGAATCCAAAATAAAAATATGAATTACAGGAAAAAAAATAAAGCAACTATTAAAAATATATACCAAACACCTGCAACAGTCTTTCGAAATGTATTTGTATTTGTGCTGCATTGATAATCAATATAAGTGCATATAAATATGCTGTCATATCTACAAACAAACAAATGAATATTTGCTAATACGTTTTCAGTGTTCCTTATAATTTTTTATTTTCTAAGCTTATGTAACGATATATGTATACATATTAGGGTGCCCGTTATTTCTCAAGTTGATTTTTTTTTGCAATCGCTTCCGTTTCAGTCTCCTCAAATCATATTTATTTTCCCATGTACTATATATAACATGGAATTTCCTAATATTTTGCTTTAGGCAAGTAAACGTACAATTTCGAAAACAATGTATTCCAATATACAATCAATACAGTACAAAAAAGTCTTAATAAGTTTTTGCAGAAAGCCACGCCTTTAAAAGTTATACGCACTTAAACTTATTCATCGAATGTAATGTACCATATTCATAGAGTACACCATGTCGTATGAGCAACATATAGTTTGTGGGATTCTTACTAGTATATGCTCAGTAAGAGCAGCTTTGTATTAGAATATAATAACTTTTAATGTTGTGGGTTTATTTAATTTGGATATAGAAATATTTTTGTAAAAGATCAAATAATCCGATGTGAAATACTTAGGAAAAATGGGTTTAAATTGAAAAAAAAGAGCGTTGGATATTGTTTTAAGGCAAAAACTAATGTTTTTTTGCAAACTCCTCCGCCAAAACAAAAAATAAAATATTAAAAACAAAAAAATCATGAAATAACGTTAACTTCTACTACAACGAAGCTCTAATACTTTCATAGGTATATTACTCATAGCATAAATAGACCTTTATTATTATTTCGATCGGTCACTTTGTATGACAGCCATATGCTATAGTAGTCCGATCTGAACAATTTCTTCGGAGATTGTTCCGTTACCTCAAATAATAATTCATAACGAATTTTATGAAGAAATATCCTCAAATACAAAAGTTTTCCATACAAGGGCTGGAACTGTTTGTATGGCAGCTATATGTTACAGCAATCCAATCTGAACAATTAGATTGGAGATTATATAAATACTTTGAAAAATTACATATGCAAAGTGTCGTGCTGATACAATGTCAAATAAAAGAATTTTTCATACAAGGACTTAATTTTGAACGTTCAGTTTGTATGACAGCTATATGTTATATTGAATTGATCGGAACGATTTCTTCGCAGATTATAGAATTGCTTTGAGCAAATATCGCTGCCAAATTTCGTGAAGATATGTAGTTCGATACAAAAGTTTTCTGTACAAGAACTTTAGTTTGATCGATCAGCTTGTATGGCAGCTATATGTAATAATTATCCGATTTGAACAAATTCTTCGAAGATTGAACTGTTGACTTATGTAATAATTCGCACTGAATTTCGTAAAGTTATCTCGGCAAATAAAAGAGTTTTCCATACAAATATTTGATTTTGATCGCTCAGTTTGTGTGACAGCTATATGACATAAGAGGCCGATATCGGTGGTTCCGACAAATGAGTAGCTTCATTTGAAGAATAGCACATAAGCAAACTGTCAAGTCTATAAAAGCCAAAAATTGAGGTGCTAATTCGCGTATATACAGACAGAGGAATAAGCAAACGAATAATGGCTAAATCGACTCAGCACATCGTGATGATCATTCAGATATGTATGTATATATATTTTATAGAGCCTCCGACGTCTCCATCGGCGTGTTACAAACTTTGTGGCGAACTTTGTATACTTTGTTGTAGATATAAAAGTCATCTAGGGAAAGATCGGACACCCTAATACACATATACAAGCATTTTTATTTTGTTTTGCCACTTTTGTTTTATTTTCTATTGCCACCAAGCCCTCATCATGTCTGCATATATTTAGTTGCCGTGCAAGCAACTACCAAACAAATATGCTCTCCTACAAATATATGCATACATATATGTATGTAAATAAATATAACTGCCACAATCTGGCAAATCACAGTTATACAAGTGTGTAGTACCATAAATGTCTATGCTGCATGGCGGTATCTACTCCTCTTTTCATTTCATTTCGCATGACAAACGCTGATTTTTGATTTCAAAAGTTCAAACAGTCCAACAGTGTTTGCGAATATGTCGTTGCTACATGAAACTGAGCAGGTTTTCTGCTTATAAATATGAATGTGTAGTGCTGCAATATAATACCTATTGACAGTCACTTGACTTATTGGCATAAATGGTGTCAGTCTGCATTACTCACCCGCTATGACTTTTAATGGTAAAAAAAATTAGAAAAAAGTTACTGATATCAGTTAAGTCCTGAAAACTTATGAAAGATCACATAAACGGTATTTGGGGGGCTATATGAAGAACCGGGTAACGTCTTCCTAAAGTAATAACGCGACGTATGTTTTTTTCCATCCTGACGAAGAAAAGTCAATGCATAATTGGACATTTAAAGCACTGAGAGTCTTTAAATAGTCTCCAGAAGCAATAATCTGGTTTTGGTAGAGGAAATAATGTCTAAAATACTGAATACATTAAGCTGTACTAGTAATTGGTCAAGGCTTTTTATAAACATAATTTTAGAATTCTGTGAATAAGGCGCCTACCATGAAGTTCCTCTACCTCCTAAACAAACATATATTAATGAGAAAAGCCTACAAATTAGGAACACTGACGTCAAACTAAATGCCGAAGCTAGCTCAGAGCTTAGGAGATATATAACACAGGGTATCTCCGCTTCTACGGTAGACCAAAATACTACAAGTTTAACAACTTTGCAAGATACTCGATGTAAATTAAAAATTGTGTACTCTCTAAATCTGAAAACTAAGGTTGAAGCCAATTTCCATTCATATTCAATATTAATAAATATTTTTTGTTAAGAAATCTACTCTTAAATCCATTAGCATCATTATCATTAACACAAAGATTTAAAGTCGGAAGTCTCTATATCGAATAGATTTAGGCTTAAGACATTAACTTTTGTCTTAACTAAAATGTACTCAAGATCACATTTCCTATAAATTTCGTGAAGATAAAGTTCGCTAGAATAACAAAACTTATTCTAACATATAGTACATAGGAGTTGTTTTAATTCGTGGACCGTTTCTGAATTAAACTGTAGAAAATTGAATAATATACATTCACTAAATTTTGCTAAGATAATTTAAATACAGAGTTTTCCAATAAGAATGATATGACTGCTTTTAAAAAATTGTTAAGTAAATTCAAATGTGAAGAATAATCGATCGAGATAATTAGGTTCGGTTAGGTTGGGTTAATCTGGTAGGCCAATAAGCCACACATAGACCATGGTCTTTTGCGATTCCAGATGGAGTTCACTTGCTAAGTCCAAGAGGAGTAGTTATCCTTTAGGATGACTGCGATTGACGCAAATTTTAACATACTCTGCGACCTCACTTTCGATACCTCCTCCAGTGTATCATTTCATAGTTGGGACCGCAGATGCTTACAGCGTAGTCTTTCCATTGCGGAACAAGTACACAAGAGAAACTCCAGGCAGTTCCAGCAG
This sequence comes from Bactrocera neohumeralis, assembly GCF_024586455.1. Lineage (NCBI taxonomy): Eukaryota > Metazoa > Arthropoda > Insecta > Diptera > Tephritidae > Bactrocera > Bactrocera neohumeralis. The sequence goes on along the minus strand of NC_065920.1, from coordinate 58,384,165 downwards.
TTCTCGATCTGTCAGCCCCATCTTGCGGGCATGTGCCGTCACCAGACAATGGCCAATTAGTATTCCCATCATACTTCAACAATCTCTTCTATCGAGTTCCAATAGGAATTCTGTGTACTTCCGATCTACTGTTTTACACATGACTTTTGCAGTTTTGCACCCAGGTAGCTCGTTCCATCGGGTTTTGATTTTCTTTACCATGCTTCTGTCGGCATCGTCGGGTTTCTCAATATTGATCACGTTTTACGAGGTTAGCCGTACACCATTCTTGGCAATCTCGTCTACTCTTTCATTGCCCACGATGCCTTTGTGGCCCGGCACTCAGTAGAAGTTAAGTTGCTTACTTCTGGCAACACTTTCCTCTGCTACCCTGCTTCCCAAGACATTTCTGGCCGATACTCGTACAAGGTTACTGCCTTGATTACTGCTTGGCTGTCTACATAGATGTTGACTCTGAAGTTACCTGCAGGTGCATTAGAGACCAGCTCCGCGGCTTTCGCAATAGCAAAGACCTCAGCTTGAAATATTCTGCAATGACTCGGCAACTTACAAAGATGCCTTATGCTTAACTCTGAACAGTATGTTTCCGCAATTACGTTCTGAATATAGCATCATTCAATTGGCCTCCATGACTTCTTTTGCAGGAACGAGTTCGATCAACCCAATTTTCTGAGTCTTTTCCACAAAACCAAGTCATAAGTCATAAATAGCATGTGCCATACTGATTTCTAAAACTTGAGTAGACTCTGGCTTATTGCTAACGACTAATGACCTCGAATCCCTACAAGAAGTAGTTTAATGGTGTTAAATCACAACTTCTTTGAGGCCATTCAATGTCATAATTTCTTGAAATAATCGTATCTCCAAAAACTTTTCTCACAATAATTCGATGGTTGCTCTTGCTGTGTGACACGTAGTCTCATCTTGTTGGAACCAGATATTGCCCAGATCAACTTCTTTCAATTTCGGCCTTTAAAACATTCATTTCAAAAGAAGTACAGAAGGCTAAAAACCACCAAACTGTCAATTTAGGTGAATTTAATGGTTTTTAGTCACTTAAAATACTTTTCATAAGAACTTTTTGGGATGACCTTCAACTCCTTCAGCAAGTTTTGTTTTATCTCCTAGATTTGTGCTTGAGTAAAAGGAATTTTATACGGATGCAAGTCAAATTCTTTTCTTTCGCCAGGCTGTGGCTTGAGATAGTCCTAATTCTTGAGAACATCTTGCAATCGACTAATTGCTGTCTACAGCAACACTTTCCTGCAACGCAGTCATATTTGCATTACTTCGAGCGGTCCTTTGTCTTACTGGCATCAAAACATTATGTGAATAAAATGTACGCTCGAGGTGGACGGTTATTATGTCCATAAAATAGCAAATCCGCACGAAAAGTTGGAATTGGAGAACAATTATTTTGATAAAACTATAAAGTTTAATAATATGTAAACGTTGTTCTTTCGTATTATGTTCTCTCTGAACCACACTGTGCTGCTGATGTTGTTTATGATTACAAGAAATCTTGTAAGTGCAATTTCGGAGACTTCGTCTGGAAATCCTCAATCGACAGATGCGACTCTTTTCCAATACAAAGCCTTGTATTTGCATAAAAGATTTTCTATAGTAGCTTCCTCTTCTTCTACCTCTTGGCAGTTTCTACACAATCGTTGTATGTTATTTATAGTCTACTGGTATGTCCCCCATGAGACAGTGACCTGTTGGCATTCCTACTAGAGTGTGTATATCAATCCATTTGAATTATAGTAGTTGGTGTATGCCGTACCGCTCATATTTATGTCAGGTTTGTCTGCTTGCTGGACAAGTCCGGAACTCCACAGTGTCCTCTAACCCATTGGAGGTTTATCGTCAAATGTCCTTGATGTTACATCCACTAAAACATCAAAGTATTCTTTCACAAACTTTGACGGAACCTTAGCACTTTAGTGATTGCAAAGCTGATTGGCTATCTGTATATTCTTTATATCTGACCTGGTCTACGAAAAGGGGGCTTAGGTGTCAAAAAAAAGGAGAACAATTAATGAGATATCTTGAAACTGACGATTATTTTTAACAGCTTTTCCCAGAAAACTAGTTTTCGCATGTTAGCCTCCTTTTCGTAGACCAGGTCACATATATAAAAAGTATGTGTCACGTTGTTTGTCCGCGATAAACTAATAAATTACTGAACCGATTTTAATAAAATTCAGCACACTTTGTCCAGTTCGAACTAACTTAGGAGATAGGTTAATAAAAACAATAAATTAATAAAAATTACAGTGAAAGCTCTATTAAATGGACGCTCTATTAGGCGGACATCTCCATTAACCATGCATATTGTTGATGTTTATTAAGTACAATGCATTAAGCGGACAACTCTATTAACTGGACAGAAAGGCTGATAACCAGATATTGAGAAAGCAGACTTTTATACTCGTTATTTTTTCCAATTAAAATTATTTGTATGAACATATTCAAAATTAAACCTCAAATACAATAACTTGGATTTTTATACCGACAAAAACGTTTTTGCTTATATTTATACGTTGTCCTGCATGAAATTATGTGTTTTGAAATGAAAAGAAAGTTGAATTTACGTTGTGTTAAAAATCATTTATTTTCGATTTGTCTACATTTTTAATGCAACGCAGTTTGAGAAACAACATTTTTTGGTTTCTGTTCCGGTGCGGTGCGTGTACAGAGAAGATGATTTTACATCTCGTGAACACGCCACATATAACTGGCGCGCACTCATGCAATCGTACATACGATAATTTGGTCAATATTGGCATAAACATTCGTGATGAGTTCATATTGACAAAAGAAAGGTGGAATTGATATCAAACCACTGAAAATATCAACCGGAATTTGCCTATTTCCAATTCTTATCCCATAATTGACGCCGATTTGAAGGCTGATGTGCCGAAATGATCATCACGAAAAGTGTGCGAACTTCAGTGGCATGCAAAGTAGCAATCGAATCGTTCATCGTTTGATTCCATTGATTATCACGTTCCAGTAGTGTGCACACACTCTACCATTAACAGTACGCAATGACTCAAATGAAATTGAACCACGTGCATTTATCAATCGCAACCGAAGGTAGAAGCAATCGTTGCTTTTCGGGTGGATTGTGTAAATTCGTCCTAATGCATTAGTTGAGAACACATCTGAATGTCAATCCACTGGTTGGCCTTGCTTCTGCGCAACTATTTTTTCGACGATGCATTCCATGTAGAATATCAGGGCATTTCCGAATAAAGCAATGTTTTAAACGGATCAACGAAAGTTGAGAAAAAATTTTGTTGCTGGCGGTGTTTCCGGTCGTACTGTATTCTCTGGGTTGAAATACACTCTTTTGCCATTCTCCAAATTAACTGCGAGACGCACAACAGTCGGAAAACGCTCATGAATTGCAAAAGTAAATACCATACAAAGCGCTTTATTTCAGTTCACGTATCGATCCATTTGAAGCTTGCTGATCTCATCTCGTTCAAGACCAATAACCGTCATGTTGCTTTCTTTGGTGACGTATTTGCAAACGTATTTGATCGATTTTACCAAACTACAATATTCAACATTGACATGAGTACGATCCATGTGTTGTCGACTTCGATATTCACTCCTCTAAGCTGAATGTAAATGTTCTGCCATTTTTGTCTGACGAGCCTCGCTGATAGAGTGGATATCCATCATTTCCACTTTGCGTTTCAGTGGGATTATGGTGTCCGCAAGGTCCATAAATCATATTGGTTTCCACCACTTCATATAATACTGGATCTTTCTCTGCATCAGAAATTTCCGCAGAAATAATTTCATCAATTTGATCTGGTATAACCACCATCTACCATCCAAACAGAGTACATCCAGCATCTAACAGCGCCATATATACCATACGTTGCTTCAAGATAAAGTCCATAGCATACCTGTTGGTTACATCTGATGGTCGCTTGCTGATTGACCGTGATCCATAACTTCACACGTTGTCATCGCATCCTGGAAGTACTCGTTCATGTGCCTTGGTGTCCAATACGTTGATGGCAAAAAGAACGCCGACCGATATTAGCGGGACCTCTTCGTTGCTAAATTTCAATAATTTTTCTTTTGAATAGCCGGAATAAAAAAGCGAACGACTGAAATTGAACGATTCAAATAAATTACAAATCAATATATTGAAAACTGTGATCTTCGCTTTGAAGACAATGCAGTGGTCTGGTAAACGGGAAGCGACTCTGGTGTCTATGATAATTTCACTCCACCCATCTGTATAGATACGTATACTGTGTCCCAGTCTATCCTACTCTGCGCTGAAAGGCGACATAACATCTAGAATTCTGTGTTCCATAGTTAACAAAACTAGCTCTGTCTGGCAAGCATTTAAGTTTAGTCTGCACCATAATTTCATTCTAAAAATTCAGATGCTTGGTATGATAGTCGGCAACAAACACGATCTAACTTGTTCTAAGCACTGAGAAAAGTCCATTCAACATTTCTTACTGCACCTCTTTATAGACATTTTTATATTGTTGTTGTATATCTGTAAGAAAAAGTTGAACATTCCTTACCTACAACCCACTTTAAATGCTAGCTCAGAGCCTTTTACAGAATTTTTATAATCTCTGCTCTATTACCTCGTTCCCAATGAACTAATCACACACTGCTCGAAGCAGCGACCCTTGAGACAAATGTACATAAAGTGCGACGCAACTAACAAATATTCTCAAACCACACGTCACTAGCCAAAGAGCATACAGAATCAACTTCAATGTTGCATACTTGCAGGCGCACACAGCGCATTTCAGGGAGAACCACTGACTGACTGCAGTCAATATACTATGAAATATGCAATGATTGCATATTTTGCATATTACACAATGGTCGTACAGTAAATAAACATACTAAGCAAGTGCACACACACACACATTTATACTATACATATGTGTGCACACATACGCACTTAACTTGCAGAGGAACCTCAATCAACGACAACTTGTCTGGCGCGTTGGCGCTGAAGTGATTGAGGCTGGGGACTGATGATTGTCCATGTTGTTGTTGCTGCTTTTGTTTATGTTGCTCTGGTTTTTGTTGTTGTTGTTGTTGATGTTGTTGTTGTTGTGTCTACCTACAGTCAAGAGTTGTTAGCTGACTATCGTATGCATTGAAAATCTTTCATTGGCGAGGGTTCATAGGTGTTTGACGCCCCAAAGGAAATTAGCCTGACAGGAAATAACAAATGCAGCTACAACAACAACAACAATTAACAACAAACAGCAAACATCAGTAGCAGCAGGCGTCAGCACCACAACTACTGCCGGCAAATCAAACTAGGAGCGACTGCAAGGCGGCAAGTTAATTTTCGCATTGAGACGTGAGGGCAAATGAAAAGGGCGTTCATTGACATTTAACACTTTGCGAGGCGCAAACAATATTTAACGGCATTTTATGCGGTGCTGGTGTGTGTGCGTGCCAGTAAATATTTACTCATGCGCCAGCAAGTATGCAACATTGGAGTTTATAGCCGAAATAAAATAGTTCCAGAGGCAAGGCAGCGACAGCAAGTGTGCCAAAAATAACGGTTGATTGCATACACATGCAAGGGAGGTATGGTATGGTCGATATGTATATAAACAAGTATATATATACTTACACATACAAGCGCGCATAATTTTGCCAACCCACTCACGACTGTTATCGCCCAGAATTATGTAACGGCATTAGTTGCATGTCAACAGTCGACAAATTTGGCACATACCAACACACACAAGCGCAATATTTCATGTAAACATGCACACATTCACCTGTTGTTGCTGTTTATGTGCGTTTTTCGTAATATTTGCTGCTTTACCGGCAAAAATTAAGCTCAACCATCAAATTTGAGCAACGCTATGTAAATCTAGCTTTGGTGTCGAAAGCTTGCAGCTACGTTCAAGTTGTGTTAATGTGAAAATATTTACTGGTTTTGTATATACTAGACATACGTATATATGTCAGGAGTTGAAGAGGGAATGCATTTGCGTTATCAAAATAAATTCAGAGACTCCTTACGTACGCAGATAAACTTTACCAATTCACATATATTGTTATAGAAGTTTATGTGTAAATTGTAGTGTCTGTGTGTTGCAATGCGGGAATGTTTTGTTTATATAGTATGTATGTATATAATATGTACTAAAATATGATTTATATTTGTTGAAGACCTTACCAAGCTACAAAATCTAACTCAGTTGTCTAAAAAATGATTTTGGATTTTCCTGTTTGAACCACATATTGTCCAAGTCCATATCATCCAATTCGAACCAAAAATATTCGGTAGCGATTCCCATACACAGTAACGTGCCGGTCTGGATCATTACGGAAGAAGTACGGCCCATAAACCACAGCAAACCAAAATTTTTTCGTAATGCAATGGTGTCTCAAGGAGCTCGTATGAATTTCTGCCTGACTAATAACGCATGCTTTGCTTATTGACGAAGCCATTCAGTCTGAAATGAGTCTCATCGTTGAAGATGACTTTGCGATGAAAATCCCGACCATTGTAATGTTGTTACTCAGCCCAATTTACGAACATACGACGATTCTGGTGGGCAAGCGACTTCAATTTTATCGTCAATTTGATCTTGTAAGATATAGGCCAAACTCTTTTCGCAAAATTCGCCACAACGACGTCACAGAAATGTCTAAAGTTTGAGATTGACGTGTGAGAGACTGATTTGGGTCTTCCTCAATTGATACGCTTGCGGCAGCAATATTCGCCACACTACGGGCACTTTTTTGTCTCACTGGCACGGGAACATTTTTTGGTGCTGTGCCTGTTGTTCAAATTGTTTCACTAGATGCTCAATTTTTGATCTGACAGGACGATTATGACGACTATGAATTGGACGTGGCGCTCTTAAAGTTGATGCCACTGATTCCGAATTTTGATGGTAAATTTTAATAATTTCGACCCGTTTTTGGATCGCATATTTTCCCATAATGAAAGGCAAACCTTGCTGAAGAGGAATGTCCTAATCGCTCTGCTTTGTAGCGCCTTTATAATTAGATAAGACGAGGGTGTTTTTTTGGATGTCGCAGTAATTTATTCAGAGTTCACTTTTTTGTTAGCTGTTACTTAATTAATGCTCAGTTTGCCTTTTCTCAGTAAACAGACTTACTCCAGATAATGGTTCGGTTCGAGACGCATTACCTGCTACGTTCAATATTCGATCGATATATAATAATTGCCCAGCAGAGTCGGTGATTCCAACAGCAGCGGATCTTTTTTCGTACATCAGTCACTCAAGTGGAAAATACGCGTCCCCGAGACGTCGTACAGTACGCACCGGTAACATTATTACCGCTATGGAACAGAGTATCGAATAAGCCCCAAAAGAATCCATTCGCCATTGCGCGCAACAACTGTCCAAAAAATATCCTTACATAAAAATATGGGTAGAATGGATTTTTATCATTATTAGAATTTAGTTCGATGGAGTTATTTGAACCTGTCTGGTAAAGTGAATTCGAGTTATTGCAAGTGCAGAAAATGGTGAGATGAAATTTGGTGGAGGATTTTCCAATCTTAATTTTCAAAATACAAAAATTTTGCTCAGCGCCAAATACAATTCATCTTTTGAATGGGTTTGGTATTCACTTTTGAATGGGTTTGTTAATAAAAGAATGGCCACATTCGGAGTGATGATAATCCATAAGCCATCTTGAGACATCTTTGTATCCTCAAAACACCTGTTTGGTGTACTATATGTGCAAAGGAAATAACTGGTCCGTATTTTTGAATAAATAGGGTATTTGTATAGTTTTTTCCTTGTTAGTGTATTCGGTTCCCAAAACTTTAAACGCGTTTTTCTCGAAACGCTCTTTTACGGCAAGAAAAATTTCTCCGAAAGCGCAGAACCCACAGACTTGTATTTTCACACAACCTCCGCAGATATATTTATCAGGTAAGGATCGCAGGCATACAATTTTGGATAATAAACAATTTGGGCTAATCCTTCAGTCATTTCTTGTATTCATCATAGTGATAATAATATTTTTTTTGTGGCTTTGGGTTTGAGATAATTGTAAGTAGAAATGTTTTCTTCTTGCAGACATCTTTTTCGGAGGTCCTCCTGAAGAGCAACTACTGCATGAACAGAATCAAAAATTTTTCCAAATTAACGAATTTAAGTTCTTTAAATGTAATTTCCTCTTTTATTTATTAAATAAAATAGCTTTAAAAAAAAATTCTGAATATAATGACTTGCAATAGGATATAACCCCTTAATCTAAAGAGAGAGATACAAAATTTTTTGTATTTCAAATATTTGTGGGAAAATGGAGCAATTCTACGAGAACTGGAAGATTTTTTAAAGATAAAAATATCTTCTCTTATTTAAAAACTAAAGCGAATTCGGTTAATATGAGTAGCTTTCGCCTGCTGAATTATGTCTTTTTGCAAAAACTGATTAAAAACTAAAAAATTCACCAGTCCCCTGATTCTCTGACCTCTTCTGGAAGAGGTGACTAGAATGTCTTCTCTATTAAATACAAGTTTTTGTTCAACTCAAAACTTCACATCAAATTCCTATGAGACCGACCGATTAATCGGCCTTGGTATCGGCATCGGCCAGTATCGGCCACAAAATTCAGCATCGGCATCGGCCGTATTTGGTCGATTCTTTGCACTGATTTCGAATGCCATTCCATGTTTAAATTTTATCTTTTTTAACTATTTTAAAGTTTAAAATATTAGTTCATGTGACGTCCCCTGTAATGAACTTATTCCATGCATCGTTCTCATTATTCCGCTGTAATTAGATATCTAAGTTTTTAATTGAGTTTGAGCTTTAATTCGTTGTTGAACTGTTTTGTAGATTTTAGTAAGTAACAGATTTTAGTTTTGTTTGAAAGTATTTTAAAATAGAGTTTTGTATAGGAGAAATGGTGCGACCAAATCCTATTTGGAAATTTTTTGAAAGAAATGTTAGTACAGCCAAGTGCAACACCTGCCAAAAGACAATTTCATTAGGAAATTCCAGAAAAAAACAACAGACGACGGTAAATATAAAAAAACATTTGCAAATTGTTCATCAAGAGCAGTGGGTATTGTATGAAAATGAACAAACAAGTTTTAACGCTTCCAACAAGAAGCAAAAGGAAGATGAGCCAAGTTGCAGCTACATTCAGGAAACCATACCAAATCTGTTGAGGAAAAAAAATGAATCGTTTTACCCAGATGACCATCCTATAGCGGCGCAAATCGATAAGTCAATCATGGACATGATCATTGTCGACATGCTGCCCTATAATATAGTAGAAGGCAGCGCTTTTAGAAGGTTAAATATAGCAGATCCAAATAATGTAAGCAGATATCGTTTAAAAAGTGGAAAGTTTTTTCGTACAACATTAATGCCGCAAACATATGACAAAGTCAAAGAAAAAGTAGTTCAGCTTGTTGCATCAGCCAAATGGCTAAGCTTCACGACAGATATATGGAGTAATTCCACGAAGACGTGTTCTTTGCTAAGTTTCACAGCTCATTTTGTTCAAGGGCCACGTAGGCTAAAAGTTATTTTAGCAGCCAGCGTATTAGATAAAGATCATACAGCAGAAAATATAATAGCTGGATTAAACAATATACTCGAAGAATATAATATTACAACGAAAATCCATATTGCTGTATCTGACAATGCAGCCAACATGACAGCTGCGATGAGATTAGGAAAAGTCAAGTGGTTAGGATGCTGCGCACATACGTTACAACTAGTGATTCAAGATAGTATTTTAAAAATGGCGAACATTAAAGAATTAAATCAGAAATGTCGTAAAATTGTGGGCCATTTCAAAAGAAGTGAACAGGCTTGTCGATATTTAAAACAGTTTCAGGACACCATTGGTTTGCCAAACCATACCTTAATCCAGGACATTGTTTGCAGGTGGAACAGCACATATATGATGTTAAATCGTCTATATGAACAGAAAGCTGCCATTAACCTATACATTGCCGAGCGAGGTTTGGTAGATTTTCTAACAGCAAACGAATGGGATACCGTTTGCAATCTAATTTCAATTCTAAAGCCTTTTTATCAGGCAACTCAGGATTTGTCCTATGACTCTACAAGTGCGTCTGTAATAATTCCGTTAATTGCAATGTTGCAAAAAAAGCTAGATCATTCTGATGATGATGAGGCAGAAATTTCAATGCTAAAAGATAAGTTAGCAGCCTCTTTACTACGACGATTTGGGTTTATTAAGACAAATCCTGAGTTGCTTGTTTCTACAGTTCTTGATCCTCGCTTTAAAACCAAATATTTCTCAATTGAAGAAATTAATAGGTGCGAGACGATATTGAAAGAACAAGCAGGTTCAATAAATGATGGTAATCACAGCAGAACTTTTCCATCAACTTATCACGCTAAAAGTTCCCATAATAATAACCTTTGGGACTCCCACGACTACGATATGCTAACGCAAGAGGGAGAATTGGAAGAGTTCTGCTCACCTTTTAAAAAACAGTTCGATTCATACCTCACCGAACCAATTATTCCTCGCGATAGCAATATTTTCGAATATTGGCACCAAAGTTCGCATGTGTTACTTAAAGAAATTGCCCAAAAATATTTAACTGCACCTGCAACAAGCGTTGCAAGTGAACAGTTGTTTAGTGCTGCAGGACAGCTTTATAGCGATAGGCGTACCAACTTGCTTGGAGAAAACGCAAATAAACTTCTTTTTCTACATTATAACATAAAATTATTTAATTTTGATTATTAAATGTCCATATACATATAGTGACTCTCACCTTTGTTCTTACATATGAACTGAATTTTTTTTTATGTTAACTTAAGTATTGTTCTAATCAATCATCATTATTTCAAAATATATGGTTACTAGATATTAAAGAATTGAAAAAACATATAAATATGTGAATCTAGTCAGCAGAAGTTACTACTATGAGTACAAATATACCCAAATTTATATTTATGTTTTACAAAATAAGAAAACTACTATGTATTAATAAGTTAATATGTTTTTGGATAAATAAAAATAAATTTGATTTTGTGATGTTATTTGTTTACTAAATACATATCCTTATGAATTAATATTCAGGTATTTTTTTATGGAATTAGAATCGGCATCGGCATGTTTGGTTTAAGAAGAAAACGGTTAACTTGTTTTAGAAGAATGACAAATATTAACAAATTTGAAAAAAGTCTGCATCATCGCCGTGTTAATTCACTACATGATCTGTGCAGTAGTATTGAAGTTGTGAGTATTAACAACTTTGAAAACTTGAGTTGGGTAAAATGGCTTAAAGTTTGAAATCTGATGTAACATGCCCATAGGAAAGGTGTGCAAAAAGCAATAACTTCTTCAATTTCGCTAGTACCAAATTTAAACCCGACATTCTTGAAATATTTTGCAGTCTTTTACATAAAATTAAAAAGAAATCAAAAAAAATTTGAAAACTTTAAATTGATTACTTAAAACAATAATTATGAACATAATGCATTTTTTCTCTTATTTGTGTAGTATGTTTTTCGTTCAAATTTATATGTATGTTATTATATGAACTAAACTTTGAATCTCACGAAAATACAAATAATTTCTCTTTCAAAAATTTATCTGTCATACATTGTGACAAAAAAGTACCCGAAAATTGTAAGTAAAACACAAAGTATTTAATTATTCATCAACATTTATTTTGTCGTACTTATTCCAACAAATTTTTCCAGTCTTCGAAACACTTTTCGTAAGCACTTTTTGGGATGGATTCAGCGAATTTATTTTATCTCTTCGATAGACTGAAAACGGGTTCCACAGAGCGGCAATTTCAGTTTGGGGAACAAGAAAAAATCACACGGAGCCAAATCTAGTTAACACAGTGGATCAATGGTATTCATTGTGTTTTTGGCTTTCAATTCGGTCACAGTCGTGGCTCGATGCGATGCTACATTATCATCATGGATAATCCAGGAATTGTTCTTCCAGAACTGCGGCCACTTTCGAAGAATTTTTTCCTGCAAATGCCTCAATACAGCCAAATAGAACTTCTTATGGACCGTTTCTCCTTACTTAACAAATTCATAGTGCACCAAACTTGGAAAATCGAAAAAAAATTATGAGCTTTACCTTGATTTTTGGATTTTCGGATCGTTTTTTCTCTTCAGATGAGTGTTGACTTGTTTGCATATCAAATTCAAAAATACATATCTCATCGTCAGTTATAATGCTCGCCATGAATGTGGGATCGAAATTTTTACGATCAAGCATGTCCAAAGGCACCCGGTACTACGGTACTCTTTTTAAAAAAACTCAGTTCCACGAACGCGTTTCATACCAAAAATATCAATGAAATCGAAATCATTCGAATGGACTCACGAGAGATGTGGAGCTGTCTTACATTCTCACTTTTCACTTTTTTAATATTTTTCCCACTTGTGTTTTTGAATCACCACCAACAATGTCAGCCTGGAAATCCAAAGCAGGATTGCTCTTGCCAACAGGTGCTACTTCGGACTGAGTAGGCAATTGAAAAGTAAAGTCCTCTCTCGACGAACAAAAGCCGAACTCTATAAGTCGCTCATAATTCCCGTCCTGCTATATGGTGCAGAGGCTTGGACGATGTCAACAACTGATGAGTCGACGTTGCGAGTTTTCGAGAGAAAAGTTCTGCGAAAGATTTATGGTCCTTTGCGCGTTGGCCACGGCGAATATCGCATTCGATGGAACGATGAGCTGTACGAGATATACGACGACATTGACATAGTTCAGCGAATTAAAAGACAGCGGCTACGCTGGCTAGGTCATGTTGTCCGAATAGACGAAAACACTCCAGCCCTGAAAGTATTCGACGCTGTACTCGCCGGGGGAAGCAGAGGAAGAGGAAGACCTCCACTCCGTTGGAAGGACCAAGTGGAGAAGGACCTGGCTTGGAATATCCAATTGGCGCCACGTAGCGAAAAGAAGAAACGACTGGCGCGCTGTTGTTAACTCGGCTATAATCGCGTAAGCGGTGTCTACGCCAATTAAGAAGAAGAAGAAGTTTTTGAATCACTGTGGGCTTTTTCCAACATTCGTTACTATAACGCATTCGAAATTTGTTTAGAAATACAAAATTTGAGACAAATTCTTTATTCGACGTTTTTATTCATTGCAAAAATCGCAACACACTACTAAGATGTACCGACCAGCCGCTGTAAACAAACTTATCCACAGGTCGTGCTCAAATTTCGAAATATGATGGAAAATGAGTATTTCAATTCTAATGCCTAACTTCGTCATATGTCATATGACAACATTTCCCGAAAAAATTTTACTTAGTCCAATACCAAGTCGAGTATTGCACGGTGTATTTGAAATTCGATGACTAAAACAAATTTCTTACCTAACTATATGTTAGATATTACATTTCACCAAATATCTATACTCGAAAAATATTTATAGTACGAAAAATGTTCCAAAAAGGTTTAAATTTCATTTATCACATTTTATATTTAGCAGCATTGTACTCTTGGCTGACCTAAAATTTCAATTTGTTTACAAAAATTCACTCAATTTAACTACTAAGCTAATCGCTACTCTTCGGAAGAAGCCACCTAAGTAACCTAAGCCTTGTGAAGTTATCCCTGCTCAGGCTATGCTTTTTCAAAGCTGCTCCTGCTAAGCCACATTATTTACTTGGCTCTAACGCTCTACCACTCCAGGACAGGACACCTCATGCAGTGACGCGCAACAACAACTCAACTCATAATACTATGCCACAACTAACTGTTATGAGCTGTAGGTAGCTATATACATATACATATGTATGTGTTTGTTTGGCTCGACCACACATGCTCACATATTTATGATTATTAATTTTCATTGTGAGTGACATGTTGACACTTGAGTCATACTGACACTAACTACGACGACCACTTGTGCTAGAGTGTGAGTGCAGGATCTACAGGAGCGCATAGGCGAAAATATGGCAAAAGCCAAAAATTACAAAATTCCTGTTGGTGTTGTGCTAGCATGTATGTGTGCGTATGTGTATACGAGTCTGCCTTTGCTTGCTTAGCTGGAAATTTTGAAAAATTCCTGTATATCCTAATATTTGTTGCTTTTGTCAAAACATAGTGACAGCTGAATTTATAAACCTTGCTGGTTGGGTACTCGGTTTACTTTGCCACTACACTCATTTATCGGTGTGTGTGTGTAGGTGTATACTCTTGCAAACATGCACTTTTAACTCATCAACGTTGGCCTACACAAATGCCACAGCAGCAGCATTAAAAGTAATGACAACACCAACAAGTTGAAAACAACAAGACAAACATGCATGTTATAACCACAGCTCGGATAGCAACAAACGAAAATGCAAACAACAAAAACGATAACAAAATCCCGTTGCTTTCATATATATACTTAATAATGTCCTGCGGAGAAATTTCAAACTTTTGCAAGAGGAATGAAATTTAAAGAAACAATTTTACAGATCTTCTAAGAAAAATAGTATAACTAGATGTTGAATGATATGCATGAATTTTTATTTTTTTAAGTTTTAATTTTTCAAAATTTTTTGTTAATGAAACAGAGTTCCAAACCCGATTGAGAGTAGTTGTTAGTGATCCAGTCAACGTTGACCGAAGACATAAAGAACAAATTGAAAATGAACGACAGATAAATCTGGTTGTTGTTGCAGCGGCAGAAAACATCCTGAGATAATTTCAAGTAATGGCCTGGCATTAAGAGTCCGTGACCGGATAAAAATCCAGGTCCATTCCGATTACTTAGAACCGACTATCGTTGGAATGAAGTTGATCTGCAGATGAATTTGGTTATTGTTGTTGTTATTTTTGTTGTATCGCAGAAAACATACTGAAGTGGTTTTGAGGAATAATCCAGGATTAATAGTCATTGGCCGGATAAAAATTCGGGTCCATTCTAGTTACTTAGAACTGACTGTCGTGGGAACGGATCTGAATTTGGTATTCGATATCGGACAGCCCAATATCTCTTACGTAGCATTACCTACCTAATTGAATATAGAGAAAAGCGTTAAAAAAACATGCTAAGGAAAACTTGATCGCTGGACGAATCCTTAGCGAAGGTCAGACAATACTATACAGGAACATTTACAGAAAATTCTAAAAAAAAATGTTCACTCAAGCTAACAGAACAGGCTATACGACAAACAATTTAAAAATAAACAATATATGATTCCTTCGAGAAGTACTTTCTCCCAAGTCAACAGTACAAGCTTGAAAATACACAAGATCTTTTGGGGCCATAAGACAACCAATGTAAAAACAATCAATATAAAGTAACTTCAAAAGAAATACTTTCCCCCGAGCCTACAGAGCACGCTATAAAACAAATAAGAATTTTTCATAAAGCTAGATGTGTTAAAGCAAGGTGAGAAGATCCCTCACAAAGATAAAAAAAAAAACTAGTAACGGTTTGCAAAGCCAAGCTTACAACACACTTACACAACAGCTTTAGAAACTTGTTGTAGAACTGAGGTTGTCATAAAGCTACCATTATGCTAACAAAAATCGCAAAAGAAAAGAGCAAATGGTTCTTCGTAGGCATTAGCTAAGTAATATTTGACCTAGAATCCAATTTTTGTGATCATTTATGACTTGCAACATCAAACGATTTCATAATCATTTACGAAAAATTCGGACATTAATTGCAAATGATGCACTAGAGTTCGTTGAAACATAAACGCGAACTAAGTAGGCATCTAGCACTTGCGCGACACATAACTCCAACGAATTAAACGAATATTTAATAAATATTTTTCCGTCACCTAGACTTCTTCTGTTCTTTGATGTAGTTTGAAAATATGGTCTGCTGCTGAACATTACTCATACGCACCGCATAACCTTTTAACGCTATGGTAAACTCAGTTGACAAAGCAATTTTTATAGCAGCTAGTGACTTGATGTAAAAAAAACTTCGGAGATTGTAGCGTTGCTCATAAGTATAATTCATGTCACATTTCGTGAACATAGAATTTTTTTGTACAAGAACTAAATTTTTATCGCTCAGTTTGTATGTCAGCTGTGAGCTATACATAGTTGTTCGATGCCGTTCCGACGAATCAGTGGTTTCTTGAGAAGGAAAGTTTTAGATCGATATCTCATAAACTGAATAACTAATTCTCATATTTCTATATACATATGTATGTAGAACGTAGCTAAATCGATTCAGCTTATCACATTGATCAGTTATAATATAAATTATAGGGTTTCCGACCTTTCTTTTTAGGTATTACCAGCTTCGTAGCAAGCTTTATGTACCCTATTCATGATATGAACATTCAGATGCGCAGTTTTTGTTACAATCTTGGTTCGAGTCACTGTACTTTTCATTCCACATATTGATTTAGAATGCTAGTCTTGCTTTATTCATGTTAATGACGAAAATTTCCAACTAAATAATACTGATTCATACTATCTCTCTTGTTTTGCTACCTGCTTTTTAAGTTTTAAAGAACCCTCTCAGTTCAGTGTAAAATAATTTCGAGGGCTTTATGAGCTTGCTGTAGAACTTAATTTGTCAAAAAACAATCATTTCGTGAAAACAGATTGCGAAAGAAACGAGAAAATGATTCTTGGTGTGCTTTAACAGAGTCATATTTAAGCTGGAAGAAAATTTTTATGATCAACTACGACTTGCAACATCAGGCAGTTTCATAATCATTCACGAACAAATCGAACACTAATGACAAAAGATGCGCTAAAGTTCGTTGAATCATAAACGCGAACTAAGTAGGCATCTAATATTTGCGCGACATATAACTCCTACGAATTTAACGAATGTTAAATAAATATTTTTTGGTCACCAAGACTTCTTCTAACCTCATACGAATCGCTAGTGCTTTGGTGAATTTAAAAAAAGCTTTCTGCTAGAGGAAGTTACTCATACGCACCGCATAACCTGTCGACGTTACGATATGCTCAGCCATTAAATCATCATTGCGAGCCATTAAATCATCATTGCATATTAACTAGTGAGTCTTTAGAAATGCCATCAGTGAAGACAAATAAAAACTTCGGAAAATAAAAAAAAAATTTTAATTTTCGAAGCTATAATGCCTTTTACAAATAATAAGTTTCACATACAGGAACTGGAGCGATCTATAGGCTAGCTGGTATGGCAGTTATTTGCTTTGACAGTTCAATCTGCATCATTTCTTCGAATGTTGTAGGGTTGTCTTCAACAATAATCCGTTCAAAATCTTGTGAAGACAGCTCGGCAAACAATAATATATTTTCATCGTGGGGTTTGTAAGGCAGCTATACGCTATAAAGTTATGATTAAGAGAATTTGTTCGCAGATTATGCCGTTGAATTGGTCAATAATTCGTTTCAAAATTCAAGAATATATCTTTTCATACAAAAAATTTCTCATCCAAAGACTTGATTCTTTTCGTTCAGTTTGTATGGCAGCTTTAAGCTATAGTGGTCCGATCTGAATAATTTCTTTGGAGGTTGTACCGTTGTTTTGAATAATAATTCATGCTAAATTTCGTGAAGATATCTCGCCAAATAAAAAAATTTCCATACAAAAACTTGATTATGGTGTTTCGGTTTGTATGATAACTTTATTCTATGCCGACAAATAGGCAGCCATTTGCGGAGAAAAGGTTGTGTGAAATTTTTCGGATCAACACTTTGGTCATCCAGCTCCTACTGGGCGGCATGCAAAAATAGCAACCTGTCTACGCCATTTTATGGCGCTCGAAAACCCACCGCTTAGGCACATTGAGTACTTAAGTACTGAGCTCGTTGGCTGTTAATACGTTTTATAAAATACAACAACAAAAACTCACTACCTACACGCCCACTAAACTAACTAGCTTTACAGGCGCAGCTCAGACACCACAGCACTGATGAACTGACGAACTAACAAAGTGACGAGCTAAAGCTGTCACTGCATTTCCAAAACTTCAGTACACACGCACACACCAATTCACACATGTATACATACAAACACACAGCATATATACAAATATAGTAGATCTGCATAGCTGAGTGGAGTAGTAATGTGCGGCAAGTGCTGTTGGTTGACGTTTAATAGCTTTCGGCTTAGTATTTGTGCCTGAGCCGTTAGCTTGTCAGTCTGCATTTTGCTGATAAGCTGCCGAGTTGCTCATCAAGCCGTGTTTGATTCACTCGTTTACATATACATATGTACGTCAAGTGTTTGTTTAGATTAGATTTGAAAGTATTAAATTTTTTTTTGTATATTTTAGCATGCCAAATTTTTGGTAATTATGCGCCTGTTGCTAGTTTCCGTTTAATTACATTCACTTATTTAGTGATTTTAATACTTTTTTGTTAACAAATTAATTGCAAATATGAATTGTTTTTGATTTTCCGCTAATAAAGATTTTGTGGAATTTATTTTGAGTTATGTGAAAAGGCTTATCTGAGCTTTGAACGAAATATTTTCGCCTCCTTCTATTTCATGGTCAACGAAAAGTTTTAATGAATCAGATTTCTTCAGTTTAAAGCTTCTTAATATATATCCACTACGTAAAAAAACCCACTGAGAAGAGACTTTCAGGGTTTATTTCGGTTAGGTTAGCTCCTGTGGTTGCTCCACGCAACAAGGGTAGCGCTGGATATCACTTGGATAGCTGCGAATGTTGGTCGTTTGTGATACAACCTTTAAGAATACTGGTCACTAGATCCTTATCTATCGACGAAGCGTTGTGAGTTTGTTAAAAATTTGTTAAGGTGATTAACATAAATTCCAGCCCCTTCGCTATGTTTGACAAAAATGTGTCTACCGAAATGTGCTACCACAGTCTGGCAAAGGCTGGATACTGTACTGAGAAAGTGCTTAGATGAATTCATCTCGCCTTACTTTATTTTACGTTCTGTTCGTTGACTAGCGCAAGCCGATCTCACAGGAGGTCCATAGATTCCCGCTTGAGCGCAAAAGATCATCAGAGCACCGACTAGTTCGCAATCTAATGAAATTGGTGTATTGTTGTAAGCTATAGTTGGCATCAAGTTTATCAGCTTCACCTTTTTCTATTCCTATAAAAAGCTCCTGACTTTTGCTTCTACCTTCCCTATTAGCTTCGATCTATCGGTCAAAATACCCACTGCACCTTTTTTCCAGCGGCTTCGCCTCTGACAGGTATGTGAGTAAAGATCAAGATCAAGAGAAGGTACCGCGTTGCGATGTTTCAGGTTTTCAGGAATTTAAACGAGGCAGTAGAAAACTACAGTATGTTCCTACTTCGAACCTCCCATGTACTCAGCTGCCCTGAGTCTAATAACAGCTTTCGGCGCCATTTCTCTGCCAGAGGGAGTCTGTTGTTTTAGTGACACTCCCAGTTTGACATGTAATGCCAGTTAGATAGAACTTCATGGCATCCAAGCAATATCTCTTAGCTGGAATAAATATTAAAATAGTTATAAAAATGCTTTAAAAATTTAATTTGGACCAATAAATTAGCCGATAAAAAATTAACACTAATGACGAAATGTGTATTAACGGTTTGCCTTCTGCTGATACTTTTGTAAGTAGCTGATCTCTTCTCTGAATAAACATGGGCTCTCGAGGTCAACGAACTAACGAACTAATAAGATCGGCGGAATCTCTCTCCTGCACTGGTGCTACACAACTATTGTTAGTGCTCTACGGTGAAGTAGTATGGTGAACAGGCGTACGTAAATCCACCTACCGGAAGCCAATGAAAAGGGTGTAAAGGCTCGCTGAGCTGTGCATAACGGCAACTTTAAGAAAAACTCCAACGGCGACTCATGAGCTGGTACTTAACCTGCCACCTATAGACCTCTTTGCTGAAAATTACGCAGCAAAATCGGCGGAACTACTGGCTGGAGGAGAATTTACATATATAACCTTCGGGCATAGCTCGGTGGGTAATGGCAAACATCGACTAAATGATCTTACTTTTCAATTGGGAAAAAAGGTTCAAAGTAAACATAGAAAAATATGGCTGATCAACACTCTAAACATCTAAACGGATGGCTCGAAAACGGACGATGCAGTTGGTGCAAGAATATACTGTTCAGAGTTAGGCATAAGGCAACCTTTTAAGTTGCCAGACACCTGAAGAATGTTTCAAGCTAAGGTCTGTGCTATTGTGAAAGCCGCGCAGCTGGCCTCTGATGCACTTGAGGCAATTCCAGAGTCTACATAGTTAGACAACCAAGCAGCAATCAGGCAAATGTCTTGGGACTCAGGGCAGCAGTGAAAAGTTTAATTTTTGGTAAACTATCGACAAAAACTAAAACCTTCGTTCCTTTTTACGCATAAAAATATGTCAGAATACTACAAATGCTTTCATTAATTTCCACACAATATTCCCAATTCAAAAATATCCTACAAAATCTTTAATGAATCACTTAAGTGTCTACATAATAAAAAATCGCAAATGGACTTTAAAAATATCAAAAAGTATATTAATTAGTTAATGGCTAGTTACCCATTCAATTTAATGGGTTTCAGAAATATCTGAAAAATGTCTGTTAACTAGTTCGAAATTACCTAAATTCTATTAAAAATACCCAGCAAGACCCTTCGCTACTAAATATAGATCTATTTTAATTCAAAAGTTTGTAGGAGGAGACAAAAAAAGCGGGTTAAGTGACTAAAATATCTTCATCCTTCATTTACTTTGTCTAATCCTTTAACTGGTTTCACCTGCCTTCGATTCAACAAAGTAAGTAATTTAGCAGACAACTTAACATTTCATCCACACACATATGCGCAGCACATACACACAGTCACTCAATTCGTGATGACACAGTAAATATAACGAATAATTTAGCAAAGCAAACTAAGCTAACTTAGCTTAGTTGTCATCAAGAACAAATGACATTTCTGCTGCACACAAGTCTATGAGTCCCTTGGGGGCAGTTCAACCGCACGAATTCCAAGTCAACTTCAGTTCAACATGCACAACTCAAACACAAAGACACATATGTGTTAGTGTCTGTGTGCTCAACAATTTACATTTGCGGTTGCATGCAAAGCAATTTGCTGGCTAAAAAAAAAAAAAACGAGGAAAAAATAGCAATAATAATAACTAACAAATCGTTAGGGGCAGTCAACGACAGGTAAAATAAAAATAAAATTAAGAAAGTCAACTAAATTTGTTATTTCTAAACATAATGACTCTTTGTCATGGCATAGTTCATGTTCATAATTCTTGCTATTGACATGAACGTTGTTGACGTTGTCGATGACGATAATAAATGGTTTTAAATTGCAAATTGTAATACTTTTTTTTTCAAAAAACAAAAATACGAAATAATGCGGTGTTTAGTAAAGCCATGTAAGTCTATTATTAATGTGCGCTTATGCGAGAGTTCACTGAACTTGTGGAACACTTTTATTCAGTTATAATGGAACAAGGAGCTTTAAATAAACCTTTATTACTACTCAAGTCACAAAGCAGTGTCCATGGCGTATGAGTTACCTTTTGAGCTGCTCTTCCTTATTTCGTACACCGATTTTTAATTTATTCATTAGGATTAATTATTGGGTAGTCGAAAAAGTTTCTTCGTATTTCTAATCAAACTTCCAATTATTATACCCTGAACTGGGTATATTAAGTTTGTCACGAAGTTTATAACACCCAGAAGGAAGCGTCGAGACCCTATAAAGTATATATATAAATGACATGTCCGTCTGTCTGTATATATACGAAATAGTCCCTTGTTTTTACGATATCGTTTTGAAATTTTGTAAACGTCATTTTCTCTTCAAGCAGCTGCTCATTTGTCGGAACTGCTGATATCGGACCACTATAACATAACTGCCATACAAACTGATCATCAAGTTCTTATATGGAAAACTTTCACATTTGACAATGTATCTTCACAAAAGTTGCCACAGGTTATTTTCTACGATAATAATGTAATATACGAAGAAATTGCTCAGATCGGCTTACTAAAGCATATAGCTGCTATACAAGCTGAACGATCGGAATCTCCGAAAAAATTGTTCAGATCGGATTACTATAGCATATATCTTCCATACAAACTGAACGCATAGTTACTAAAAGAAATGCACCTGTGAAGGGTATATTAAAATATATTATTATATTTAAAATGAACTTTAGTGAACCACAAATGTACCAGTTAGGTTGATCTCTGTTTGCTATTTTTCCACTATAGACATTATTCCAACAGTGACTTGTCTGGTTTCTCAGCGAAAAACTGCAACGAGTAATTTTCACAGGCTTCTCTTGAAGCCAGCTTTACTCCATTAAGGGAGTTCTACCTTGACCGAAACAAATGGCGGTCCAATATCGCAAAGTCAGGGCTATATGGTCGATGCTTCAAAACTTTCCAGCCAACCTGTTCCAGTTTTTGCCTAGTCGCCAACAATGTGTGCGGTCTAGCGTTGTCCTGATGAAAGATGAAACCCTTTCTGTTAATCAGTTCTGGCCGTTTTTTTCGATTGCTGGCTTCAATTTCATTAGTGTTGTTGACAGTAAAATGTAGAATCATTCGTTCGACCAGGCTGGAGCAGCTCGTAGTGGATGATTCCATTCCAATCCCTCCAAACACTCAGCATAACCTTTCGTGGCGTCTATCCTGGCTTTGTGTCTATTTGTTGAGCTTCACCACGCTTAGACCGTGATCTTTTTCGCATATTATTGTCGCATTTGATCCATTTTCCGTCTCCTGTTACCATTCGCTTCAGAAATGGTTCAATTTAATTTCGTTTCAGATGTTAATTCGTTCCATTAAATTTTTCACAGACAATTCATGTTGTACCCAAACATCGAGCTTCTTTTTGTAGCCAACCTTTTTTAAATGGTTCAAAACCATTGATGAATGTTAAGTTCCGTAGCGATGTTATGACTGCTTATATGACGGTCCTGGTCAATCCTTTCCACAATTTCATTGACTTGTTCAACGATAGGTCGACCAGAGCGAGGTGCATTTTTCACATCGAAATTTCCAGAACGGAAACGAACGAACCATTGATGGACTACACGAACTGATACAGCATCGTCGCCGTAAACTTCATCTGTGGCTGGCGTGGCACTCTTCCCTTTTTTAAACAAAAATTTCAAAATATAGATAATGAAGAAATTTATTTTCACTCATTTTTGAACAGCTGCAACTTTTTTTCAACTTCCCCGAATATAATTAAATTCCTTTCCAACACTATATGGTATGACACAATGTGGTTGGTAGCACTGAAGATATGCGACTGAATCGACATCTATTGACAAAATACAAAAAGACTTACTACCCAATATTATTCAAAACAGAAACCTTCCAATCAACTTTTTTTAGTTTTAAAGTAACAAAATAGTGTCGATAGCGTAAAATGAACTTTTCGGGCTGCTCTTCATTGTTTCATGTTTTTGATAATACGCTGAATTATTAAAGGTGAATATTCTGAAAAAGGAAATTTACCGAAATTAAATTAAATTATAAAGGATTTTACCAACGTATAAAAAAAATTTATCGATTTGAAAGGACCAGTCTATGTTTGAGTATTTTCAAGAAAGCAACTGCATGAGATTTATATCATTTCGTTTGTCAAAACAATTACCGACCTATATATGGACATAATTACAAATATCTAAGGTAGATACTGTATTATTTATTTTTTTGATGATTGATGATTATCGTTCTTTGTAATGACTTCTTTTAACTTCTGACGTTTAACCACTATTCTACTTTCTCAAAACTTTCCTTACATAACCTCACATTTGGCCCGGTAAAACTACATATGTACGCCTAGCTTCTCTTATTTTACGGCTTTCATTTTGCACTGTCTTGTTTTACTGACTTCTAACTAATACTTCACTTATAGATTTTTATATTATATCGCTACTGATCTGTCAATAGCATGAAGTAATTTAGGTATTTCCAAAACATGTTTTTTGAACGCCTCAGCCGCTCGATGTCAAAAAACGTAGACTTCTGAGTTAATTTTAACGGGAGTAAAAAGAAGTCATTCGGTGTCAAGTCAGGACGGTAAATGACTCATCAAATTGATGTTTTGAGTACTCAAACATGCAGTTGTTTCAGTCGATGTGTGAGAGTTTGTATTGTGGTGGTGAAAAGTGAAACGTCTTCGGCGGTGGGTTTTCCTGATATCTTGAAGGATTACTGACAAACAAATGGTTATATACCACTCAGAATTTACTGTTATGTATAATTTCAGTGGTATGGTTGCGATTTTCTAAAAAAAAGTGCTTGGAATTGCTTCGTGCGCGAACTACTTTTTTTGGATTCAGCTCATCTGGAGACAACCTTAGATAGACTGTCGTTTAAATTTTGACTATACGCATACGGGCACGACTAATCACCTCTTACGATGTCATAGACGTGTTTTAAAGTAACAATTTTTTTACATTTTTCTTGACCAATCAACGCACGCCTAATTTTGAGAGATTGAAAAATTGAGTGGCATCTAAAGTGATCAAATTTTTTTTTCACACTCAAACGTTCATCAAATATTGAATGTATTCTGATTCCACTTATGGCTAAGATTGTCTTAATCTCACGATAGGTCACATGATGTTCTGTCAATATCAGTTTACGCACAGCATCAATACTTTCCTGAGCAACAACTGATTTTGGACGACCTTCACGAAATTCGTTTTGGAGTGATCTACTACCTCGATTGAATTCCCAGTACCCTGCATGGAGTTTCATGGTCGAAAATTGAATTAAGTTCATCTAGACTCTCTGGATTGTGAGTTTCAGGCAACGGTGTTGGCATATCGCGAAATATAAAACTTACTTACATATGAATTTATACTATATAATATACAATGATCACAAAACTTTTTCCCAATCTTTAAAAGCATTTAGGATGTACGAAGGTGTTAAAATAATGTTACGTATACGACATGGCTCACTTAACAATATATGAGATGTCATAACATTAATAAATAAAGGCCACAGACAGAGTTTTAGATAAAAATTTAAATTTTTGGTAGGCTACTGTGAATATAGTTGCTATTAAACCCTAGATACTGAAAAAATACCCCTTATTATACGCGGAAATTTGAAAGAAAACGCGCTAAACAAATAACGTCATGATAAAAGCGTTTCTCAAAAAACTAGAAATCGAAGATTTTTAACCGAAAATATAAATGAAAGATCTACCAAACATGCAGCCATACCAAATTGCTATATTAGGTATTTTTGTTATTTTGCCGGAAAATTCAATATTTGAAATGTTGCATATATGTTATGGCGCATATAAGATAATCTAATTTCGTTAGAAAACAATATACATATTATATCAAGCAGTAAAATAATATGTCTAACTGTGTATTTATATCTCAAGCGGACAATGTTATTTACTTTGTTTTTTTTTTTCAATCTAATAGTCAACATCAATCCGAAAATATTTTTATTAATTTTACTACGGAGGGTTGTGATAATTGGTGTTGCAGTAAACAAGGCTACGAGTTTAAAGCTTACTTTACATGTTATGACGGGAACTAAGAATACTTTGTAACCATTACTTATTTAAGATATATGATATGGCGCTTCTTTGAGGCTTTGTAACGAAACATTTAAGTGATATTCAGAGGGTTTTTTAGAAGATATGAAGTTTTCAAATGGAGGATTTGAATTGCAGGTATTGAAAATGTATTAAAAATGTAAGAAAACTATCGGTTTAACATGCAGCATAGCATAGAGTCAAATGTTTTGAATACTTTTTTGGCAATAGAAAGCAACAGCAAATTATATTTAATTTTTGGCTTATTTATATTTCAAGAGTACACAAAACTAATTTCTAAAAAAAAAATACAATTTTTAATAAAGTAGCCACAGCTGAAATGTTACAAAGGTCTTTTTCTGCACAAGAACCTGCTCATTTCTCGGAACCGGCAATATCAGACCATTATAGCAAATAGCTGCTATACAAACTGAATAATCGGAGTCAAGAGTTTGTATGAAAAGTTTCTTCATTTGACTAGATATCATCAAGAAATTTGGCATGAGTCGTTGCCTAAGTCAGCGGTGCAATTTCCGATGAAATTATTCAGATCAGATCCCAATATCATAAAACCGCCATAGAAGCAAACCGATCCAAGTAAAGTGCTTGCATGGAAAACTTTTATGTATGACAAGATATATTTCGCAAAATTTGGATTGCATTATTATCCGAGGCAGTACTACAATATTTGTACAAATTGTTCAGATTGGATTACTGTAGTATATAGCTGCCATACAAAACCACCCATCAAAATAATGTTTTTATAGAACATTTTTTAGGTGTGAAGGGTATTTCGGCTTAAGTGCAACCGACGTCAAGGTTTTTCTGGCTCGAAATATCTTGACTATCTAAATAACTATGTGAAAAAGTTAAAACTTTTCCAAAAATATGGCTGAGATGAATAGGTAAAATATTACGTATACGACATGGAGCTATTTTATGTGAAGAAGCGGTGCGGTAAAGTTAAGAGTAGAATAAATCATCGTTGGAATGTGTTCTTTGTTTGTTTTTTACTTATTTGCAATCTATTAGTACGAAAATGAGTAAATTGTTGAAATCTTTAATATTATTATAACAGAAATAGGTGAACTCCAGTGGGAACAGCTGTTAATTCCGAATTCCACAATTAAGACTTATACAAAATTTAAGTTCCAAAAGGTAAATCTAATAAATCTTTACGTCATATCTTGATTTCTAGATACTAAGCTATCAATTTTTTGGAAGTTGAAGAGGAAGGACGTCCTTGCGTCTTTCAATTGTATATTAAGTTCCAAAGAGGATGCTGAACACAGATATGCCTTCTCGTTTGAAGTGATTTGTTTTGCGACTATTTGAGACAATAAAAACATGATAAAAATTTTCAAACATTGAGAGATTCAAAACCCTTAAAGGGTTAGGGGTAGTCAGAGGCACGAAAAAATGAGAGTTTTCATTATTTTTTTTTTTTTGTTTTGCTATTAAATCATGTTATTTTACAAAAGTAGTAATATGGCATTATTATAGGATATGTTGACTTGAAGTCACGAAAATTTCAAAAAAAAAAAACAAAATTTAATTTACAAAGTTATAGTTGTTTGTGTTGACCCTGTTCCAAAAAAGGTACTTGCGGTGACAAGCATAAGTCCTTGGAGATTCATCTAAAATCAATCGGACAAAAAAATTAGTTTTATAAATAGATAATCCGGGCCTGATCGAAGGATTTTTTTTTTTTTTCAAAATTAACAAAATGGCGGCCTCAGGAATTTTTTTTTTTTAATTTTTGCGAAAAAATCAGCAGTTAATTGGTCTTAAAAATCGAAATTTTCGAAAAAATAAAAATAAAAATCCTTCGAAAAAGCTGTAGAAATTTCATTAAAATCTACTGAACGGTTTTCGAGTTACACTTGTCACCGTTTCAAAAAACATAGTTTTGAGAAAAACGCGTTTAAAGTTTCACACTAGCGCTTTGAAGTGCCCGAGCTCTCTTTGTTATTTGTCGAATAACTCAAAAACTAATTATCGGATCAACGTGAAATTTTCAGGGAATATTTTTAAAATATTACACTTAACGAAAATGCAAAAAAAAAATAATTTTTTGAAAATTCTAACTACCCCTAACCCCTTAAATGTTATTTTTTGAGGTGTCGAAAAATACTACCATAAATTATTAATATATTAACAAACAAGTAATAAAAGGGCTAAGTTCGGGTGTCACCGAACATTTTATACTCTCGCACGATAAAGTGATAATCGAGATTTCATTATCCGTCATTTACATATTTTTCAAATACCGTATTTGTGTAAAGTTTTATTCCGCTATCATCATTCGTTCCTAATGTATATACTCGTATTATACAGAGAAGGCATCAGATGGAATTCAAAATAGCGTTATATTGAAAAAAGGCGTGATTCTTAACCGATTTCACCCATATTTTGTACATGTCATCAAGGTGTTAAGAAAATGTCACATACCGAATTTCATTGAAATCGGTCTAGTAGTTCCCGAGATATGGTTTTTGGTCCATAAGTGGGCGAGGCCACGCCCATTTTCAATTTTTAGAAAAAGCCTGAGTGCAGCTATCCTTCTGCCACTTCTTCCGTAAAATTTAGTGTTTCTGACGTTTTTTGTTAGTCGGTTAACGCACTTTTAGTGATTTTGAACATAACCTTTGTATGGGAGGTGGGCGTGGTTATTATCCGATTTCTTCCATTTTTGAACTGTATATGGAAATACCTGAAGAAAACGACTCTGTAGAGTTTGGTTGACATAGCTATAGTAGTTTCCGAGATATGTACAAAAAACTTAGTAGGGGGCGGGGCCACGCCCACTTTTCCAAAAACATTACGTCCAAATATGCCGCTCCCTAATGCGATCCTTTGTGCCAAATTTCACTTTAATATCTTTATTTATGGCTTAGTTATGACACTTTATAGGTTTTCGGTTTCCGCCATTTTGTGGGCGTGGCAGTGGGCCGATTTTGCCCATCTTCGAACTTAACCTTCTTATGGAGCCAAGGAATACGTGTACCAAGTTTCATCATGATATCTCAATTTTTACTCAAGTTACAGCTTGCACGGACGGACGGACAGACGGACGGACGGACAGACAGACATCCGGATTTCGACTCTACTCGTCGCCCTGATCACTTTGGTATATATAACCCTATATCTGACTCTTTTAGTTTTAGGACTTACAAACAACCGTTATGTGAACAAAACTATAATACTCTCCTTAGCAACTTTGTTGCGAGAGTATAAAAATATATATAGGATTCTGACATGTCTCTTAACTCAAAAAACAAAAAATACATATGTTAACGTACATATTTAATAATAAAGAAGTAAAAAAGGGCTTAGTTCGGGTGCAACCGAACATTTTATACTCTTGCAACTTGCAAGAATCAAAGCCGGGGAAATACTTTAAGGTGTAAAACCAATCATATAGAGTAAAGTCAGTCGGATGTTCGAAAAGCCTAGTATTAGTTATAGAGGCCAAGTTTTAGATATACTGTTATGAATAAAACACGCTCTCTTATTTTCATTGCGATAACTCACATATTGGCGGATATATGCGGTACAAAGTCACCCTGAAGTTTGAAAATTTGTATATTAGGTGTAAGGGGGTTAAAGGAAGTATTGGTCCGATTCAACCCATTTTAGACATACAGACATATTATTTTAAAAGAAGGATTATCTCTTAATTTCAGTTATATAATAGGTTGTCAAAAAAATCTTGAGGTATTTTTATTAAATTTTTTTTTTTATTGAAATTGAAATAAATTTTTGATGACTCATGCCCACCTCTTGACCGATGCTACGGCTGCTACAATGCCGGTCTCTTTCGACCAATTCAGCGATTTTATCGCAATTTTCGACGAGAGGCCTTCCGGAGCGTGGCGCATCTTCGACCACCTCTACACCAGAACGAAAACGTTGAAACCAACGTTGTGCGGTGGAAATGGAAACTTCATCGGGTCCATAAACTGCACAAATTTTATTGGCGGCTTGAGATGCATTTTTGCCTTTATCGTAGAAGTAATGTAAAATATGCCGTATTTTCTCTTTATTTTGCTCCATGTTTGCGACGCTATAACTCACGAACGACTTAAAAGAAACGACAATCAATCAAACACGTGTTAGCGCCTGAAATGAGCTTTCCAAAAAGGTATAGCATGACCCGATGCGACGAATAAAACTAGAACTACGCGATTTCAGCGCCATCTAGCGAAAATACCGCAAGACTTTTTTGACATCCTAACATATCACAGATTGACCGACATTTTCGATCAAAAATCGATTGGGGTTCACATATTCGGTACTTTGGGCCTTGAATAGGTTTTATTGGATTTTACTAATTTTTGGTCATAAGGTGGTAAACACTAAAGACATTAGCCATGCAAAGGTTTATCTCGTTATATTAGTTGCTTCTTAGAATTTAGAATTGTGTTATATGGGAAGTAGGCGTGGTTGTTGTCCGAATTCGCCCATTTTCACACTGTGAAATAAGAATATAACAAGAATGCCATCAACTAAATTTAGTCGCAATTGGTTGGAATTTTTGCGAGATATGGGATTTCACCAAAAGTGAGCGGTGCAACGCCCATCGTGCAATTTTCACACCGGCTCCCATAAAGCTCTCTCATACCGTTTCGGTGGTAAATTTTATGTCTCTGCCTTATTTAGTTATTGATTTATCGCGCTTTTAGTAGTGTTTAACAGTACCGTTATATGGGGAGTGAGCGGGGTTATCTCCGTTTTCATCCATTTCACTTGTCGATAGAAATTCTTATAAGATTTGTACCCATCAAATTTGGCTGTTGTAGTTTAAGTGGTTTAGGAGATATATACATTAAACTTATTAGAGGGCAAGGTCACGCCCACTTTTTCAAAATTATTTCCCACAGATGCCCCTGAACACTGCGATCCCCTGTGTCAACTATGAGTTTTATATCTTACTTTAGTTCTTAGTTATAGCACTTTATAAGTTTTCGGTTATTGGCGATTTGCCGCCGGGGCAATGATCCGATTACGCCCATCTACAAACTCGATTTTTTTTGTACTAAGGAACCTACGACCAAGTTTCATCAAGATATCTCAATTTTTACTCAAGTTACAACTTGCACGGATGGACGAACAGACAGACAGATAGTCAACCGGATTTCAACTTTTCTCGTCACCCTGATCATTTATATATATAACCCTATATCTATCTCGATTAGTTTTAGGTGATACGTACAACCGTTAGGACAACAAAACTATAATACTCTGTAGCAACTGATTGCAAGAGTATAAAAACATTCTTGAACCTGCTCCTGCTTCCAACTTTTCTGTCTTCATACTTACAAGCAGGACTACATTTTTTCTCATTGCATGCCAGTCCACGAAATCTTAGTAAACACCAAGAAATATATTCTGTGACAACAAGACAACAACACTTTGAATAACCAGTTATTGAGGGCAAGTGCTTACCTTCCCGTTGGCGATCGAATTGAGGCCCACAAAAATCAGTTTCAAAACAGAAATTTATATATGCGCTTATTTTTGTTACTCTCAAGTTGTACCAAATAACTTGAGGTTTCTATATTTTTGCTCCTAGACACATATATAATATATAAATACTCAAAATGTCAAGTAAAATTTCCTTCACCCACTTTTTGCTGAGCGCCAGTGACGTTGACAACATTTCTGCTGTGGCAACAGAAACTTTCACAATATCTTACATGTTGTTTTTATTATTATTGCGTTTTTGAGCCAGTTGTTATTTTTAGTTGTCATCATTTTCACCGTTATTTGACTTAAAGTTGGTCGCGCTGCCACATTTTTATGGCGCATATTTCCCCCCGCTTGGCTTGAGCAGCTTTTCTTGTTGGCATTATTCTTGTTCTTATTGCATGTGCTTCAGCGCGCTGTTGCAGCTCACTTATCCTTCGCCAGATCCGCAAAAGGAAAACAACACACACGCACACACTCACAAACACAGTTAGAAGGGATGCATAAGGCATGTAAAACTCACTCGGCACAACTCGACAAAGAACTTAACAGCAGCAATTCAAGCACTTGAAAGCAACAACTCAACTAGCGTGCAACGGCAACAACAACAGCAACAATGCGTGCGGGAAGTCAAAGAAAGTGGCAGACGCACGAAATTGCCTGAGGCCACTTTGCTGTTGCTGTTGTTGTTGTTATTTTTCTGCTTTACTTTTCAATTGTTGTTGTTCTAACTTTTTTCGTTCTACTTGCAGCTGCATATGGAACTGCTGCGACTTGCGCCATTATTGTTGTTGTTTTTCTGCTTGGTTTTATTTGTTGTTGTTTTTGTTTCTAATTTTTTGAGTTTTTCTACTTGCAGCTGCAATCGCAACTGCTTTGGTTTGCTGTTGTTATTGTTGTTGTTAATTTGACTTTGTTTTTTGTTTAATTTTTTTCTTACATATTTGGAACTTGGGCAACTGCAATGCGTTTTTCTTCTATTTGTTGTTGTTTTTGTTGCTAAGGCTCCTGCAACACTTAATGCAGTTTGCAAGCATTTTTGCATTTTTCTTCACTTTCAGTTGCGCACAACAACAACAATCGAAAGTCACAAGCAAATAGTAATAAAAAACCAAACAAACGCATGTGAATAGCAACAATAGCAATAACAATACGATATTTTCTATGACTTTGCGGCAACACACACTCTCTTTGTTGTTGTTGCATTGTTTTTATTTGCTTATGTGTTTTCTTGTCGTCCTCCTTGCCATTGTATGCGCTTTCACCCACATCTGGTTATGCCGAATTTCGTGTTCTAACATTTCTTAAGATTTTCAAGTGTTTAACAAGCCACTTCGATGCAGAAAAATAGCATGTCTAAAACAACAAAAACGCAATAAGTGTTGGTAATCGGGAAGTTTGTGTGGAGAGCCATTAAAAGTACATGCGCTGGCTTGAAATTGTTTATTTCCACTTTAAGAAAGTGAAAGAAGAGTGCTTCCTTTTAAATTTTACTTTAATATTTTTTCCGTGAGATTTCGGGCGAGTAGAAGATCTCAGATTTGCTAGAAATTTTAAATATAATGTCTATGTCTCTTTAGGAGCTCAAAGTTTTAATGGTTTGTGCCACCCTACCTTTGGAAAATAACAGTCACGGTATTTATACAAGCTTTTCTATTTTCATTGCCCATACATATGTTTTCCCCCAGACCGGTTTTCTTGTGCAAATTGCCAACAGGGAGCCGGAAACTCCAGAACATCTGCTAACGGAAAGCACCTAGCAGTATTTTGGTGCTTAGTTTAGGGGAGTCGTTGTGACTTAGGAGAGGACACAATAGACCAAAGGTCCTCAATTACACTGTGGAATATTTTTGGGATTATTGTCTGGGGGGTGAGAAATTCCAAGTCAGGGTGATGGTACTAGGTCAGTATAGTAAAACCCTCAAAGTGTTTGGCGTTCGTATGTGTCAGTTTTTTTATGACCTTTTAAATTTTTGTAGAGCTATATAAGGCTACTGTCATATTAACCTTCTGAAACAGGTCTCTTAGAGACAAGGATAGAAGTTACTCTTAGATTCTGGCTACAGTGTCCAGTGGCAGATTTCTGTACCAAAGAGCTTCTCATAATATAAAGACTGATCGAAAATCTTTGAAAGAGTGAAATAAGCAAAAGAATAGCAATCAAATGAAATGAAAAAGAAAGAAATTGTCTAAGTTCTGTCAAAGTAATGTAAAAGTTAGTCAGCGCTTTAAGTTATAGCTGTAGAAAAGTTGGTGAACAATATAACTAACGGGAGACAGAAAATAATAAAAAATATAATCTTTTGCAGCAACGAATTCGATGAACTCAATTTTCGAATAATCTTTCTTCTAAATCAAGTCGTATGTCATGAATTTAATATTGATTTCTAAAGCTTAAAGAGAGTCTGATTTATTGATTAAGACCAATTACTACAAATAAAGACACTATAAGTAGTCTATTGTTGCTAAATAACAACTTCTTAGAGGCCATTCAATGTCACAATTTCTTAAAATAATCAAATTTCTTAACTTTTCTAGCAATAATTCGGTTGTAGCACGGGCTGTGTGGCAATAGCACCGTTTTGTTGGAACGAGATGTTATCAAGATCAATTGCTTTCAACTGTGACCATAAAGAGTAGGTTATCATCTATTTATAATGCTCTCCAATGAGAGTAACGGTGTCAACAGCTTCATTTCGATAGCAGTACGGTTCGATGATTCCACCAGACCAAAACCTATTCCAAACTGTCAATTTAGGTGAATGTAATGGTTTTTCATGAATAATTTGTGGATTTTCTTTATAACAGAATCTACAGTTGTGTTTATTTACCGCATGAGGCAGATGAAAGTAAGCCTCATCGGAGAAAATCGTACTTTCTCTAAATAATCGTTATCAAGTTGTTTCACGGCAAAATCAACAAACTTACGACATATACGGTAGTGAAATGGCTTCAATTCTTGGGTACGAACAATTCTATACGAATACAAGCCAAAATATTTTCTTAAAATCCACCAGTTTGTAGTTTGAGACAGTCCCAATTCTTGAGAACATCTTGGAATCGTTAAATTGCTGTCTTCAGCAACACTTGCCTGAGCGCCAGCAATATTTTCATTGCTTCAAGCAGTTATTTATTATATTGGCACTTGAACATTATGTGAGGAAAATGTATGCTAGTTTGGTTTTAATAATTTTTGAGATATTATTATGAGTTATGCGTTCTAAAACTCGCTCAAAATGTTCAACGATTCGACGAAAAACAAGCAGGTGAACGATTATTAAGACCATAAAGTGCCACAAGCACACCAAAATACTAACTGCATTTACATTCCTTTTGACAACCAATTCATTTGTTTTATTATAACGAAAATATTATTTTGAAAGCCTTATGAATTTGTCTTAAATCAGCCCAGCATAAACCTGCTTAATTTGAAAATAAGTGCTGAAACTCAATATTTATTCTAGAAATACTTCAAATAAATGGTGTGTGTTATTATATTTATACAGATACCTGTATAGATATAAATATACATATATATATAATGTTTAGTATACTAGGGTGGGTCAAAAAATAGATTTTAAAGGGGAACTTCGTACTATATAAATTGGTTGTATACAATAACAATATTTTTTTTATTATTATTGAAAAGAAAATGGTATCAGAGCATCTACTAATTGATGTAATTAATATCTCGTCGTGTCTTACGTTTATAGGAAATTTAATTCTCTAAAAAAATATCTCATACCTATATAACTTTTTCCCCAACCTTATCGTTCAAAAGTTCGTAACAATTTTTTGTTGACGATTTAGAAAATTCATAAAAAGACAAAACAGAAATATGCCTTAAGTAAATTTTGAACGGTTTGGTTTCCACAAAAATTCTTTAAGATTGATTATAGATAATTTTTGTAGAAAATTAAATTTCCTACAAATACAAGGAAAAATATTTTTTTTTTCAATTACCAGGTACTAAGTTATGAATTTTTCTTCTCAAGAATATGGCAAAAATGGGAAGCTGAAAAGTGGAAAATTTTCCTATTACCACTAGGACATACTTTATATACTGTTATTCTCTGCAAATTTTTTAGAGAGCCTACCGACCAATTTTGCAGGGTATGAAGAGCAAAAAATGCGATTATTCAACCGAATAATAATAGCCAAGTCTTCAACCTGTTTTCAACGAAAAATCTGGTTTATGAAAAAATTATATTAGATCATTTTTGTACAGAATTCAATTTTCAATAATTATAAATTTTTTTTTAAGTTATTAGTATGAAAAATGCGATTATTCGACCCGAATAATAATAATAACCAAGTCTTAAACCAATTTTTTTGAATTTCATGA
Organism: Bactrocera neohumeralis; assembly: GCF_024586455.1. Taxonomy (NCBI): domain Eukaryota; kingdom Metazoa; phylum Arthropoda; class Insecta; order Diptera; family Tephritidae; genus Bactrocera; species Bactrocera neohumeralis. The sequence continues at coordinate 58,348,914 of NC_065920.1, read as the reverse complement.
GACTTACGAAACAATTGTATTACATAAGTTTTTCTAAAAAAATTTTATTTCCAATTATTATATATGTATTTTTTCATTTATTAGGTACTAAGATATGATTCTTTGCCTCAAAAAATATGAAAAAAATGATATACTTTGAGGAAATATTTTTTTTGCTGCCTACTAGCAAACTTTTCAGAATATGAAATGAAAATTATAAAAGACTTCTTTTACCCACCCTAATATATACATCCACATACGAAAAAGCGCCAGGTATGCCTTACTTTGCATATTTCGTTGGCCTCTCTAACACATTGAAGAGCTTGTAAGAAAGAAAATTGCCATAACCAAATGTAAACAAACGTAAACGAACGTAGGTAAATGAGATACAGCGTCGAGCAGAGCAATTTCATATATAAATATACATATGTATATGAAAGTAGGTAAGAGTTTACATTTTTGTAAGTGTAACGCTGCTGAGAGGACACATTTGCACGAGCAAAGCAAATAAATGAGACAGAAAACGGTGAGCTGCTCATATTTTGCTACTCACATGTTGTGGGCGCACACAGGCAAAAACGAGAAGAAACATTAACTTCGGCTACACCGAAGCTATAATGCCCTTCATAAATGCATTTCTTATAGCATAAAAGGGTATACAAAAATATTTTTTTTTGTTTTTGGTAGGTCAATTTGTATAGCAGCTATAGGCTATAACTGCTCGATCTGAAGAATTTTTTCGGAGATTATAGCAATGCTTTATAAAATCATCTGTGCCAAATTTTGTAAGGATATCTTGTCAAAAAAAAGTTTTCCTTACAAAGACTGCATTGTGATAGGTCAGTTCACATTGGAGCTATATGCTATGGTACTTCGATCTAAAGAATTTCCTCGGAGATTATAGCAATGTTTTATAAACTGATCTGTGCCAAATTTCGCGAAGATACCATGTCGAATTAAAAAGTTTTCCTTAAAAGGACTGGATTTTGATCGTTCAGTTTGTATGGCAGCTATACGGTATAGTGGTCCGATAACGGCGGTTCTGACAAATAAACAGCTTCTTGACGTGAAAACTATTTAGGCAAAATTTCACATTGATATCTCAAAAAGGTAGAGACATTTGGGGTAAATGACCTTTTTGTTTACATTTAGCCAAGTCCACAACCTTTGTTTACATTCAACCAAGTCAACAACTTCTTTTTTGTATTTGTTGTTACCCACCATTGTTTTTTTACATTTAATGCGGTCAATGACCCTTTTGTTTAGATTTTGAGATATCGAAGTGAAATTTAGTGTATATACAGACGGACCTGGCAAAATTGGCATAGCTATCTATCTATACTGATCATTTATATAATGGGTTGTCAAAAAAGTTTTGCGGTATTTTTATTGAATTTTTTTTTTTTTTATTGAAATTGAAATGAATTTTTGATGACTCATGCCCAGCTCTTGACCGATGCTACGGCTGCTACTATACCGGTCTCTTTCGACCAATTCAGCGATTTTATCGCAATTTTCGACGACAGGTCTTCCGGAGCGTGGCGCATCTTCGACCACCTCTGCACCAGAACGAAAACGTCGAAACCATCGTTATGCGGTGGAAATGGAAACTGTATCGGGTCCATAAACTGCACAAATTTTATTGGCGGCTTGGGATGCAGTTTGCCTTTATCGTAGTAGTACTGTAAGATATACCGTATTTTCTCTTTATTTTGCTCCATGTTTGCGACGCTATAACTCACGAACGACTTAAAAGAAACGACAATCAATCAAACACGTGTTAGCGCGTGAAATGAGCTTTCCAAAAAGGTATAGCATGACCCGGTGCGATGAATAAAACTAGAACTACGCGCTTTCAGCGCCAACTAGCGAAAATACCGCAAGACTTTTTTGACAACCTATATATTTTATAGAGTCTTCCTTCTGCGTGTTATAAACTTCGTGATAAACTTAATAATTATATCCTGTTCAGGGTATAAAAATAGCAAGGTAGCGCTAAACACCATCAAAAATATGTCTGTATGTATGTGTGTAGCGGCAAAAGGAGATGCAAACAAAATTTTACACTTTGCAAATATTTTTTTAACGAGCCACAATTTTCAAATAAAAATGATTAGAAACGTGACTAAGTGCGCAAAAATGCTCAAACGACTCTACGCACACCCACACACACACACACATAAACCTAAGTGAGCTTGTGCACATTGTGGCACAATGTGTATGACACAGTGGCGCTATTTGCTTTATCATCGCCTGCCAGTGTTGCCAACTTGCCACTTTACGAGTAGTGGGTAGTGAGCGTTTATTTCTTTACACTCATAAATATGTTAGTATATACATATGTGTGGGTGTGTGTTTCTGCGCTTGTTTGCACTTGCAGCATTAACATTTTTGTCAACTCAAGCCAGGCAACGGCAAAAAAAAAAACAGCGTTCTGTGTGGCACATGTAATTTTCGGCTGCATATTTCACTTTTACTATGTTGTCACATAATATATTCGTGACACGCTCCCGCGCGCAACACCCTTTAGCGCGCCGGCAGCCTTTTTAGTGGCAACAAATTCGCATGAATAGTATGTGGCAAGTGCAACAGCGTGTTGCATGTGTGTTAATGGCGTTTGCAGGCAGTTTAGCTGAAGGGGCGGCAATATTACACTACTCCATATTTCAGTGTGTGTGTGTGTGGTGGAGTTTAGCAAAAAGTTGCACCTTTTGCACACAGTTCACTAAAGTGTTTTACTGTTTTGCCCATAGCAACGATTTATTTTCGGTTTTTTGCCCTCTGCATATTTCAGCTTGAAATGCCGTTACAAATAAGCGCTAACAGCGACAATTTGGCATTTGCCGTTACCGCCATTAGATTGCTCTAAGCTACGAGTTGAGTTTAGTGCTTTTTTTCCAAAGGGAGCAGTATAGTTTTAGGCGCCTTCCTTGTGTGTGTGTGTGTTTGCACCCTCTCAACTGCATGAGCGCTTTTAATATGCTGCTAAAGTGCTATTTAATATAGTGTCAAACTAATATGATCATCTGCATCTCATTCCTAATGACGGTCGTAAAAGCTAAGTTGATCATAAAAGGCAACTGCGATTTAAATGCGACACTTTACACATATTTACACCAAAAAGTTACGGAGGAAACTTTTTCATGGCTTTTTGTAATAAAAAAAGGTAAATTGTTAAAGGTGGACAGTTTTTTTAATGAGCAAATGGGAATTTAGCGAGAAGGTTATGTTGCTAAATGTTTGCGACTAATTTTTCGAATAGCGTTCATAAATAAATTTAGAATTATGGGAAGAATTAAAAATATAATAATAAGTAAATTCAAAATATTAACAAAACGTCAGTTTCAGCTTGAGCGAAGCACTAATTTTTTCTTAGATAGCATAAAAATGTATAAAAGTATTATTATCTTGATTTCGATGTATTAATTAGTTTGACAGCTAATTGTTTTAGTGGTTCAAACTCAGTCAATTTTAATTTGGAGATTGTAGCGCTGCTTAGCACAATAATCCGCGCTAAATTTCCTAAATATACAGATTCAAAAAAAAAACTTCCATCTAAGAATTTAATTTTTAACAATCTTATAATGAAATCTGTCAAGTGACTGTAGCTAAATTAGTAAGACTCTAGACACCAAAGATTTTTCTTCTACTTGTTTCTAACCACCGAAGCAGTTTTTGGTCAAGTTCTTAACATTTTAACCTTTTCCATTATAGTGATAATCGTTTTTCAACAGAACAGTGTTACATAATTTTTTTATCGGCTTTAAAGTCGAGATTAGATATATTGTGTGCTTTGAGTATTGAACTGTATAACATTTCCAAATGTATATATTATACAAGAAGGCATCAGATGGAATTCAAAATAGCGTTATATTGGAAGAAGGCGTGGTTGTGCCCGATTTCATGCATATTTTGTACATGCCATCAAGTAAAAAACAAATATTATAATTGAAATCGGTCTAGTAGTTCCTGAGATATGGTTTTTGGTCCATAAGTGGGCGAGGCCACGCCCATTTTCAATTTTTAAAAAAGGCCTGGATGCAGCTTCCTTCTGCCATTTCTTCCGTAAAATTTAGTGTTTCTGACGTTTTTTGTTAGTCGGTTAACGCACTTTTAGTGATTTTCAACATATCCTTTGTATGGGAGGTGGGCGTGGTTATTATCCGATTTCTTCCATTTTTGAACTGTATATGGAAGTGCCTGAAGGAAACGACTCCATAGAGTTTGGTTGACATAGCTGTAGTAGTTTCCGAGATATGTACAAAAAACTTAGTAGGAGGCGGGGACACGCCCACTTTTCCAAAAAAGTTACGTTTAAATATGCCCCTCCCTAATGCGATCCTTTGTGCCAAATTTCACTTTAATATCTTTATTCATGGCTTAGTTATGACACTTTATAGGTTTCCGGTTTTCGCCATTTTGTGGGCGTGGCAGTGGGCCGATTTTGACCATCTTCGAACTTAACCTTCTAATGGAGCCAAGAAATACGTGTACCAAGTTTCATCATGATATCTCAATTTTTACTCAAGTTACAGCTTGCACGGACGGACGGACGGACAGACACGGACGTCACCCTGATCACTTTAGTATATATAACCCTATATTTGACTCTTTTAGTTTTAGGACTTACAAACAACCGTTGTGTGAACAAAACTATAATACTCTCCTTTGCAACTTTGTTGCGAGAGTATAAAAACATACTTAGTGGCATTAAAAAGCTACCTACTTGTATAAAACTCAGTAGTCGTTCAAAGGTGTCTATATCCACAGGCTTCATCTGTTTAACAACATCTGGGCTAGACCACAAATAATAAAAAAAGTCGTCTAAATATTTAGCAGAAATTAGGCGTCAAATACTATTATGAGCAAAAAATAGAAAGAATTTGTTTATAATTCTTTTCATTTTGGCATCACAGCTCGAGAATCGGAGAAAACTGTCAACATAACCTTGATTTTTGATCTGCTTTGAAGTGGTTTTTCCGGCTTCCGTTCACCTTTACGACGATATTGATCATCTGTGTCCAGGTTGCAAGCATAGATCTAGAAGTCATCGCCAGTAATAAAACGTTTCCTTACATCCCAGTAGTCGCAAAGCATTGCTTCAGAGATGTTAATGCCCAGCTGTTTTTCAAAAAAATTTATTGATTAAGAAACAATCGCAAAGATTCATAAATCTTCCGCAGAACATTTTTCTCGAAAACTCGTAACGTCAACTCAACAGATGTTGTCATCGTCCATGCTTCAGCACCATATAACAAATCGGTAATAATGAGTGACTTATAGAGTTTGATTTTTGTTCATCGAGAGAGGACTTTACTTCTCAATTGCCTACTCAGTCCGGGGTAGCACCTGTTGGCAAAAGTCTCAAGCCACACTGATAAGGTTATATCAGTTTGTTGACGGTGTGCTTTAATTTTTCACACAAAGCGCTCGATAGAACCTTGTAAGCGATGTTGAGGAGGCTTATCCCACGGTAGATGGCGCCGATTGTGGGGCATCACACTTAAACTCCAATAGTCGGGCAATCTTTCGTCCGACCATATTTTACAATGAAGCTGGTGTATGCTCCTTATCAGTTCTTCGCCGCCGTGTTTGAATGCCTCGGCCGGCAATCCATTGGCTTTCGCCGCTTTGTTGTTCTTCACACAGGTAATTGCTATTCGAATTATTTCATGGTCGGGCAATGTAACGTCCACTCCATCATCATCGATTGGGAAGCCGGGCTCACCATCTTCTGGTCTTATGCTTTCACTGCTATTCAACAGGCTGGAGATGTGTTCCCTCCATAGCTTTAGTACGGTCTGACCATCAATCACTAGATCACCTCTGCGGATTCTATAAGAGTATGCTCCGGTCTTGAAACCTTCTGTTTGTCGCCGCAACTTTTCATAGCATTTTCGAGCTCTCAGAGAGCAGGAGTGTAAGTCGAGTAGAAAATTGATTGCAGCTTCTCGACATCAAACTTTCCTTGTGTTTATTGACATGCGTTTTCTGCACAGAGGCAGGTGCGTATCTGACTGCATCAAGATGTTAGGAGCTCGAAACGTACGGACGTCGGGTCTTCCATCGATCACAACATGATCAATCTGGTTGGTGGTTTTTCGATCCGGAGACAGCCAAGTAGCTTGACTTTTTTCCCATGCTAGAATAAAGTACTTCAGATAACCATATTTCGGGCCCTCATCGGCCTCAACCCATTTGGATGTGTTTCATCAGTGAGTTTGAATTTACCGACCGTTGCACCAATGACCTTCTTTGCCCACCCTGGCGTCAAAGTCGACAAGCACCATTTTAACATTGTGGTGAGGGCAGCTCTCATTGGTGCGCTCCAAGGGCACATTGAAAACATTCTTGAAGATCTTCGCTTTGCTGCGGATTGTGGCTATATGCTCATCCACTTTTATATGGCCACGGTAGTAAATGCTACGATGCCTATTCGTCTCAGTCCTATTTCCGTCCATCGCACTTCTTGGACGGCGATGATATCAGACTTTTCATTTACGAGAACATCAAATTGCTGAGCGGCGGCATCTTCCCAATTAGGGGACTGGTCCAGGTGCCCGTAAATCGTAATCCTTAATCACGGTTTTTGCGGTGATTGGCTGTGTATTGTACGTAGCAGGTCCCAAACTCAGCGCTCAACCTTCTCACTTGAACTCGTCTTCAAACAGATGTTTTTTGGCTACCCAGAGGATACTTGGTCTAGGACCGGAAGTCGTGAGCTGCTTGAGTCATATGTAAAAGAATCGTTTCTGGCCACTCCCAAGTGAATGGCAATCAGAGAACTTTCCACACCTGCGTGAACTTCAAAATATAGCTCCATCCGCGCTGTTGCAACTCCTTAAGTCTGATATTACTAATAGTATTTAGGAAAATTTTAGAAGTATTATGTTAGGAGACCGACCCTGTATGTCCACAAAATTATACAATTAAAGCATTTATGTATCAAAAGAGTGTCTAAGAATGAATTTTAATGCAATATATGTATGTAAGGTTCCAAAAAAGTTTCGGTTACTACAATGAAATAAATATGTATAAGCCTAAATTATTCCGGCAGATAAACAAGTGCAATTAGGTTGACAGATTTTAATTTTTCCTAATTGTTTATTTCACTTAACCTCAGAAACAGATTCGAACTAGCATTCAATGCTTTCAAACAAGGTTACGTTGCAGCAACCGACACAACACAAATGCGAGTAAATACGAGCATAAACTGGCAACAGTGCTTGGCATAAACGAATTTACAAGTAAATCAGCCTTAAGCGGTGAGCAATGCGGGCAAGCAAATATGCACAATCAAGGAACAAAGCAGACAACTAAGAAGAGTTTAACCAAACGATGTGAAGCGCACACGCAACTACATGCACAGGACACACTTACCAACTGAGTTGCATTTTTCGTACATTTTTCATACATTTTTCATGTCCTCTGTTTTTGGACATTTTGTGTGTGTGTGCACAACTTAACATGTAAATAACCGAAATGCTGGCGGGCACAAAACAATGCAATTTGTAGAAGGAACTCTAGCACACAAAGTATCCACTAACTGGCAGTTGGCAAGTTGGCATGTGTGGCAACTACTATGCTTTTGTTTGTATGTGTGTGTGTGTTTGTGCGTGGGATAAGCTGTTTTATGCTTTTGTGTAGTTGTGTGCACATTTTCACCCAGTAACTGTAAAATTGTACATGTGTGCATAGCGTATGAAAGTTTAATTCGGAACTTTTAGCAAGCTTTGTACTGTTGCGGTTTCAATTTAAGCTGTAAAGTTGCTGGTAAATAGCCATACATGGGCCTTGACATGAAATACACAATTTTTTAAATCAATAAACTTGCGGTGCCACTAAGAGCAGTAAAGAAATTAGGTTGGTAGAAGGCTGATTGCAGCAATATCACTCTAACTGTAGCCACTACAAGTACAATGTACATGAAGTTCAGCACAGCTAAAGCCGAAAATCTTTCGATGGAATGCGAAAAGATTCTGAATTCTAGAACTCTCCAAATATGTCCTTCAGAGTCATCAATGGAGATTCTAAGTTAGTTCTAAGACCCTATAGGTCATAGCTAAATCAAATTAACCTTACTTTTCTCCAATAGTTAGGTAAGGTCCGAAGACTGATCACCGAGGCGGAAACCACATTCGAATATTTGGAGGAAGTGTCGCTTTGCTAGTTGTGTTGCTAAAAAATTTCAGTAGCTGGACTTCTAATATCCGCAACATGACTTAGTACCATCTCAAATCTGCTCAGTGCATCTATTTTGATTTGGTGGAGGCAGATCTTCTTCTTCTTCGTTAATCTAGTAGCGCGCATTTTGTCTTCCTTTTCGCTATTTAACGCCAATTGGATGTTCCAAGTGTGGCCAGGTTTTTCTCCATCTGGTCTTTCCAACGGAGTGAAGGTCTTCCTCTTCCTACGCTTCTTCCGGCGGGTACTGCTGTGAAAAATCTCAGAGCTGGAGGGATTTTGTCAATTCGGACAACATGACACTCTGTCTCTTAAACCGCTGAACTATGTCAATGTCGTAGTAAATCTCCTACAGCTCATCTTTCCATCGAATGCGGTATTCGCCGTTGCCAAATGCGCAAAGGTTCATAAATCTTCCGCAGAATCGAAAACTCGTTACACCGACTCAGAAGATGTTGTCATCGCCCATGCTTCAGCACCATAAAACAAATCGGTAATAATGAGTGACTTATAGAGTTTGGGTTTTGTTCGTCGAGAGAGAACTTTACTTCCCAATTTCTTATTCAGTCCGAAGTAGCCACTCTTGGCAAGAGTTATTCTGCATTGGATTTCGATGCTGACGTTGTAATACTGGTCCCAAAAGGATGACCGGTTAAAACCACCGTAATGAGAAATCTAATTTTACTGATGACAAGGACTTCTTTCAGTTTAGCTTCTGCTAGAACTCGGACATTGACACAGTTCAAATGTTGTGGGCTTTCCAAGCGCCCGTAGAATACAGCGTCCTTTTCTTCTTCTTCTTCTTTGGCACTACAACAGTAGGACGATGCAGCCTGAGAACACAAAAGTTCGCCAATTGCCTCTATTCTCTGCGAGGACATTCTAAACCGCCTTCCGTTGTATGCTTATGGATCTCAAATGGAAAGAGCTTGCCGCTGGAGCATCGTCTGTGATGCGTACAACATTGCCTAGTCATCGCATCCTTTATATTTTTTCGCCCCTAACTATATCCATTTTGTATTTACGCCAGTAAAGAAGGAGGAAAGCTATATCCCTGTCGCCGCAGAGCTCATACAATTTGTGGTTTCACCTTTATCCAAACTCATCGCTCACGTAGCTGACTCCAAAGACCTTTCGGACAAGAGTTCTGTCTAAATTATCAAGTACTTTCTCATCTAGGTTCGTCATCGTCCAAGTTTCTTTGCCGTGTAATAGAAGGAAATGATAAGAGACTTATAGAGCGTAGTTTTTGTTCATCCGGACTCTGAATTGCTTACAAATCCCAAAATAGCAAGTGTTGACCAAAGTTGTTCTGTGCTGCTCCAGGATCAGATTAGTCTGCTTCCGATATAGGTCTCATCTTTTATGCTGGTTTTGAATACGCAAGAAATTTTTGTGCTGATACTTTTCCTATTCACAAACGAAACTCTTTCGCTTCTTTTAAATTTATAACTACGAAAAGCTGCGCTAACAGTTCTGACGCCCGCCCATCAAGAAATATTTTTGTGTGGAACTCTGGTTTTTCCTCGTTCCTCTGATATTATGACAAACTTTTCTTTCCTCTACTCATCAGTTTTACAAGTGTTTGTGACGCAATCCGTCGTATATCCAGTCTTTATCAGGAAGTAGCTCAATGCCAACGAAAGTGAAACTAGACACAACTATATCCATGGCACTTTCAGTGATCTCAAGACCTCTAAACAATTTCAGTTTTCACAAAAATTGCTTTTACAGTAAAGGATTTCATCATTTTCTCGACTGCTGCCTGAAGGGAAAACCAAACATATTTTTTCCCAAACGGAACAGTGTCGAACTATGTTCGCTTAACTCGTAGAACTACTCAGAAACCGCGTTCGCTTAACTCATTACAGGTTTTCAACATAAAAAACATTCCACAGAAATCAATTAGCCAACACTTGAGATTGCGACAAAGCACCTGGAAAGATTATAATCGATTTAATAAAGCATCTAGACCAAAAATATTTCATTTACGCATAAGTATTAAATAATTGACATACAATAATAGTGAGCAGAACGGTTATGCAAAGGCATCCTGAAAGATGAGATGATTTCTCCACTGCTTTGAATCTTAGTGACTAACGACCTACTTAAAGCGCTCAAGGAACGAAACCGGGTAACAACCTACGCTGATGATGTTGTTTGTAAAAAAAATTTCTTTCAAAAAGGTCAGGGCTTCAACCTGTTGATAAAGTATTAGGAGGGAAGGTTAGAGGGAGAGTTTTCAGTAAGAAGCTCATAGCTCAGAAAAAGTAAAAGTCTTTAGTGTCAGTAAGGCTAGTCTCTCCCTAGTTGTGAGGCTTTTCATAGGACATTGCCCTATTGGCGTCCATGCTGTAAGGCTGGGAATCTTACCAGACGGCATCTGCAGAAGCTGTATGCAAGAAGATAAAGTGGAAACAACTTAGCACTTCCCGCGTTTGAGAGATCCAAACACTTGGGAGCGCACACCTTCAGACATCCCGCCGAACTGGCGGGTGTTCAAATTAAGTGCCTTTGCAAATTTGTATTAACTATTAACCGTTTAAAAGTTCGAACACAGAAGATCTTCATTTATATGGATTCACAAAATACTTCTGCCAAAAAAAAGTTTGCAAAACAAACAAGAAGCTATCTCATGTTTCATATACACCTGTGAATGATGCTTCAAGCTTCATGCATCCTAGTATTTCCCATTTCGTTTCCGCTTACATCTGTGTCACTGCGTAACAAATTTTGCATAATTATTCTTTGGCAATTGTGTTACGTTCCTTATACTAACTACACCTTTTGACTACCTCTACTCAGCTTGCAACGAAATGAAGAAATGAAAAATAGGCTTTCCACAAAAATTTGCTGCAACATTTTTAATATTCTCATCACCAACATAAGCTTGTAGTATGCTGGGGCAGCTATCACCGAAATAGAATTTTCTATGGAACTTAGGCAACCAGTTTCGGCCGCAAAACACTCAACCAGTTTTGTGGTTGCCGACAAACGAAATGTGAAAAGCTTTTCACTCTGCTAGGCCGAGAGGATATTTCTCTGTGGTTTCTGGTACGTCCACTTATATATATACACGTAGTATATAATAGTATGTATATAAGTAGTTTTAAACCTGTCGCCCACATATCAGGCACTTTCTCTATTCGAGCAGGATAATGTGTCAAAGATGCACTACACTAACACCAGCACAACACAGATGAGTGCCAAGTCAAACATTCGAAATGTAAGTGTGTGGACTGAGAACCTAACAGTGATTACTAATTCACATATATGTATGCTTATGTACACATACATACAACCTCGTGTCTTTGCTAGTTCATTTCAGCTGAGTTCTACTTATACATATATGAATGTGTGTGTGTTTGGTTATTTACCCATGTATGAGTGCCCATGTAAACACTATAATGTAACAAATGCCACTTAAGTGAATTCGTGCTGAAGTCTTCACTAAATTTTTTGAACAAATAACTGTATGCAGTTTTTTTCCTGGCCACTTTCTCACATTTCAAGCGGCAAGGTGATGCCAGGAAAGTAGTAAAAGTAAAAAGAATAGCTTGAATTTTATTTGCTATACTTCTTTTGCTGGCCACAATTGGAATTTATCTTAATTTTTTCTCAGAATTTTTTCTTTTTTTCATGTATTCGGTATGTATTCGTTGTCCCCTCACTCTTAGTAAGATAGGTTACGTGTTCGGAGTCTTCTAAACACTCTGTACACGTCGGACAATATGGACTAAAGTCATGACGATATTTGTAAAGGTAGCTTCTAAAGTACCCATGACCGCTGAGTATTTGGATCAGGTGGAAATCAAAGTTTGAAAAGCCAACTTTATGAATACGTGATGGTTATTTTGGAGAAACGAAAATTAATTGGTGAAATTTTAGTTTGAATGAAAAAATGAAAATTCCTATGTTAAATGTATGGGAACCTAAAAAAAAATATCGAGTTAAGCTACAGCGCCTGGCTTGAGGGAGGATTTTTTGTTTATCAATCACTAACATTTGAGGGGGTAAGAGTTGAAAAAAAATTCAAAAAAAAATTTTGAAGCACCCTAGTTTACATATACATTGTTTGCTTAGATACATTTGCTTTGTTTTAAGATAAGGTTGTTGTGGTATTCGAACTTAAGGTTGTTTTGATGTTTGTTTGTTTAGGATAGTTTGTTGTAGTGGTAGTGCATTTCAATTGTTCCAACTCAAGATTGTTTTGATGTTTGCTACTATTATAAGGAATACGTTCCTTAACTCGCGTGAGCTCACTTTTGTCTATAAACAACGACGATTTGATGTGCTTTTATCCGTAAAAAAAAATGAGTTTTTGCATCGATATGTGACAATGGATGGAACTTGGAGCGTACCATATACTTAGGATGCAATACGTCCCCTGGGGAGTATCTCTCGGAGTGCTGCAAGAGGATTGCGCAGCCTTTGTCGATCTTCAGAATGAACAACTACACTTGTGCGCTTGTGCGATCAATTTGTTAAAACCTTTCAAGTTAAGGGAGCCCATTTAACAGGAGAGCAACATGCTTACTGTATGTAAATTTAGATCAGTGGATACTGCCATGCATACTATCGTGTCTTGGCTCGAGGAAGCCATTAGGATTAAAGAATTGGCTCTTTGGACCTTCCTTGATAATGAGGGATCTTTCACTAACGTTCTGCCAGGACGTAACTACTTGAACTTTGGACGGTCTTGGGGTTGAAACAAACATCAAACACTTTATTTTCAGTTCTCTGTATGACAGAGTGATTGAAATAGAATGAGGCAACGCACGTTCTTCGCGAAATGTGTGTAGTAGTAGTAGATCTTTAACGGGTTTCTTAAAAAACTTGAGGATCATAGGTGCCAGGTGATTGGTCGGCTGGCTATACGACATCATATTCAAGCAAATAAAAACGGCATCGGTTGCTTTGTCCTGCTATAGAGGGCCATTGGCAAATGATGGGGTCCTCACCGAAAGTGGTCTGCTGGCTATACGACATCATATTCAAGCTAATTATGTGGAGAGCTCTAGAAAATATCACACTTGCAAAGAAACTCGAGAGCGTTCAACGGCGTAACACCATTTTGCACATAGTGTCCGTAGGCATCGTCGAAAGATGTATGGCTAGAAAGTTGCTATCAGACTCAGAGAATTTGAACGCTCGGAAATCCTATTACACTTTAACTTTATACCGAATCCTTGGATCATGGAAACTCCAAACCGAGCTCTGGCGGCTTCTTTTCTGCCCATACACCGGCGTGGGAGTTGTGGGCGGAAAAAAGCCATCGGAGGAGAGGGGCTTCTTTCTTTGGGTCAAAGGTTGACTATCAGCAGCTTCAGTTTTTCTGATTGTTGCAGTGTTTTTTAATCCAAGGTAGCTGAGGATTTATTGCTCCGGAGTACAGTTTCCATTCAGAGAAGTACCCATCCATTCAGATAACAGGGCGGCGATACTAGCCTTGAACTCATTAACAGAGCATTCAGGGTCAAAGAGGGCCTGATCTCATTATCAATAACATCAAGTCTCTTTGTGATATATAGTAGGTGTCAGGTCACAGCTGATTCGCAGGAAATTGTAAAGGCAATCCACCCCGGAACAGCTACCGATAGAATGGAAACGGGTCTACCACTAGATAGCTGGGCATCGCGGAAGCTTGGCCAGTACTGGGACAGCATCGGTACGTGCGCTGTCGCAAAATTCCTTTGGCTCAAGATCCATCGCAAGAGATCAAGTGATCTCTTTGCCCTCAGTGAAGCTAGCATCTGCCTAGTTGTAGGGATTTTAACCTATTGGCGTCCATTTTGTAAGGCTGGGCGTCCCGTGATAGGGAGGTCAAGGCTTTAATACTTGGGAATGCGTGCTCCCAGATTGTATTTGCCACTAAGTGTGGCCGCGAAACCGCGAGATTTTAAATATATTCAGTGACACTTAAAGTATTGAAGTCCACTTTCAACGAGTCTGCTAAACAAGATTGTCTTGTTTTTTGTAATCTATTGTCAGAATATGAGAATATCATTTTCTTTCATTCTTTCCACATCTCTTTAATATTGAGACTGAAAAAAATCCTATAATTCATTTGGTTGTAATTTGTGTGTGTGCGCTTTTGGTTTGACTGACTTTCACGTACGTTTGACAGAAGTAACGGTTAAATTACCGATACCAAAAATCCTTAATAATCTACTAACTCGTCAAAATTTGATTGTCATTTGCGAGCCTCGTGCGAATTAATATTCATACTAAAGAATAAACCTAACACGGTGACACAAGATGTGAAAAAAACCCAAAGTTTTCCACACATTTCATATAAGTTTGCACTTTTAATTTATTGAAATGAACTTAATCCCTTGAGGTATGCTACGAAATTTCACCACCAACAATTATTTATATGCTTTCTCAACAGATAGCAACTTTCAACTTGCGCCGCATTATCCTTTGGCACTTGCCGGTCGAAAAGTCAAGCGAAAATTTAATTTTCCACTTTTTGCGCCTAAAAATCTGCCACGCAAATCTCCGGCAGCTACAATTTCTATAATTTCATGTGCACTTTAAAGTCACATAACGGGTCAACTTCATCAAGCTGTGCGCACGAAGAGCAAAGCAAGAAATTATAATGATATTGCTAAGCATAAAGGCGGCCATAAGCATGAGCGTGGCACACAAGCGCACACGCCCAACTCATCGAGCGGCAAACATGTGCTGGACGCCTAAAAGTATGCACAAAATTACTTTGGCTGCGCAGAGAGTAACAAAAAAGTTAATATATATATATGTATATAGAAATTACAAAGCCAAAAGTGCGCAAAAACCACCGTTATTCAACGTAAGCCATAAAAGGCGTATGCTGTTAAGTAGTTAAAGCTAGCCGCCGTAGCTGCAACTTATGCTTATGCTGTTGTTGGTATTGCTGTAAGTGTTGGCTGTTAGGTGCCTGTATAATATATAGAAAATGTATGTACATACATGTAGTATATGTATATAAATATCTATATACATATATGTATATTATATATCTATGCTTATATATATGTATATGTGGCACAGCTATATGACTGCCCGCCTGCCTCACAGCTTGATTATAAGATATACATACATAATTATGTCTGCTTTACAATTATTTCCATTATAAAGACAAGCTGTTGCAGTTGTGCAAATGTTGAATGAATAAATAAAATACAGCAAAAACAACAAGCAACAATGCCAACAATGACAAAGAGCTTAATAAGTAACACAGCGTAGGAAAAAGCACAGCAGCGACGTTGAAAAATGTAAGGAGGCAAACAGCCGTATGCTTGACTGTGTGTGTCTGTGTGTGCGTAAACAAATAGCTTTCTGCAAGCTGGCAGGTTGCAACAAGCGCCAAAGCAACAACTACGTGCTACCAGCGAACGGCGACAACAATAATGGCAAATTTTCTTACAACAGATTTTGCTTTCTTCGCTTTTTGTGCTTGTTTTCCTCGCAGTTTACTGTTGTTGGCCTTTGTCTTTTCTTGTAAATGAGCACATTAGCCTGAAAGTAGGCAAATGGCAGGCGTTTGCGAAGAAGTTGTGCGCACACTTCGCTAGCTGGTGGGTGTTGGCGCGTAATAAATAAGCTGGGACAAGAAAGTAGTGAGAAAGTGAAAAATATTAAATATGCAGCGCTGCATATTTACACATATACGTATAAAAAATGGATTTGAATACTGTAAGCAGTTTGCACAGTGCATTTATAGTGGGAATTTATGAATAGAGATGCTTCGAAATAGCCAAAAGAATGCCTTAGTAAGATGTTAGAGTTCTAGAAAGCGCTTGAAAATAAGAAAAAAACCATAACTTCGGATTCACCGGTGTAATACTTAATAACATTCAAGGGTGCAGCAGCTACACGCTATAGGGCACAATAGAGCATAGATCGGAGCGCAAAACGTCAATTTTTCTATCTACATTGAGAAAAACAATTAACGGAAGTTGTAAAACAAAAAACCCAAAATATTTAATTATTCATCAATATATTTTTTATTTTGTCACTTTCAAAGTAATCCCCAAAAGATGTAATACACTTATGCCAACGATTTTTTCAGTTCTCGACACAATTTTCATAAGCTCTTTTTGCGATGGCTTTCTGCTCCTTTAGCGAATTTGGTTTTATGCCTTCGATCGACTGAGAACTGGTTCCACAGAGCGGCAATTTCAGTTGTGGGAACAGGAGAAGATCCCACGTAGTCAACTTTGAGGAATACGGTGGTTGATCAATGGTATTCATTGCGATTTTGGCTTTAATTTGCATCACAATCGGGGCTATATGCGATGGTGCCTTATCAGCGTGTAACACCTTCATTTTCGAGCGGTTTTGGGGTAGTTTTTTGATTTCGGCTCGTTTTTTCTCCTCTATTACGATGATTGTGAACTTGTTTGTATGTCAAACTTATAACCTTAGTCTCATCGACGGTTACAATGCTCTCCATGAATAAGGGATCGCTATTCGCACGATCAAGCATGTTTAAAGAGACTAAAGAGTACCGAACTTTTTAAAGGAAATTTTATCGGGACGATTCGAGCAAGAACGCGTTTCATACTCAAAATACCCACAAAAATAATTCAAACAGACTCGCGAGAGATGTCGAGTTCTCTTGTCTACTTTCTAACACTTGTCTGACGATTTTCAAGCACCATGTCCTTCACTTTTTTAGTATTTTCATCACTTGAATAGGTCAAAGGAAGGAGGCATATCTTCAACGATCTCTCGACCGTCTTTAAAAGCTTTGTACCTCCCATAGGCTTGTATGATTGATAAAACTGAATCACCGTAAGCCATTACCAACATTCGCAACGATTTCGCAAACGAAATTTGATTAGAAATAAAAAGTTTGAGACAAATTCTTTGTTCGATGTGTTCATCCATTGTAAAAATCGCAACGCACTACTAAGAAGTACTGACTGAAGCAGCCGCTGTAAATATACTGGTTGACTCATATTTAGCATAAAGATGACAAACGTTTAAAAAAATTTATAATCAAAAACCACAACTGCTTTAGTTTATTAGCATATTATAGTTTTTATTTTTTTTTTTTGAAAGAATGTTTGGCAATAAACTTTCTAAATTCTTTATTGTGGAGTTACATGTCTTCTTGTGCCTCTTTTACCACTTACTTTTTTACAGCTTACTTGTTACTCTGTTAGCCTACATATTGTTGTTCATTTCGTTAATTACTATTCTATGTATAACTATGTTTACTATAATGTATTCCAACACTTCCACTGATGCCTGAAAATTGACAAAATGACGACGTTTGTATTTAAATTAACACTATGGAAAAGCATTTTTATAATTTGCTTAGGTTATTACTCGGAAACATCCGATTCGATCACTTCGCACCTACTTAATTTTGGATTAAAAACATGTATGCAACCATTTTATCTGAAATGTTAAATAACATTTTCGATATTCATGGAGGTCCTCATGTTCGATGTCATCTGGTAACGAAATGGACCTCAAATTTTTGTATTAGATTTTTGATCTCAATCAAGAGTATGTTCATACTATAACAATGTATTCAAAGTGGGTGCGATTACATATGATATAGGAAGTTAATTCTACCTGCTTTCAAACTATTTTCTATGAATGGTATGCAAAGTCACGCAAATTCGTTTGATGTGTCAAGGTTAAAGAAATAATTCCGAAATAAGCCCACTTTCAACTCACTTTCGAAAAGTTATTTGCCATTTCTATCCTCTCCGACTGTAATCTCTGCACAATAATTAAGTTATCTAGTAGCTCAATTTATGACTAATATTATAGCATTTAATCTTTTTCCCGCATTATAACTTACAGCCGTGATAATAAACCGTTTCCAAATATATATAATATAAAATCCAAAGCGTTCATCAAGAAAGCACTCTTTCCATTGCCCAAATATTAAATATTGCACAAAAATCCTTATGGAACCATTTAAACAAGGCTAGATAAAAACAAGTAAGGAAGAGCCAAATTCGTATATCACCGAACATTTCATACACTTGCAACTTGCATGGATTAAAACCATGAAAGTACCCTCAGTTACTTAGGGCCTGTTAGTTATATGGGGACTAAGACGAGTTTTCACCCGACTTTATTATAAGCACAAATACGCACCGAAAAACACATTCTCTCAATTTTATTAAGATATTGTCCCATATACCGACCCGGAATTTGGAAAATCTTTATATTAAGTATATGAAGGCCAATCCAGTTCATCCCATTTGTAGCACACAGGAATTAAAACGTTGTTATATGCGAAGTAGAAGTGGTTGTAATTCGATTTTACCCATCTTCATACAGTGATATAAAAATATCAGGGGATGCATCACATACAAATTTGGTTGAAACTCTTCGGTGAGTCTCAGTATATTTGTTTTCTCCTAAGGGTGGGCGTCTAATTTTGACCCCGGCGCCATTAAAACCCTATCATACCTTCACGGGCGTAAAACTTTATGTCTCTGGCGTATTTAGTTATAGAGTTTTCGCGCTTTTAGTAGTTTTTAACATTTCCGTTACATGGAGATTGAGCGGAGTTGCCATCCAATTCCATCTATATTCACGCGGTCGGCAGAAATTCTATAATATTAAACTTATTAAATGGCTTTTTCAAAATATTTTACCCACAGGTGCCTCATGCCAAATTTCCATTAGTAAATCGGACTCACGTCGCAACAAAATCCATCCATTTGTAAAATCATTGCTGATAATACCTCTACTACGGATACTTCACCGGGGAACACAAAAAAAAAAGACAACGACGAGTTGATGATTCGGAGCAGTGTTTGGAAATGTTCAAGCATAATCAACGCTCCAAAGCGTGGAAAAACGCAAAAGTTAGCTGGCAAGGTTACAGCGTCTGTATTTTGGGATGCGCATGGAATAATATTTAATGGCTATCTTGAAAAATTAAGGAACTTCAACAGCGACTATTACATAGCATAGCACTACAACATTTTTTTAACTCTGACTTATGGCCAACTGTTGTTTATTAAGTATATTAACATTTTAAAACAGCCTAGTTTCCATTTTAAATGATATGATAAATAAAAAAGCATTTTATTACAAAATATATTTATTATTTAAAAAAAAATATATATTTCTGTATCTAATTTAATAGTGTCGAAATGTTGACGCAGCATTTCTACAAAAACAGTCTCTTCGTCGTAATCGTCATGTGTATCTTCTCTATATATCTGGTTGTGGTTCTAAGAGCATTTTTGAAACTTCAGGTAGAAGACTCTCTCTCTTTTTAAATTGATACTGGAAATTACGGGATCTTAGGTGTCTAAAGCTCTTAAAAAACGTCTTTCAGTTTATTTTTTCGGCTACTTTTCCTAGCGTGAAACAGTAGGACATATTTATATAGTTTGTTTCTTGCTTCAGATACTTCTTCCACGAAATGTTCCACGGGCAATATTGTATTTTCTATTATTTGACTGCATTATGCTAAAATTACTAAAATCAGAATCTAAAATCAGCTCCAAGGCTTCGTGAAGCGTATACTTTAAAGCAGCTTCCTTCGGATCTAACAGCAACTTTCTTACTTTAGCTGGTTGAGTTGGAATTTTGTTTATTTTTATCAACACGACTGCCAAATCATGCTTTCCTTGTTGCCATGCTGGCTACGATTCATGCTGTTTTTCGTGGAATAATTGAGAATCTTCCCTTCTTCTTGATATATCCATATCAAGGTTATTATACTTTGGAGTATGTGCTTTTAATATAGCTATATAAAAAGGATTTTTTTCTTTGAAGTGAAAAAAAGACTTTTGACCAAAAACTTGAATCTTTGAAACCATAGTGGACCGCCTGAATGACCAATTCGCCAAAAAAAACGTCGCATTTTAAGAAATAAAATGTTGTTTCACCAAGCCAATGCAGCGTGTCACAAGTCTGTGAAAACGATGGCAAAAATCCATCAAAAGGGCTTCGAATTGCTTCCGCATTCACTTATTCTCCAGTTCTTGCATTAAGCGATTATTTCTGTTTACAAAAGAATGCTCGCCATAAAGAAAGTTGCGTTGAATGAAGACATGATTGTCGAAACTGCGGCCTACTTTGAAGCAAAGCACTAAACGTACTACAAAAATGTTGACTAAAAAAAAAACGAATTTTCCAAACAAATGTGTTTGGCTATGGTATACCGGGGACTTTCCATTTGACTTGTTACATTAAAGTTTTGGCCTTGTAAGTGTGGTAAGCCGGAAACTTTTAAATTTTCAGGTTATGTTTTCGACATTTGCCCCTCTGTTTACCACTATGTATCCTGATTTTTATTTTATTTTTTCAAAACATAAATAATATTGCAAAGATTTCAGTTTTTTTTCATATTTTCTGTACTGTATTACGGAAATAGAGATATCAGAATAAAATCATTAATACATTATTTGATAAATTGTGAGCACAAATATATGCTTGTATATCCAAAATAGATCTAATATAAAAAGAACGAAGCCAATGTAGAATTGTGTAACAGATTTAGTTTTGCTAGTATATTTTATAACTCAATCCTTATGAGTTTTAGATGCCACAAACAACCGTTAGATGAGCAAAAATTCCTCTGATAACCATGCACTTAATTAATTTCGACTACAAACCTTCAAAACAACCTAAATTTGATACTCAATTATTTGTTTATTTCAGAAATTTTTATTGAACTAAAATTTGTGAACTTCGTAAATTGCCTAAAAGATACTTTCAACAGCAAAAATATTTTAATTATAGACAATTTTCACTTAATGTAATCTATCGTCTTGTGCTAAAGTTTTGAAACAAGTGGCACATTTGGACATTTCTGATTTCATTTGAAACTATCCGATTACTTTTGTGTAATTGAAATGTGCCTACAGAAATTTTGTTTACTCTTTGAGGAAAGTCAAATTTTTTTTTTTTTTTTTATAATTGAAATGTGCTTACAGAAATGCTGTTTATTTGTGGAAGAAAATCACTTTGAAAACATTATTTTTGTCTCTACTCAGTTTACAAATAATCAATTCCACTTCTAACACAACCATTTGCAGGTTTAGACAACCAAATATAGGAAGTCAAGAGTGTAGTACAATATTACAAATTGATATCTTACAAATTTAATAAAAATCAACTAAAATTCAAGCATTATCCTTTGTGATTTTGCTGCAGCAGCTGCCCAACTTGCTCTCTTCGGCCACCAATGCTTGGCTGCCAACTTTATTGAACAACAAAGCCATTGAATTAGTGGAAGCCCTGCCAGGCACAAAATCTTAAAAATAGAAAATAGAATTAAATCGAAAGAGCATAAAACGCTTTGCTTTCTGCTTTCAATGGCAAAATGTGCCAGCTGCTAACAAAAGTCAAACAATTTGAAATAGTTGCTTGCCGAGTTGCAGCACAAAAGAAAGCATATTTATAAGATTATGTTGTAGGCGAGACAACGACCGGCTACTGCCACACAATTGTTATTGTTATTGTTATAATGGCTTGCTTTAATGTCTGCAACGGCATTGTTGCCTTAGCTGAAACCACATTAAGCTGCTATGCGCCAAAAGGTATGCTACGCACAAGCAACATACACCGTAAGGCTCTTACACTTGCTAAGGAATGCAGTTATTTTGGACATAGAATGCGGCTGAAATTAGGTAAACCAATTGTAAAGGAGTAACAAGCCAGCGAAAAGCTATTGTTAGACATACAATTATGTGGATATTTATATTCCAAAAATTGTACACGCTGCCACTCCCGGCGTTTACCTGTTAGCCGCGCAGTAGTAGGCCCACCACAGCTTCTTTGCAACTCTTAAAGGTAGCAAATTTGTGGTGTACCCGTACACGGCCTTTTACGTAACTACACTCCGCTTACCACACGTTCGCCGCTGCCGTCTTCCAGCTGCTTTACCCTTTTTTCGCCTTTAATGTCAGCTGCATGGATGTTTTGCATGCTCGTTAAACTAATTTTCAATTTTCATTCTTTCATTTACATACTTTGCTTGCTTTCATTCTTTCATTTTCTTTATTTTTTTCATTTCTTTGCTTTCAAATTATTGTATTTTTTGCTGTGTTTTTATTGCTTTAAAAGTATTGTACGCACTCTTGTCTGCGGGTTGTTATTTTATTGTTGCTTTGGCAAAGTTTCAGCTGCAAACTTGTTTAGCATGCTTTTCGGCGTATTTTTCTAAGATTTTCGTGTACTTTCAAATTTAATTTTCAACAATAATAGTGTGCGAAAAGAAAGGATTTCTGCGCTTTTCTAGCTTTGCTCTACGAGGGCATGACAATCGGCAGCAGTTGAATGAGTATGCGGCATACTTGGTGGTTGGTTTGAAAGAAGAGCCTTGCAGGAATTTCTTAACTTGAAAAACATTAGGCGAACAAATTAAATGACTATTTAAATTTTGAGAAATAGTAATGAAAATATAATATAAGTTATATTTTCATTATAGTAATTTATGGTATTGGGTTGCTGCATTGCTTCTCATTCCTATGAAGCCATGCTAACAAGTTAAGAGTCCTAAAGAGCTTTTATTGCTCGAAAAGTAGAAAATAATAATTATTATATAAGTGCTCGAAACATTTTATATAAATGTAGTATATGCTGGTATATAATATTTTAATTACTTGGATTAATTTGTAAGATAAATAGAGTCTAAAGTAACTCCATAACTAATACGCTGCTGTGGGCAAAAAATAGTAAGACTTTTTAATTTAATTGAAAACTCATTTATCAAAAAACTTTTTTCTATGTTGGTATGACTATCAGTGATAAATATCGAATCAAAGTGAGCATTAGAGATTTTATACACTTTTCTTTATGAAGCACATATAGTACATTTGAGTGAAATTATTCAACAAGGAAGTTTCATTAAATTTTGCCTGCGGAAACACATTTCTGGTGCCGAAAATTCAGAATGTTGGAAAAGGCCTACGCTGATAACTTTTTATTGCGAGAAAGATTTTTTTGATTGGTACAAATTATTAAATGAGGGTCAAGAACGCCCAGGATGGACATCAACATCAACTGATGATCAACACGTCGATAAAATAAAGAAACTGGTACTTGAGAATGAACGATTAACAGTCAGAGAACGGAAAGATCAGTAAAAACTATTTGGAAAAATCATTTGGGCTTAAGAAAAGTGCAAGCACGATTGATTCCAAAATCACTAAATTTTTTTGAAAAACAGTGTGGCATTAACGTCTGTGAAACAATGCTGACCGACTAGCAAGAAGTCATGAAACGTATTCGTACTAGCGATGATTTTTGAATTTATGAAACCACGGCAAAGCAGATCAAAATTCAAGGTTATGTTGACAGTTTTCTTCGATTACCGAGGTCTGGTGTATGCCGAATTCCTCCAAAGTGTCAAAAAGTAATACTGTTTGAGTGTTATGCGTCGTTTGCGCGAAGCTCTTCGGAAAAAAAAGTCGGAATTATGGGACGAGAATTCATGGCTTTTGCACCACGATTTTATTCAATTGAAGACATTAAAAGTAAAGGGCTACGCACATTGAAACGGAAACTGACTTTAGCATCTGCTTCGAGGATTAGAAAAAACGTTAGGACAGGTGTATTAAGGACAAAAAGGAATATTTTGAGGGTTATTACACTGATCAATATACACTGACTTACAGACTACATTTTCACGTACTTTAATACCAATAATTATAATCGGCTTCAACATAGGTGCCTGAGTCAACTTTGCTTATAACTCGTTTAATCCAATTTTTCATGCATTTGTTATAAGCCTCCGTTGGCATAGTCTTCAAATATACTATAAACTCTCTTCACCAGTAAGGATGCGTTGGACGATTACAGAGTCCTCAGCTTTGTTGTTAAGGAACTCTTTTCGAAGTCTTGTTTTCGGAACGCAGATTGAGTCTATCCATAAGAGATCTTGAGATCATCTGCTATACCTCTGATGCTAAAACTAAAATTTTCACGCACTGTTTATTTAACCTTTTCGACGTTACAGGGTCCGGTGTAACCAACTTCAGTCCGTTCGCGCAGCTGTCGGACTGGAATCAGCTGTTTACAAATTTGCTGAGTGACAGCTCGGAGTATTGTTCACAAGTGTACAAAAGCGTTTAAAAAGTTAACGAAAAAAAGTGATCAGCGATGAAATTCAAACGACGAAAGAACTGAAAATATCAGACCGCAGCATCCAACGCATATTGAAAAATGAGCTCAAGGTCAAGCCTTACAAGTTCCAAAACGCCCATGATCTCAACCGAAGCAGCAACAAATAAGACTTGAGAGAGCGAAGCAGTTGCTTCGCTTGGCCGGAATCAGTCAAATTCCGAACATTGTGTTTTCTGACGAAAAAATGTTTCCACTTGAGCAATTCGTAAACTCTCAAAGCGATAGGGTTTACTTGACCGACCGTTCTTACGAAAATCTAAGTCATCGGTTGGCCACCAGGAGGCAGCACCCGCCACAAATAATGGTTTGGACCGCTTCACCGCAGATGGGCGCTCTCCAATTGTCTTCATCGAACCTGGCGTCAAAGTAAATGCGACATATTATCGGGAAAGTACTCTGGAGGCTGCTTTGAAGCCGAGGGCAAACAAACATTTCGGTCGCAAACCATGGACGTTTCAGCAAGACTTAGCACCGCTTCACAAAGCGCGAGTGAACCAAGAATGGCTGAAAAACAACGCTCCGAACTTCATTACGACCACAAAATGGCTTTCGAATTCATCAGATGCGAATCCAATGGATTATTCTCTCTGGGCCATTTGGAGAGCCAGGTCCGAAGTAAAAAATACACCAGTCTTGAGATGCTGAAGAAATCCATTGTCCGTGAGTGGGCCAAAATACCGGCTAGTCACATTCGGTCAGCTTGCGATTCGTTTTTTGACCGCCTCAAGGCCATAGTTAAGGCAAAAGCTGGTCATATCGAGCAAAAGTAAATTGATCCTGAATTTATGATTATTTTCACACATTTTGAACTTTAAAATAAATAAAAATAATTTTCCAAACGGAATTTATGGCTTTTTTAATTAGTTACACTTCGAGTGCCGGACCTAGCATAGCATTTTGAGATTTAGAGTTCTATAAACCTTCCATACTATGGTAGGCTGATCTTTTGTGTGCATAAACTTACCCAAGTTTCTGGTGACAGTTGAAGCTCAATGCTTTCAAAATTAATCTCAAACAAGTTGCTACTCAAGTCAGATAATACAAATAATACACGTAAATATCAGAACAAACTATTTTTGAAGGCACGAAAGTTAGTTACAAATAATTTTCAAAATTATATGCATACATGACATTAAGGCACTAAAGAGTCCATTTTTTCAACCCAAAAGCCACCTCCAATAGGTGGAGGGGAACTTAGGCGCACATCTACCTTAAAAATTAAAAAAAAAAAAATATTTATCCATATATCGATAGTCTATACCTTTAAAAGTAATATACTCAAATTTGAAGTGAATGTATATGTTCAACGTTGTTTGAGTTACAGCTTTCAAAGAGTAGCCACATATTTCAATCAGCTCTAGCTGTTTACATTTAATCGTGGTAGTTTTCTCAAGTCTGCATTTTTCACGTTGGCTGCTATTTTAATTCGGAAATTAATTATCCTCCGAATGATTCTTGCCAGTTTTTCGAACGCATGAAATATATAATTTTTAGCGGGTCAAAATTTATTTTTTTCGGGAAATTCAATATACATTGTGACAAAAAAGTACCCGGAAATTGGAAATGAAACGCAAAATATTTTAATATTCATCAATATTTATTTTTTCGTCTTCAAAGTAATCCCCACCAGATGTAATGCGCTTAAGTCAACGATTTTGCCATTCATCGCTATTAAGCTCTTTTATGGGATGCTTCAGCATACTATTCCAAAATTTTTGTTTTATTTGTTTCGATCGACTGACAAAATCAAGCTTACAATTTCAAATTGCGTTGTGGAGAATAGAAATGTTTTCGATGAATGTTCTCACGAAAGATTTCCCGTCGCTCCGTCACACACACGCACTTCCACAGATGCTTGTTTTCACAAGCATCAAAAATAAAATTGCTTAAACATCACTTCAATTTTTTTTTGTAAATTTCTTATTTGTTTTATCTATTCCGACGATAGTTAACAAATTTGTTTGCATGTCAAACTCATAAATATGTCTTGTCAGGCGCTATATACATACATTGCTCTCCAAAAAAGAATTTTTGCAAAAAAAGCGCTTATTATCGTAAACAAGTCGACGAAAAAGAACTCGTTTCATTAGAGCGCAAAACGCTCGAATCCACTGAAAAAAATCATTGAAGAAACGCACTCGCATAAAAATATATGAATATTAGGCTGTTTCTATCTGCTCCATGGTGAAAGTATTGTAGCTGATCTTTGTCAGGTACAATATCCTTCACTAAGTTTTTTTTGAGTCATAACTGAGGAAAATCCTCAACGATTTCCTGACTATATTTATTCACTTTTTAGTGATTTGCTATTGCATTTTTTTATAAATTTGTTTTGAATCATCTTAGCCTTTTCGCATTTGCTTTAAAGAGCCGTTTCAAAGAATTTGGTTAGAAATACAAAATTTTAAAGCAAAATTTGCGATATCTTTATAACGTAAAAATTGGCGTCAACTGTCAGTTTTGATTTACCGAATCAAGCTGCTGTACGTTTAAAACTGTAAATAATAAATTATTTTTGTAATAATTTGTTATAATCTTGTAACCAATAATTTGACAAAATTAAAAGTAATATAATTGGCAAATAAAATATTTGATGGCACTTCATTCCGTAGTTTGCTTTAAAAATTTTAAAAGTTTATTTAGGAGATCCATCATTCAGTATAATGTCCCTTAAAGAGTACTTGTGAAAAAAAGTTTTCTTAAGTTGGTGAAAATCATCACTGTATTCAAATTATGTTGAGGGGCGGAATATTACAAAATTACATGGATGAATATCGCAATATCTATATGCAGAAATTATGCCGACAGATATGCTAAAGAAAATGTCTCTTCTTGATTTGTGTGGAGTGAAAACATTAATTTAATCTTTGACATAGCTCATCATGATGCTTTGAATTTAATAAAAATCGAAAAAGATATTTTTATTAGACCAAAGGTCAGAACGAAAGTATGTGATGGGTAGAGTAGACGTAAAATATGTGCAAAAAAAAGAAATAAAAGCAGCGAAGGTATTGAAAATGATGGACAGAGTTGAAAAAGAAGAAATCATCAAACGAAAAACATTAGAACCTGCAACGCTTTCAACCTCTCTTAGTGACGAAGAGTCTGATCATGATGATGAGTTTATTAGTCAAAATAAAACATTAATACCGCGAAATAAAGAAATTAAACAGCGTAAAATAATGTCACGAAATCTTGCGTCCGCATTGGATCGCACGAACACCAGTAACAGGAAAGTTAATTTTGGTTTTTAAGTTGACATGTATTTTAACAATATACTTATTTCTTTAATACAAATTATAGGAAAGCAGCCTATATTCTTTCAGCAGTATAGTGCGGATAATGCTTCTGAAACTATTTTATCAGTCAGCACCATTCGTAGAATGCGTAGTCAGTTCCGAAGTCAACATGCTTCAAACCTTAAGGGAATATTCTCGCCCAATGGTCCTTTAATTATACATTTTGGTGGAGAATTACTACCTGCAATTTCAAGGGGGCCTTCTAAGGACGATCGAATTGCCATTGTCGTCTCCGGCTTAAACACTGAAAAACTGCTTGGAGTACCCAAAACTTAGAAAAATACCGGAGAAGAAATTTCACAAACAGTTTTTGCAGGTATAAAGATGTGGAATATGTGCCATCAAATTGTCGGAATGTCTTTTGATACCACTGCATCAAATAGGGGTCATTTGAAAGGAGCATGCGTTCTTTTGGAGTAGAAACTGAAAAAAAAATTACTTTGGCTAGCTTGTCGGCACCATATCTTTGAAGTAATTTGCGGAGATGTTTTTAAAGCATTATTTGGTTCAACATCTGGCCCCGGCGTAAAAATATTTAGTTCATTTCGGGAATTTTGGCCAAACATTAATCGAAGCGAATACGAGAAATGTTCTGATAGTCGAATAAGTAATGAATTTCTCATTTAAAATAGAAGCAATAGCTTTTTGCAAGCGATATTTTAAGGAAAAATTCAAATTGTTAAGAGAAAATTACCGTGAATTATTAGAACTAACGTTGATATTCTTGGGAGAAACTCCTCCACGCGGTATCAGTTTTCATACTCCTGGCGCATTTCAACACGCGCGTTGGATGTCAAAATTGCTCTATGTTCTTAAAATTTGCCTCTTTCGAAGTCAATTCCATCTTGATGAGCCCAGCAAAAGGCTTGTGTTGAGTTCGGTATATTTATTACATTAATATACGTAAAAGCTTGGATACAAAGAACAAATGCCTGCGACGCACCTTATAATGACTTAAATCTAATAAAATATTTTTCTGAGCATAGCACCATATCAAAAATAATATCAGAGACCGCAACAGCTGCATTAAGTCAACACTTATGGTATTTAAGCGAAGAACTAGCTCCAATTGCCCTTTTCTCAGATTTGGTACCGAAAACAATGAAAAGTTTGATGGTGACTCGAATAAATGAGTTCAAAATGCAAAAGCCTGTTAAAAGATTAGTTAAATATATTGGTACAGAAGATCTGAGTGATAAAGCAATAGCCTTTTTCATTGGTCCTGCTTCTCATACTTTATTTGAAAGTTGAAGTTGGTGGAAAAGCACAAAAAATGGGATTTTTGGAAAAAAATGTTTTTTTTTTGGATTTTGAAATTTTTTTTTGGATTTTGAAAATATTTTTATCAGAAAGCTGAGATTTTTTTACATAAAATTGGATAACTGCAAAATTTTTTTCACTCAATTTTGAGGTCGTTAAAAAATAAAAGAAATAGTCATTTTTTTGTTTGATCTCAATTTGAATTGCGCGCCAAAAACAATGGAGCAACTTTGACCACTATAAAGTTTACAGATATTCTTATTTTGGTCTATATAATAATATTCTAAAGTTTCGTCAAAATCGGAGAACCACGGGTACAAAACCATGTCGCCAATTGATGGAATGGCCCATATAGCAAACTATCTTCACTGAAATTTACATAGATTATTTCCATAAGCAGTGGAACAATCTCTGAATAAATTGTTTAGATCGTACCACTATAGTCCTTATAGAGAAAACTTGTGTACTTGTCAAAGAATGTTCAGGATATTTGTTATATATTGTAAACCAAGGTAACGCTATAACGTGGTCATATATTGCTTGCATCGAACGTTTATAGCATACAGCTGTCATATAAAATGATCGTTCAAAATCCAGTTCTTATATGGAAAGCTTTTTTATTTTACGAGATATCCGCACGAAATTTTGCAGAAGTTATTGCCCAAGGCAACGCTATATTCCTCGAATAAAATGTTCAGATCGGTTCACTATATCATATAGCTGCCATACAAACAAATCAGTCAAAATCAAGTCCTTATATGGAAAACTTTTGTAATTGTCAAAAAATCTTCACGAAATTTGGCACATATTATTTCTCAAGGTAACGCTATAATGTCGTAATATATTGCTCGTATCGGACGACTGTAGCGTATAGCTGTCATATAAACTGATGGATAAAAATCCAGTTCTTGCATGGAAAGCTTTCTTATTTTACGAGATATATTAACGAAATTTTTAAAATATTATTTTCCAAGCCAACGCCATAATCTTCGAACAAATTGTTCAGATCGGATTACTATAGCATATAGCTGCCATACAAACTAAGCGCTCAATATCAATGCTTTATATGGAAAACTTTTGTATTTGTCAAATAACTTTCACGAAATTTGACAAGAACTATTGTCCAAGTCAACGTTAACGTCAAATTTTTCAGATCGGGCCAGTATAGCATACAGCTACCATACAAACTGACATATAAAAAGTCAAACTAATGTTCATTTTACATATTTTATACTCTCGGAAATGCAGCTGTGAGCGTATTATCCTGTTTTCGCTTTTAATTTCGAGTCTTTTATATTTTATTTTTTACTTTTTCTGCATTATTTTTACATCATTTACGCTGTAGTGAGCAATCAAGAACTCAGCTATGACTCAACTTGATGCGCTTTTGCTGCCTACTTGGCGTATACGTAATTTTTTCACTTACATGGAATTGTCTACCGCTCTTACTGCAAAAAAAATCACATTAAAAGCGTCTCGAGTGCCTTTTAGTGGTCGCCATCTTAAGCGACTTAAAAAACTTGACGCACTGCTGTAGCCCATAGTCGGATTAACGGCACTTAAAAAGGTAGCTGCCTCGCATAAGCCACACCAAGCGTTTGACGGCAACCCCGAAGCCTTCAACTCAAGTAAATCAATACCTTTTAATTTCAATGTAACTTCTTTATTTCACTTTATACCGCGCTGCCAGCGTTTCATGTGGCACTCATAAGTCTCGCGCCGCAACAGCAGTCAGTTGCACGTGTTGCCGCTGCCCGTTGCTCTTGATTTTGCTGGTTATACTTAATGCATGGGTGCGTATATGTATATATATATATATATATATATATATATATATATATATATATATATATATATATATACATATACATATATATATATATGTATATGTACACCTATAGTTGTATGAGTTTGCTTGCGGGTGTGTGTCGCAAAATGCATTACATACGCTTACAAAGTTGCAGCAAACACCGCATATTTTCACCTGTCGCAACAGCCGTTAACTTTATTTCTCGCCCTCATAACCAACACATATGAATACACACGCATACCCACGTCCATACTCTTCAATCTCCACCAACTACTTGCTGCATGCAATGCATTTAACTGTCAGCGATAATGTAGCAGTGTTGCCACCTTTTCGCAACACACGACTTCATTTCGCGCTACCGCATACACTTTGACTTACTTTTTCCCTCTCGCACTTGCTCTGTGACGCTGCCGCTCAGTCACTTTGCTTATGCCCTGCCGTCACTTTACTTCTTCCCACTCACCTGCATATTGACTGACCTCCACGTAATAAATTTAATCTGCCGCATTTCCCTGCCAGCGTTACTCAAAAAATTGCTGTTGCTGCTCTTGTTTTTTATTTTTCGGTTTTTGTTCTTCGTTTCAGCCATCTTGCCATCGGCATGTAATATTTAATAAACCGCAATGTATTCAATTTGCCACTGCGCTGATTCACCTTTTTTCATGGGCGCCATATAAACACGGCAAAAAAATATTTCGCTCGTTTTTTCAGCAAAATTTTTTTCGTGTGTGCTGCTGTTTTTGGAGCGAGGGTTGTAAAGATATCCGCAAGCGACTTTATTAAAAATTTCCATCAATTTCGAAGGTCGTGTTACAGTTTTTAGACGGTATGCCATATATGTACGTGTATATATATTATATATGAATATACGTAACTGTATGTGTATCTGTTCAGGTATATACATATGCATTTGTTAAAGTATAAAAAAAGTGTGCTTATGACGATGTGTGTGCGGCGTGTTATTTCATTTTGCCGTGAATTACGTTTTCCTTTAGCCTGTGTTTTACTTTCACCGTCGGCAAGAATTTAAATATGCCATAAAAACTGGTTGGCAATATAAAAGAGTAATTCTTTCACAACACACCTGCTTTGGTTTAAGGAATAAAGCTTGCGTGGTGTGGTTCATATGCAGTAAACATTGTCAAATTATTTCAATAACTCACGCATGCCTTATGAATATACTAATTTAAAGATCGCCGAATTTTTAAAGTTACACCAAAAGGTAAGCACCGAGCTTTAATCAATTAGTAAAGCCTAGTTAGAACGTTTCTCTATTAGTGGCTTTAGATCATGTAACACTATACTCAACATCAAGGAGAAAGATTGGTAGAATCTATTTAGGTAGCTCTAAATATGAGGTAAAGTTCCTTTAGACCCAAGTAATACTGATCATTAATCTGCCTTCTAGAACAAAACGTCAAAAGGCAATAGTAAACATTTTAAAATGACTAATTTTTATATATACATATACATACGAGTATATTATCTTAAGCTCAATTTATGTGATAAGAATTATAGTCACTATCAACGCCGCTTAGTCAAAATCCATTTAAATTTTAGGGTCCTTCCATAAACTTTTCAGCTTACGGCCATCTCACAATATGTTTTAAAACTAAAACGTGAGTGGTAGTCCTTAGTGGTAACGGCTGTTATGTTTTTAACATATGGTTTTCAATGAGGCAATTTTTTTTTGCAGTGACTCTTTGCGGAGCGTTTTTTATTTTTTTTTTATAGTAGGAGGAAGCATCGAAAGCTGAAGGCGCGACATTAATACGCTAAACCAAACCTACTCCCATCTTACATATGTTACTCCCCAGAGACCACTGGTCAAAATATTACTTCATGGGAAAAAAGAAGACGTTTAAGTCTCCTTTTCCATTTTACAGACGACTCTGAGACTGTGTGTCCACCGTCCTTTGCATGAAGTTTGCCACCGTCCTTTGTTGTGGTCCAGAAAGCACTTATCACTCGTATTGCAGAAATGCGTTAATTGGTCTAAATAGCATATGTTTTTATATCTAGCATCTATATCTATTATGGAACCGCATGCTGTATAACTGATCTCATTTCCTTAGCTATTAAATATCGTCGACTGAAACTCATACAGCCTTTATTTGTCATCATTCTAGATAAATCATTATAGATTTTATTTGCTGTTCATGTTATACTTACCAAGTGCTCCTTGACATTGAGTGTTGAGTCCACTATTACACCAACGTACTTCAACTGTGGCTGTGAAATAATTTCACATTCTCCAATGGTGAGCGACATCTTTTCTACAATTTTCTAGAGCTTATGAGAAAGGCTACTGTTTTCTGCTCAGCCAGCTATAGACTCGTGGTTGCAACCCATCGGCGCAAACCATTTTTGCAGTCATTGCATTTGGTCCGGAGGTCATACAGATGTTTATCCACTGCTACCACTATGAGGTCATCCGCATAAGCGATTGTTTTCAAAGTTTTTGGTTGATGTATTCTTAGCACCCAGTCATACAGTGGACCTAAAAACGATTCTTACAGTACTCCACCGGAGATACTTAGTGGAGCTCTGAGTGCCCTCGCCCGTATCGAATAACAATCTCCTACTCCTATAGAGCTTTTATTACATTTGCCTACTTTTCGGAGTTGAACGCATTCCTAACATCCAGTGTAATTAGCGCCCAATATTTTTTGTACCACATTTCCATCTTTTTCCACTTTTGCACCTTTCTCAGTATCAACTACTTCTCTTAGTGTGTCAATAGTGAACCTCTTTTTTATAAAACCGTATTGTCTCTCTGATATTCCACCGGCTTTTTGTATTGCAAACTCCAAGCGGTTTATTATATATGCTTTCATACACTTTATCGATCGTGTCGAGCATACACAGAGGTCCATATGGGGAAAGTGCTTTGGGTGATTTTTTTTTGGTTTTGGGAGTACAACCAGACGCTGTATCTTCCATTGATCCAGGAACAGCTATTTAATTTTACATTTTAATAAAATACTCGGTCTTAGAGTGATGGCTCTATTTGGTATACCATCATTCTAGGAGCTTTGGATTTTTGATTTTTTTCGCAATAACCAATAGTTCTTCTTCTTTGATTGTAGCTTCGTTTCGCTTACGATAGTAAATAGGGGCATGTGTCGGGAATAATACTTCGACAACATTTCTCATATGAAAAGAGTGCTCAACTAATATGCTATTGCGGCTGTAAAGTAGAGTATCGAAGAAGACCCGAATGAGTCCATTCGCCAACGCGGGCAACAATTGGCGATGTGTAAAATTCTACTTTATGGACGATTTTGTGTAAGGATCTTGGTTCGTGGGCTTAAAAAATCGAACTAGTGTAAGATTTGAGGACGAACGACCATCAAGCGCGTCGCACGTTCGATGAATGTTTACCAATGCCGATGCCGATTTTCACAACAAAATTTTATTCAGCGACGAAGCTAACGAATGGGATTCACATTAGGAGTTGAGCAGTTCTATTAGAAGAGTGGTTAACAAAAAGCCAATGTAAGTCCTTAGAACACAGCAACCATGAACATACTAATACGCCATCTCTCAGCACATTGCAACGTTCCTATTGAAAAGGGCATTCATCATGCTGAACCTATGAACTAATAGTCCTCCTGTAGGACAAGTGATGTAGCCATGATATTTTCTATGCCGAGATCCTTTTCTACGCTTCTTGAGGCGAAGGAACACGCTTCCCACGCCCACTCTATCTTCCTGAACCTCACGTACAGAGGATGTAGCTTTGGCCACCACCTTTGTTGATCGATGTCGCCACGCTTAACACGCTCTAGTCGCTACGTTGGCACGCCCAGTTTCTGTCTTTGTAGCAACCGCATAGCATGTTCCGGGTCTCCCACGCGAAGTATGTTAAAATTCGTCTTGGTCACCGATGTAATACTGCTGCGGTCCTTCCCACAGGTTTGAAAGCGTTCTTACCGCTTCCCTTACCCATGTTAGCGTTGTGTCGTCGTTGTATTTCAAGATTTTGACTCCACCAAACCATCATGCTCTTTCAAATGACGGCATGGGTGCGCTCGGTTCGGCGTCCATTCTCGAAAAGAGGGCTTCCAATAGCTTCTATT
Organism: Bactrocera neohumeralis; assembly: GCF_024586455.1. NCBI lineage: Eukaryota > Metazoa > Arthropoda > Insecta > Diptera > Tephritidae > Bactrocera > Bactrocera neohumeralis. The sequence goes on along the minus strand of NC_065920.1, from coordinate 58,314,199 downwards.
CTACTATTTTCCACCGTTCCTGTGATGTTTGTCCCAGCGGGTTACTGCAGTCTAAAACTCATTGGTCACTGACGCTGCCTTGGATGTTGCCGGTTTGTCGTCGGCGTGCTTGACGTCTAGCTTCCCAGCTTTTCGAGGGCGCCTTCGGTTCGCCCTGCGTCGAACCCTGCCTCTTTCCAGCGATATGCTCCTCAATGCAATTAACACACGCTGGATTCGACGCATTACATCAATTTCCAGTGGCGAAGTGTGCCCGGCCATTCTTCGCCTTCTCTCTAGCCGAAGCCAGCCGTTTCACCTCTTTTTTCTACAGGATGGACTTGCGTTAGAGGCGGTTGCATATTTGAAGGCAAAAGTAAGGAACAAGGCTTTTGCTTTCAATCCCTTGTTGCTTGGATTCTTCTGGGCCCTCTCTTGTTGCCAGAGTTGGAACCCTCGTTCGGCTGCATAGGAGAATGAAAAAGTTCTTCTTCCTTTTTCGCGTTTATGCTTACAGCGCTTTCTTGGTCCGAGTCTTCATGAACTGTGGGACCCTGGGCACTGTAAAACTGGTTTAGCGGTAGTACTACAACCACCCCAACCTGCTCTCGTTGCAGTGGAGGTGTGCCCGCCGGTGGTAGCAGCCTGGTTTCCCACCGACGTTTACACTGATATCCCAGTCTGCTTCGTTCCTTTATTATCCTTCATTTTAAGTTTTTGATTCGGGGGTATCTACCCTTAACGTTTTATACCTACCTCTATGTACCTCATTAAAAAATAACAAATAATACTCAATCAGACTACGGTTCTGTTCTCACAGAAGCTTCAAAAATTACATTTCCTACTAAAAACAAAAATCGCAAAGTAATCACCACACATATGACGGCTTGCTTCTACTGCCAAAAATTATATTGATTTTCGCTAGCTTGGCACTTATTACCGTTATGCGCGCACTTTAAAAATATCGTCAGCAACAGAAGCAGTTGTGTGAATAACAGCAACGCTCTCAACTCCTTTGCCAATACAGCGATACTCGTAAAATGCAAGCAAAGAACAAAGCGTTTGCAACATCTAAGCAGCAAAAGTATCATAAATGCAACATTGTCGCCGTTGAAGTGGCAACAGAAATGCTCTTTCATTTGTATCGGGTGATTTTTTAAGCATGATAACTTTTTTTAAAAAAAACGCATAAAAATCTCATCGGTTCTTTATTTGAAACGTTAGATTGGTTCATGACATTTACTTTTTGAAGATAATTTCATTTAAATGTTGACCGCGGCTGCGTCTTAGGTGGTGAAAAAATACAATTTTGGGCAACTTTTTTATTGTGTGAATAGATGAAAAATATTATGAATGTTGCTGGCTTATTTTGTAGGGTTTTCCAATGACGTAGCCCCACAAAAAAACTAAAGGCGTTAAATCGCATGATCTTGGTTTGCCCATGCATCCTAAACGAAAAATGCACTGTTTGGTGTGGTTTGTACGCTGGTGGAATCATTGGACCGTATTTTTTCAAAGATGCTGTTGGACGCAACGTTACGGTGAATGGCGATCGCTATCGTTCGATGCTAACAAACTTTTTGTTGCCAAAAATGGAAGAACTGAACTTGGTTGGTGGTTTCAACAAGATGGCGTTACAACACAGCTCGCGATTCTATGGCCATTTTGAGGGAAAACGGAGAACAATTATTCAAGATTTGGACCCGTAAGTTGGCCACCAAGATCATGCGATTTAACGCCTTTAGACTATTTTTTGTGGGGCTACGTCAAGTCTAAAGTCTACAGAAATAAGCCAGCAACTATTCCAGCTTTGGAAGAGAACATTTCCGAAGAAATTCGGGCTATTCCGGCCGAAATGCTCGAAAAAGTTGCCCAAAATTGGACTTTCCGAATGGACCACCTAAGACGCAGCCGCGGTCAACATTTAAATGAAATTATCTTCAAAAAGTAAATGTCATGAACCAATCTAACGTTTCAAATAAAGAACCGATGAGATTTTGCAAATTTTTTTTTTTTTTAAAAAAAGTTATCAAGCTCTTAAAAAATCACCCGATAGAAGCATGTAGTTATAAAAATCTCAGCGCACGGCTGCGCAATTCGGTGGCGGGTGTGAAAAAATACAGTTTAAATTTTATTGTGTGAAGATGAAAAATATTACGACATGAGGATTTTACGGAGTTTTCCAATAGGGACGAAACTAATTTTCTTCTAAAGATTTATTTTTAATTTATGCCGTAAGAATTTAGGGTACAAGGTGGTGGAACTTTATGGGGTTCTTTGTTAAATAATATTATCAATTGACCGGAAACTACATATATTCAATTTCCGTACTTTCATAACCTCAATTTTCGTAATGAACGAAGTATGTACGTAAAACTATTTATGAATAAATTGTATACATAAATTATCTTGTATCTTATAAACTTAGTTAATGTACTTATTTTTCTTTGCAGGTACGTAATACTTAATTTTCAAATTGTATAATATTCTAATTACTAACAAAAATTTCGGTAAGTGCATTATATACAAAACTTAAAACTTAAACTTTAAAACTTAAAACTCAAAACTTAAAACTTAAAACTTAAAACTTAAAACTTAAAACTTAAAACTTAAAACTTAAAACTTAAAACTTAAAACTTAAAACTTAAAACTTAAAACTTAAAACTTAAAACTTAAAACTTAAAACTTAAAACTAAAACTTAAAACTTAAAACTTAAAACTTAAAACTTAAAACTTAAAACTTAAAACTTAAAACTTAAAACTTAAAACTTAAAACTTAAAACTTAAAACTTAAAACTTAAAACTTAAAACTTAAAACTTAAAACTTAAAACTTAAAACTTAAAACTTAAAACTTAAACTTAAAACTTAAAACTTAAAACTTAAAACTTAAAACTTAAAACTTAAAACTTAAAACTTAAAACTTAAAACTTAAAACTTAAAACTTAAAACTTAAAACTTAAAACTTAAAACTTAAAACTTAAGACTTAAGACTTATAACTTAAAACTTAAAACTCAATAAAAATTAAAATTAAATTAAATTTAAATAAAAAAAATATGTTAATGTTAACATTACAATTAATCTTTGAGAATAAAGTGAAAATTATAATTAAAATTAACATACAATTAAAAAGAAAATTAAAATTTCGATCAAAAGTAAAATTAAGTTTTCTCAATCAACTATAAAAGCAAACAAAAAATAAATAAATTACGACTTAAAAACAACATTTTAATTAATATCGAATTTCAAATTCAAATTATTTTAAATTGCAAGAAAAAATATTAATTTAAATTAAAACTCAACTCGAAACACAATTAAAATTAAAACTAATGAAAATTAAAATTAAAAATAATATTAAAAATAAAATAAAAATTAAATTGAAATTAAAATTAAAATTAATGAAAATTAAAATTATAATTAAAATTAAATTGAAATTAAAATTAATGAAAATTAAAATTAAATTTTATATTAAAATCAAAACCAAATTAAAATTAAACCTCAAACTCAAATTAAAATTAAAAAATCTAAAAATAAAATTGAATATATTCACACTGAAATAACTTTACTAAACTGTAATCCTCACTTACCTGAGTATTTATGTATTCGAAGGCATACAAACGCTTTCCAAGAAGAAAATATTATGACTACCGTTATAATCTACAACATTTGCTGTCGCTGAAGATGCATATAAACCGCTTAGGACTACTTTTGCCAAAATCAAACACACCTAACCACACATAGTTACAAATTTCACCAAACAGAGGCACATTTTCGGTTAAATGTAGATAGCAAAACTTATACATATACATACACATACACAAATATATGTATTCTCGCAAGTACTTGCCAAAATGCTGACGTCTTAATATTATTTAGAGGCAGGGCAGCATCAGAGTTTAAAACCAAACTGCAAGAGTAACAAGTAGCAGTAAGCAAATGTTGCAACAATTTGCCAGCAACTGTCTTTATTTGTAGTATGTATGTGTAGCTATGTAACGGTATAACTGTATAAGTGTGCATGTGTATGTGTTGTGTTGTGGTAAAGTCGCCGGACAATGAAATAAGCTCATTACGATGCTTAACTACGCAACCGCACACAATGTGGCAACCGATAGACAGATAAAGCGCTTACTGTGCAAAGATTGTCGCGCGCAGCTGGAGGGGATCATTGTAATGTCTGCAACAACAACTACATACATCGTCAGCTAACAGTAGTCCTTGCCAACGACATCATCAATGTCACCATTATTGCGATTCAATCATCTTCTCTCACTTCATTACGATTATGTTGTAAGTCCAACACTCCAGCTTATGCATCATAATCATCGTTATCATAATCATCGTTATCATAATCATCATTATTATCACATAAGTGTCATTATGATTACCACGAACAGTATTCGTGCTGCTGGCAAAACCACCTGCAACATTTGGCGAATGAATGGAATGAGAATGTGGCGTTATCAATACCTTTGCAACAACGCTACTCTTGGTTGTGTGCGTATGTATAGCTGTATGTGTCCATTTCTGTATGTCATGGTGACTAAATTGATTGATTGAGCTTTTAGGTAAATTGCAAAGAAATGTTGCTCTGCAAAAATGTGAAAAAATGTAAAAAGCAACAATGTACGAAGCTATTGTATGTGCATATGAAGCAAGTCAATATTGATTACCAACAATTTCTGATTTTTTACTATCACTCCGAGGTATATTTTTATATACCTCGCCTAAGAAATAATCAATTTTAAACTCGAAATCTGATTGATCTTAAAACTCATACTACCAAAGTATGATCAAATTTTACTCGGACTGACTACAAAAAGCATTTTTCCAGCAAAGACAAGCACGCTAATGGCTCATCCCATTTTCCATACACTTTTGCTACTAGTCTAGCATAGACAGTCTTCATTCACAAAACATTAATCAAAATATCGATCCGAAAGATGATGCAAACTCGACGATTTCAAGCACTTTTTCCTTAACTTTTTCGATGTTATCGTCATTAAGACTTAGAAAAAATTTTTCAGTTTGGGCGCGCAGTTTAAATGTACTAGTCTAAGTCAAATTTGTTCAAATGTACCAGGTTGTTCAATAGTTTTTGTCGTTTGATAACAAAAACATAATTTTATGATTCAAAATACACTTTATTATTCAGTATAATCTTCCTTGCCCCAACGATCCTCCAGTCTGTACATCCCATCCTTGAAGTGAGAATCCGGAAGGTCTGCAAAATACGCTTCAACAGCCGTTATGACCTCTGCATTTGATGAAAAATGCTTGCCACACATAAATTTTTTGAGTTCTGGAAACAATTGGAAATCGCTGGGGGCCAAATCTGGTGGATACGGTGGATACTCCAACAATTCGAACTTTAATTCATATATTTTAGCCATTAACAAAATGCTCCTGTGACACGGTGCATTATTTTGATGAAAAATAATTTTTTTTCTGCTGCAAACCGGGTCTTTTTTCACGAATTTTTTCCTTCAACTGGTCTAAAAGGTTGCAATAATATTCTGAATTAATTGTTTTACCAGTTTGGAACTACTCCACAAACAAAATTCCTCTCGCATACCAAAAAACTGATACCATAACCTTTTTGGCCGGACACGAACTCGTTACGAAGCCGAACAAGCAGGTTCAAACCACTCTTTAGCCTCTCATTTTGATTCAGGATCATGGTGATAGACCCAAGTCTCACACATAGTGATGAATTGACGCACAAAATCCACTTTATCCTATTTAAAAAGCCCAAAATGTTGCTGAGAAAGTAGCATTCGAATGAGTTTTTGTTCCTTTGTTAGCGAATGCGGCACGCATTGTGCACACAGCTTTCTAAAACCCAAAATTTCACTTAAAATATGGCTCACAATGCCTAATAAGATGTGTAAAGCCTCTACTAAATCTCTCTCAGTCAATCGACGATCTTTCAAAACCATATCCTGTATTTTGGCTATGATTTCTGGTGTTGATGCGCTTTTTGGACGTCCTTCACGTGGATCGTCTTCAAGGCTTGTACGACCACGTTTAAATTCAGCAACCCAACTTTCTACTGTTCTATTTGTAGGTGAACAATCATTATAAACTTTTAACATTCGTTCGTGAATTTCTTTTGGTGCTACACCTTCCAAAAATAAGAATTTTATCACTGCACGATATTAAATTTTTTCCATTGTAAAAAAATACTGTAACACGGCGACACTAAATGGCTTGTAAACAAAGAATGAATAGACAGATTGAAATGAAACTTCACATACGTTCATATGAAGAGTGCACCAACAAAGCAAAAAATATTTTGGACTAGTAGCAACGCCTTCTCTTATCGAACGACAAAACTTGCTGAACAACGTCGCATTTATTATAGATATTTAGTCTCCATTAAATTCATTTCTCCAAAAATATACAGTATCATTTTTAAAAATGTGAAAAATTTAACGAATTATTATCTAAATAATTTTAAAAGCCTTTAATGGTCATATATACCTTATGCAGGTATCGTTTTCTAACGGCTTTGTTGTTCTACTCAAGAATATTAGCTTTTTTATCGCTCTCTTGATCTCTCAGCTTTATTCATCATTTATGTCTATGTTCTATGTATGCCATCTGACAAGTTAGACATGTTTTTATGACCTAAGCGATTATCGTATGTTAAAACAAAAGGATCAAAGTATTTGTTAGCGAATTCTTGGCCAAAAAAGTGCTGTAACGATGCGCCTTCCATATTTGCACGACACGACTATAACTGACTTTTTTCTATTTCGCAAAATAAGAGATATTTAAAGGACCATTGTTTTACAAAATAGTTGAAAATCGCTGAAAGTGCTAAATGCTCACCCTAAAATCTAGTTTGAGATGTGTTCCAACGACAGGAAGAGGCATAGGCATAAGTGTATAATATCGAATTGGGACTATTTGGAATGCGAAAACATTAGCGTAGACCAATGAATAAATATTTCGAAAATTCCGGATATTTTTTGAACAAACCTACATAGTATGTACTTATACAGAATGAAAGATCACAGTTTTATAACGAAACGATTAAAGTCTTGGGCCTACAGCGCTTGCTGTTAGAATCGTTATCCCGATCGGCTGGAAGGAACTAAGTCTTTATGCTACTGGTAGTAGAGACAAATTGTTGTTTAATCATAAGTAGGAGAATATTAAGTTTAAACACATACATTCTTTCGGCAACTGAGAATAATGAAACCTAAACGACACCCTAGACTACTTTACTACTCCTGTTAAATCGAAAACTGCGCTCAAAATAATATGTTTTATAAGAGAATTAGTTCAGCAATAATAAAATGTCTAACTTATAAGTTTCAAACATATTATATTGCATTTTAAAAGGAGTATTTCTAGAAAAAAATACTAAATAAATATTTTTATACTCTCAAGGTATACGAAAATTCAGCTATGTGTAGTCAAAAAAAATTATACGTCAATGAGAAGTTCATATAGAGAATTATTTAGCAGAACAAAGAAAGTATATAAATGGGAGAAATTAACAAACATAAAATGTTAGAGCGTTCTCTAAGTGACCAAAGTTGGAAGCGTTTAAGGAAAAAATATATAATAAACAAGTAAGGAAGGGCTAAGTTCGGGTGTCACCGAACATTTTATACTCTCGCATGATAAAGTGATAATCGAGTTTTCATTATACGTCATTTACAAATTTTTCAAAACCGTATTTTTGTAAGTTTTATTCCGCTATCATCATTGGTTCCTAATGTACTATATATTATACAGAGAAGGCATCAGATGGTATTCAAAATAGCGTTATATTGGAAGAAGGCGTGGTAATGAACCGATTTCACCCATATTTCGTACATGTCATAAGAGTGTTAAGAATATATTATATACCGAATTTCATTGAAATCGGTCTAGTAGTTCCTGAGATATGGTTTTGGTCCATAAGTGGGCGACGCCACGCCCATTTTCAATTTTTAAAAAAAGCCTGGGTGCAGCTTCCTTCTGCAATTTCTTCCGTAAAATTTTGTGTTTCTGACAATTTTTGTTAGTCGGTTAACGCACTTTTAGTGATTTTCAACATAACCTTTGTATGGGAGGTGGGCATGGTTATTATCCGATTTCTTCCATTTTTGAACTGTATATGGAAATGCCTGAATAAAACGACTCTGTAGAGTTTGGTTGACATAGCTATAGTAGTATCTGAGATACGTACAAAAAACTTAGTAGGGGGCGGGGCCACGCCCACTTTTCCAAAAAAATTACGTCCAAATATGCCCCTACCTAATGCGATCCCTTGTGCCAAATTTCACTTTAATATCTTTATTTATGGCTTAGTTATGATACTTTATAGGTTTTCGGTTTCCGCCATTTTGTGGGCGTGGCAGTGGGCCGATTTTTGCCCATCTTCGAACTTAACCTTCTTATGGAGCCAAGGAATACGTGTACCAAGTTTCATCATGATATCTCAATTTTTACTCAAGTTACAGCTTGCACGGACGGACGGACAGACGGACGGACAGACGGACGGACGGACAGACAGACATCGGGATTTCGACTCTACTCGTCGCCCTGATCACTTTGGTATACATAACCCTATATCTGACTCTTTTAGTTTTAGGACTTACAAACAACCGTTATGTGAACAAAACTATAATACTCTCTTTGGCAACTTTGTTGCGAGAGTATAAAAATTTATTATAGTTTAAGCCGCAAGGTGATTGGAACCGTCCGCGTGTACGATGAGTGTCGAAGAAGGTAAAACCACGAACTGTAAGAACTCTACGTCGACATGGATATAGTTCTCTCCTTCTTCACTGGCGTAGACACCGCTTATGCGGTTATAGCTGAGTTTACAACAACGTCGCTGTTGTTTTTTTTTGTTCATTGGTAGAATTTTTTACATGGCGGGTCCCAAACCCAGCGCACAACCCAGGTCAGAGGAATGGATATATGTAGTTAAGTGCATAAAAATTCAGCGAATGCGCTGGTTAGGCCATGTCGTACGCAAGGTACTTAATCGTGCTAAAAGACCCCTCAGTTCAAGAACCATGGATGAAAAACGGAGACAAGAGTACATTAAATGGAATAACTAAGTGGTTGTATTAAGAAAAAGAAGAAGAAAAAAGTCACCTCTACTTGTGGTCTGCAGAGTGATTTTAACCGAGAATAGTTTTGAAATGATTCCCAATTTTTGGTGAAAATTTTTCAAAGCAAGAATGCGATACGTATGTCTTTGTATATCGAAAAACTGCTATTGGAAAAAATAAATTTTTCACCACAATTTGTGTCTAAAAGTAATGGTAGCGCCATTCTCCACCCCGGCAGCCGAAAACTATCCTGCAAAAGATGATCTCGACCACAATTTCCAAAAATTCTCGAAAATAAGGTCAGTAATTGTCTACATAAGTAAGGGTTCAACCTGTACGATAAGAGACTAACTTTTAGTCACTCAAAGGTTAGTTTTAAACCTTAAGGCTTGACAGCTTATTCTCAATGGAACAAAATATCTTTGTAGTTTCACACTTTTTTAGTGATTAATTATTAAGTACAGTATTATGACAAGCAACAACAAAAGCGCAAATAAAGAAAAACAAGACTTTTCGATTTCATTGAAAAATCTCATTAACTTAAGCACCCAATAAACACCTTTGTCACCTTTGTCACCTTTGAGTGCGACCAGCATACACTTCGAGTGGAAAACTGTCACATCACGCTTATCTGCCACGCGTACAAACAACATTTCTGACAGTGACATTTTAAACTGTCACTGATGACCGCACCAAAATGACAGCCACAACTGAATATACACAGCCCAGGAAAAAGATGTGTAAGCGAAAGAGATATTCGGGCGCGCAATTCGCAAATATAATTAACGACAACAACAACAGCAATGACAGCAAGAGGAGCAACAAAATTAATAACATTTACTTAATGCAACGCTGGGGCTGACAAACAAATAAAAAATAGCCAAACAAACAAGCAAACCGTTGATGACTACTTTGCGGCCTTTAACCAAACGAATGACTGATAATATTATCAAAAATCCCACAGCAAAGCAAATAAATTAAAAACACAGTAGTCCAAACTGCCCCTATAATGAAAATATATGAACGAACAGAAGGCAGATAAGTATTGAAGCGTTGGGAAATGTGTACAAAGTGTGGGGAGGAAAAAGTATGATAAACGAAAGGCCCAAAACACTCGACAGCGCTAACGTTGAAGCGCCACAAATAATGCTGTCTCATCAGGCACATCATTAAGAACCCTTTCAGTTGTGGCACAATGACGGACCAAGTGAAAAAGATGGCGGCTGATAGAATACAAAAGTGACATAACTTGACAATTATGTACTTTGGCGTTAAAGTAGCCAGGTGGGCGCGTCAAAACTCATTGGAGAGGTGGCAATTATATATAGAGACAGGTATGAAACGGCTCTAGAGGATGTGTGTATATAAGCTGCTTGAAGAAGACGTTATATAAATTATATAGTGTAAACTGTATGACCAAAAATATAAGCACCGCTTTGTTTCTATATCCCTCCATTCACCTGTGCCTTGCTATTTTAACTAATGCCATCCATGCAGCAGACTATTAACGTTTTCTATTTTATAGTCCTTTTATAGCCGCTCTCAAGCAGCAGCTCTGCAGTTGCCTTTTGTTCACAAAATCTTCAACTTTTATTTTGAGTAATGACGAAGTTGCCGCGCTTGTTGTATACGACAAAGCGCAATGGCAACAGACAAATGAATCGTCAAGTGTAGCGCGTTGGCTGTAAGATAGATGATGCCGCAGACTACTTTACTTTCTACCAAAAGGTGGACTTTCATAAGTACGATGTCTGCAGAAGGCTTTCATTAGTCAAAAACAAAAGTTATATTTTGTCTTTATAATTATTAAGTATCCTTTTATTTGATGTAAATATATTTGCGGTGCAAAGCAGTGTTGAAGAAATATGAAGACAAATAAAAGAAAGTGGAAAGTGACGCAATTAACCCCATCAGCACTTGAGGGTGTTAAATTATATTTAATTAAGAAAAAATTTTATTGCAACAGTTTCTTAAATAATTTTTTTTAATTATACTTGCATAGGTGGTTAAAAAATTGTGAAAATGCTACAAGGTGCGTTCCAAAGTAAACAGGACTTTTGAAAAAAAAAACAGAACAAATAGTTTTTTTGGCAAAATCAATTTATTTTATTCAAAATAGTCTCCTTCTGCTTCAATACAGCTTTTTGCACGGTACATAAGCATGTCGAACGAGTGTTTTAGCTCGTTGGCCGATATGGTTGCCAGTATGCCGGTGCAAGCCTTTTGACTGGCCTCTACGTCTGCACCACCTTTTCCTGCGGATGTTTTGGAGATGTTCAATTTTATTTCCATGAATGTCAATTATGATTTCGGCTGATTTTTGATGAATTCACGCACAGTTTCGTTGGAATTTCCGGTGATCACATGATCATTTATGTCTTCACGACCAATTTGAAAACGTTGAAACAACTCGTGCACTCTGCTATGGGAGAGGCAATCATCACCATAAACATGTTTCATCAATTGAAACGTTTCGGTAAAAGTTTTACAAATTTTAAAACAAAGCTTAATGTGGCTCTTTGTTCGAAGCTCATTTTCGCACCGATAACACAAACATACTGACACTTAAAACGCAATTACTTCACTTCCAATCAACGGTCATGAAATTCTCACTGGACAATCGATAAAGTTAGCAGATTCTAACGCACCAGTCAGCTATAGATGGCGCAACCAGGGGGTGCTAGATTCAAAAAGTCCTGTTTACTTTCCTTGTATATCATAACGGCAGTATGGGATTCTAGTTAAGCCTAACCACTCATTTTAAAAATCATATGAATAATTACCCATACAGGACTCAATATTATACGAGGAAATATTGCTGAAAACGATGAATATATGTCAGAGTGTTCTCTAAGCGCGACAATTATTGAATACATATCAGAGAACTGCAACTTCAATGTTCGGAATGTTTATTATCATTCGAACTAACTTCCTTTGGCATTTATTCCTTCAAGATTATCTATTTCAAATGTTGGCCACGGTTACGTCTAAGTTGGTCCATTCGTTATGTCTAATTTTCAATGACTCGATCGAACTCGTCTGATAGCTAGCGAATGACACGAGTGATGTTTTGCTCCAAGGACTGAATCGAATCGGAATTGCTAGCATAGACTTTAGACGTTAACATATCCTCTCAGGAAAAGGTCTAACATTGTGATATGGCACGATCTCGGTGGCCAATCAACGGCCCAAAACGTAATATTGTCTATTCACAGAAGTGTTCACTCAATAAATCCATTGATTTATGCGATTTGGGGAAAGTGGCGCCGTCTTGTTGAAACCAAAAGTCGGCGAGATAACGAGCTTCAATTTCAAGCATCGAATAGTCGATTATCATGGCGCCATAGTGAACGTCATTGACGGTTACGTTCTCACCGGCATCACAAACTCTTATTTTTTCCGGATGAAATGGCAGCTCTTGAATCTCTTCAGGTTGCTCTTCGTCCTAAGCGCAGCAATTTTTACTTGTTTACATATCCATTGAGCCAGAAGTCGACCTCGTCGCAAAACAAAATTTGGCTCTATAAAGTCGGATCTTCTTGGAACTTCTCAAGAGCCCATAGAGAAAAGCGATATGTCATGTTCCATATGTCAATCCGAGTAGCTGCGCCGAATCGACTCTGCATGGTTTTTGTGTACACTCTCAGCTTCGGCTGCTATATTTTCTCCACTGGGTGCTGGACGTGGCTCAGTAGGTTTTATCCCAGTATGCCGTGATTGGAATCAATACCACTTTTCTCAAGGAATTTATCGAACCGATTGAAACAACTGTCGCAGCGCACTAAGCTGATATGATCTGATTTGAACCGAAGTCAGCCATACCATTTAATCAGTCGTTATTGTCGAAGTATAAATTGTTCATTTTGTGTGAAATCAGTTGACGCTGGTCGATACTTGATGCAATCAACAATGTTGTTTATGATCAGCCAAGTTGATTGGATTGTGTTTTCAGCACGAGTATTTGCTCTGACTTTGACTTTGCAGCTCTCTGATACCATAATTATGAATTTCATGCAATGATATCAGTTCGAGAAAAAGTTTACTGAGAGTGACTTGATAAAGTTCTAGAAGCTTGGTTGCAAATTCTCAGGCATCCAAGTGATTACAACTTCTGCAAAGTTTCTATCTACTGCAAAGGACCCTGCTTGTAAAAAATTTTGTGTCAATAGAGACTTGTGAAGAGCGATTGATAATATACGAATAAAACGTTGCCTATCTTGCTCGGATCTTTATAACCTACCTACCTAGGATGGAAGTCAACGCTCCAAGGACTTTAAGAGACCCATTGTGCAACCAGCCAGACTAAATTCTCCTCACTCTATTATATCCTCTTTAAACCACTCTGTATTTCTTATGATGTTCAACCAGTTCGAAAAATTTTATTTGTGCAACTTCAAAGCATTGTCAAGAAAACTCTTATCGTTGGTTGCATCTGTATAGAAGAAGTCTGTTGGCATGCCTTCCATTAAGACAGTTACCTGTTAGCAATCCTTATATAGTTATAATATCATTCCTCATACTTGGTCAGAAACAGAGATTTTTTCCACCAAGACTCATCTACATCTACAACATGTTTGTCAAATAAATATCTCCATAATATATTCCGTCTTTATCTGAGTTCAGTGACAGGGGTAGCTTTTGCACCTGGACCAAGCATAGCTCTTTTCTTTGTACCGGCTGTGTTAGATCTCGTTGACAACGCTGCTTACGGGAAAAATAGTTCTTTCCGACTTTTTTCAAGAGAACCTGACTAGTGCGGTGTTTTATTAAAGCATGTAAGCTTATGCATACTCGCTGCCAAGTAAACAAAGCTATCTTATTACGAAGGGTCCTAGGTAACCGCAAGCTCCATTCGAAACTGGCCTAGTTAATGGCAAACAGCCAGACTTATCCTTGGCACAGCTAGCATGACAGTTTGATCCAAAGCTTTTTGTATCTCAGTACTTTAATTCTGTGTTATTGAGGAGGAACGAACCACAGACTATAAAGTCGGACTTTGACTAAATAAGACAAGACAGTAGTTGTGCAGTCACCAGATTCATTTCCCATCAAAAAGCATACCATTTAAGTTCAGCTCTCTTTTTGAGTTATAAGTGAAGACTCTTCTTTGTATTTATGTCTCAAATTCTTGGACTGAATATCTAAAGTATTCAAGAAAGGTTTTTCCTTTTCAGAAAAAAAAATTTAAGAAGGTTCTTTCAATTCTTTAATTTTAGATATACATTCCTTGGCTTGCTGTCTTCAACCCTTCTCTTCGAAAACTGGTCTTTGGAACCACCCTTATTTTAAATCCCGAATTCATATGTAATATGTACGGCCACCACCAAGCAGAACACTGCTAGGTGTTTGGTTGAACTTCTTCGCTTCTTTATTATGGGTTTCTTTATGTCATCAGATGACTCGAACTCAAATTCAGCTCAACATACTTCTTTGATAATCTTACGACTCCTTCAAGCTGCATGGTCTATCTTAATCATTTACCTTAGTTTTTTTTTATTTTCATTTATAAAGTGGATTCCGACATTATCCTACAAGTCTGTTCTGGTACCTTATAATGACCTCTACAATGTTTCTTTGCCCTCTTAGCTAAGAGTATACGTTTTTCGTTGAATATTTAGAACATGTTGACGGAACTGTACTGCCGACTGTTTTATCCTCCCGTTATCCAACTCGTATGTGTTTCCATTTCTTTCTAGCCCTAGTTGAATTTTCCATTGAACGTCAAGTTATTGCCTCCTTGCACGACCTAACGCAGTGAGCCTTAGTGTAAGCGCTGCAAATAGATTTACTTATGACTTGTCTATCCGCTATCCAATAAAAAGTTAAGGGACTTGCTGGTTGGAATAGAAGCCCACCTATCACCTTCTGTTATGCCTTAAAGACGGTATTGTGGTAATTTACTTTGAAGCTACCTTCTGTGTACAGTTTGAAGAAAAAACTCACTCCTATTCCTCAACCATACTTTGGTTCGTCGGTGAGTAAATAAAATTCCCATTTGGAGCTGCTAATCAGAGAACCATAGGTCATTCTTCCGTTCCTAATTCAGCCTTGGATTAACCTATGAATGCATAGATATCGACATTAGAACTGTTGGTCACAGAACCATTGGCCCATTTTACTTTATTGAGTAAGAAAAATATTGTGTTCCTTCCTTCCACTATATCTCCGTTTTGTCGAACGCATTATCAATCCAGCGTGAGTTCAGTAACAAGTTGGTGTATACTACCATGCCCGTAATGAACCTGTCTCCAATGGCCTAAAACCGACTGGCCGTTAGCATTGCCTCATACTTCAGCTGGATTTCTCTACATTAATTATCTATTTGCCGTAATTGAAAAGCAAAAACGTGTGTGCCCATGGAACTCCACACGAATGTCGATTTTTCGTTTCTACTTTGTGCTTTGTTCCTCTAATTTTACAAGTACAAAGTTTTCTATATTTCTACAACACATAACTGTAATACAAAAAAAATCCACTTTCCTTAGATCTCTATCCAAACTTACCTTTTCCACTATCTTTCCGTACATCTTCATTTAATGTCCGCAGCCCCCGCCGCACCACAACTCACACGCTCTGCGCCCAAAACTCGACAAATAAGTGAAATAAGTAAGTAAACGAGCAGAAAAGTTTTGAGACACTTTCAGGATTAACAGCAAAGTAGGCGAAAACTTTAGGGATTTGCTGTCTTTGTAAGCGACGGACTAATAAATACATGAATGAGCCCAGCACACACACACATACATGCATAGACAATTACTCACACATAAAGCACAGCAAAGCGGGCACAAAGTAATAATTTTTATATGTGGTCCTGAGGTAGCAGAGTATGTGTGCGCCATATATGAATATGTGTGTGTGTGCGGGTGCTGGACTAAGTTGAAAAATTTCCTAGATTATATTACAACAACAACAAATGACAAGTATGAAATGCGCTAAGAGCTTCAATTTTTCTGTTGTTGCCTTCGTTGTTATAATTTTAGGGTAAAGGAAGAGTAACAGCGGGTTGGCGTGATAGCGCGCTAACGTGTAAGCGTTCTGTGAATGCCTCGACCGTATTTGTAGAGATTAAAAATATTCTGTGGGGATTATAACGGCAAAGTAGTAAAGTTTTCTAGTGAAAGAAAGAAACAAATGCGCAGGAAGTGTAAGCACAAGAAATTAGCAAAGATTGTGAAGTGTTGTTGTTACTCACATTTGTTGCTGTTGTAGTTGTAGTTGGCGCGTTAAAGTTTTCTGCGGCAGCGAGAAAAATTACAAATAAAGTTTATTTGCTATTAGCGATTATTGATCACTGTTGAAGGCGTACTTTAATTTGAGTTTGATATTCGCTCGTGTGCGTGGGGTCATTTGTCATTCGCTGGCACACACGCTTCTCAACTAAGTTTTATTAAATAATGCTCGCTTTATGTTTTGCTACTTTAAGTGAAATGTGTTTTTAACATTCACGTTTTATTGGAATACTATATCGCAATTGATTTGATCAAAGAAATGTAGTGCAATTAATCACAGCGCGTTTATTAGTACTAATTGCCCCACATGGCGTATACGTAACATTTTAGCAAACTGAAAACAGTCGTAATGGTAAATGGGAGTCAAAGTAAAAAAATATATATGTACAAAAAAATAAAATAAAATGTGTGAATTTACTATTTATTAAATTATTTATTATAAAAAAAAAAATAAAAAAAACAAACTAGTAACAAACAAAATTATTAAATAATTATTGAACACTTCGAAACCTCCGAATTTGACGCTACCAAGAATATGATATGCGCCAAACTAAATAACAACAAGAAAAAACGTTAAATTCGGTTGCACCGAAGCTAAATACCCTTCACAGGTGCATTTCAGTTAGTAACTATGTGTTCAGTTTGTATGGCAGCTATATGCTATAGTTAACCGATCTGAACAATTTCTTCGGAGATTACATTGTTGCCTTAGAAAATAACATATACCAAATTTCGTGAATATATCTTATCAAATGTGAAAGTTGTCCATACAAGAACTTGATTCCGATCGTTCAGTTTGTATGGCAGCTGTATGCTATAGTTAACCGATCAAAACAATTTCTTCGGAGATTACATTGTTGTTTTAGAAAATAATATATACCAAATTTCGTGAATATATCTTGTCAAATGTGAAAGTTTTCCACACAAGCATTTGATTCCGATCGTTCAGTTTGTATGGCAGCTATATGTTATAGTGGTCCGATATCGGCCGTTCCAACAAATGAGCAGCTTCTTGAAGAGAAAATTGCGTTTGCAAAATTTCAAAACGATATCATAAAAACTGAGGGACTAGTTCGTATATATACAGACAGACAGACGGACAGACGGACAGACAGATGACATGGCTAAATCGACTCAGCTCGACACACTGATTATTTATTTAACAGTAATTTTTCGGTATGCAATGGGGACCCATGGAATACGTGTGGATTGCTGCCTGACCAATAACGCATATTTTGTCTATTGGCGAATTTTTGAAGTCATTCAGCCAGAAATGAGCCTGATCGCTGACGATGATTTTTTAATGAAAATTCGGATAAATTTTAAGTGGTCGCTCAGCCCAATTCACGAAAATACGACGATTCTGGTGGTCAAGCGGCATCAGTTCTTACGTCAATTTGATCTTGGACTTCCTCAATTGACACTACGGTCACTTGTTTGTCTCACTGGCACGGGAACATTTTGTTCTGTGCCTGTGAATTCAAATATTTCCAGAAGACGCGCAATTGTTGATCTGACAGGACGATTATGATGACCATAAATTTTAACAATTTCGACTCTTTTTTGGATCCTATGTTTTTCCATGATGTTATTTCATCCTTACTGAAGAGAAAATGACAAAAGAGCAGTGAAAAATATGACGTTGTTTGCTGTCTCCGTTGGTCTGCTTTATAGCGTTCCTATTGAAAATACATTTTGTTTCATTGCTATAAGGACATCCCTTCCCCCACGTAAAAGCGAAGGAAACAAATTTATCTTTTCTCCTAAAAATTTATTGCATTTCCACTGTTAATAAGTGTTAATAAATGCGAATATTCGATTTTGCACTGAGTTGATGTAATTAGAAAGTATTTCTGGGGTTATCAAAGCCCTTGTATCCAAAATATCTGTTTTCCGCTCGGAAATCGTATTGAATTAACGATTGACGCAAGCCTCTCTTACCAGACATCCCAAAATGATCATAATAGGACTTACACCAGGATAGCTATTCCAAAAGATTCATAGTTTTACGTTAAGTCCACGTTTTCGTTGACCTGCTCGTATTGATTCTTGCGTTGTCTTGCTGAAAAGAGAAAGAGTTTTGCCGATGACTTTGTATATAAGGTAACAGATTTGCTTCTAGTAATTCCTGGTATTCGGAACTATTTATTTCGCAAGAAAGAAATGCCAACGGTAGTGTCGCACAATTGGAAAATGCGCCCCATACCATAAGTGAGCCTCCGCCGAAATTGCGATTTAAAAAATTTCGCGACTTTTTTCGTAAATCTCTCCAGTATCTCAAAAGCCGTCTGGACCATTATAAACGGTAAATACGTGAGTTAGTGCAGAAAGCAAGATAAATAGATTTTCAGCGATAGACCAACATACACCGTTTAAATGGGATTGGCAGATCACTGGGGATCATCGGAATCCTCGGTATATGAGCTAGTTGACCAGCTGCTGGTCCAGTGATAATAAGCAGCCTTGTTCCGTACATGCTAGGAGGACTTCTTCAAAAGTATAACTGGAATTCCAAATTTAAAAGCCAATTCATGTGGTGGCAGTCCAGAAAGGTTTACTGAATTTAAAACTCCTAGGGATAATAGACTGCGTCATCGATATTAGTCACGATGTCTATCGATTTGTATTTTTTTTATTTCTTAGGGAACTTTTTGAATAATTAGATCGTTTATTTGGCTAACACTATCATTCCTGGGTGACACTATTGCCCTAAAATACAACGAATGAAGTTCCTATCCGTGAAAATTCTCGATGACAGGGAGTTTAAAAGATGAATAAGCACTTTTTCCATCCTTTAAAAGAGCAATGCCTGACGAACCAACTGCTATCGCTATCTTTACAGATTGTCTTATTTTATCAAGTATTAAATTTGCAAGAAACATTTTACCAGTGCCCTTGCGCATCCAGAAAAATGTTGTTTTTGTTATTATTCACGCTTTAACTCCCGCCCTTATCAGTGCGTTGCAGCTTAGCTAAATGTTAAATAACTCTGTCTAAATTTAACATTATCTATTATAAGTCAGTATAAATTTTATTTTAATTTCACGCTCGTAAGTTTGGTTAAAATTAATATTTTCGATTTTTTACAAACCATCCTCATTGATTACCTTCAAAGTGGTTCAGGCCATTTTCCATTTCAAGCAACGGTTTAGTCAGCAAACAGCGAACAGACAAACCCAACTTATTTTTATATAATTTGATTATAGTTTCCATAGAGCTTTTTTCAGTATTTCGCAGAAATATAATGTCTTCATAGCAATAAAAATATTTATATACATTTATACTTAATCTGTTGATTCTACCTTCATGTTTCAATTTAATGCAAAAATAATAGATTAATTTTTAGCAGACCTTCATATTGCACTCATTT